>NC_134708.1:132573897-132874834 GCF_043290135.1 Rhipicephalus microplus
TTATAAGTATATTCATGAAGCATTTTATTTTCTTGCCACCAAAAGATTTAGTAAGATACTTTGAATGACCAGGTAAAACAGAACATTGATATCTGCTATTAGGACAACTGTCACACCACATTGTGCATTCAATACTTTTTCATATAAATAGAACATCATTTAGTGACCATCACGGTACAGTCACTTGTTACCATGCTTTTTAATCTTTTGTTTCCTCTGGCTTTACAGTTCTGTCTGGTCACCTATGTGGGTGGTATTGTCAATGCACAAGCTGTGGAAATTGAGAGAATACATTCTTTTTGTGAACGAAACTGCTGTAAATATTCAGCAGGGGGCCCCAGCTTCTTGCATGTCGTGTAGTTGTACAGACATGTCGTTTTACTTGTTATACTCCACTAGTAAAGCCAGGGGACATTTTTCATTTAATTATTAGTTTGAGCTTGTGACAAACAAAATGAGGCCAAACTTCTGTAACGATTATGTAATGGGCTTTCATTAAGTGTGCACCATTTCTTTAGTTGTACGTGCAAGTGGCAGGGTGTGAAAGATTACGATGGCATCCTTGGCATTTCCTGTTGAAACAGTGAGTAGCAGCTGGTACTGATCAGTTGACTAGCATTCCTTCAAAGCTTGGCAGGCATTTGTTTGTTTGTGCTAACAATTTTCATTTTTACTCAGTGTGAATTTTTGTTGATTAAAAAAAAATTTATCTAATGGAAGTGAGTGCAATGACTTCAACAAGTAAGAACTGCATCTATAAAAAGCTTGAAAAATTTGTCCGCTATGTAAAAGTTCTTTTAGCAACCTCTGAATGGGTCAAAATCTGGCAAGATGTCACTTGGTTGTTCAGTATATTGGAAAACATACTTGAACACATTTGTGATCTATCACCTCTATCTTGCCGCTATCACAGAAGGTATCTGCTTTTGTGCTTCTTGTTCAGTTTTTGTATCCCTTTATGTTTTACTGAGGCAGCGAGTTTTACTTATTTTGTGCCGCAGTTAAGTTGTCTAGCTCATCAGGATGTAAGCAATGACATCGTTCAGAAAGCTTGTTTTCCTCAATTTCGCAGGTTGGAGTCCACTGCCATGTACATTTTCTCAAGAGTTGACTCAGCCAAGTCGCGTTCGCAGTGGCTGCAATGAACGGGCCAGGCATATGCCGACTAATATCACCCCTGAAACTAGCGGCACACTTGACCAAAATGACATCGTCGAAGAACTCCGTCTGAGTTGGAGTGCAGCAGGCCTTCCAAGCGTCTCGACGGCTCCGTCAGAGCCGCAGCATCGACAGCCACCACTGGCATCGCTGAAGCGCCGCTGGCCATGCCAGTTGTGCCCGATCGTCTGCAGCACAGAGTTCAACCTAACGAGTCACATGCGGCGTCATGCAAACCGCAAGCGCCATGCCTGCCCCGTTTGTCCAACAACGTGCAGCACGCTGTTCAACTTGGCCAGCCACATGCGCACCCACACGGGCGAGAAACCGTTCAAGTGTGAGATGTGCCCCATGGCGTTTGCCGCCAAGGGCACGCTGGTGAACCACCGACGGACGCACACGGGAGAGCGGCCATTCCAGTGCCCCATCTGCAACAAGAGCTTCACGCGCAAGTTTGTGCTGCGGGACCACATGACCTTCCGACACGCAAGCGAAAGTGTCTCGTGATGAAGCTTCTAGACCAACAATTCTCCGCTAATGTAAATGTTTTGAGTTGGCATGTCGTAAAGCCAGAAAGGCTCGGTGATGGATGTGACAACGGTAGTCCTTTTGACGCGACAGCGTTAAAGTGCTCATTTTGCAGAAATTCTGGCGTCGACATCGGTGTCGTTGGTTGTGAGCGAAAAATCGTCTGTGGCATAAAAATCGAGAACGATGCAAATAAAATAAATAATAAAAAAATCCTAGAGCAGAGTAGAGAGCGAACCAGGGTTGTTTGGGTCCAAGTGGGGATCAAACTTGTGTTGTTTGCATGACAAGGGAATGTTCTACCCCATGGCCACGCCTCCTTTTGTGAAAGCAGTGGAAAAACTTCCTCTGCTTGGAAATGCAGTGAAAGTAGCTGTCATGCTTCACAAACACATGCGTCCTGTATACATGCTTCACAATGCAACATGAAATATTGCAGTAATAATGCGTGGTACAAGCGTCCATTGCCAACGGGCATCAGAATATGTGATAATCATGACTGGGTGGTTGAAAGCCAGTAAAATGTGCACGCTACTGCACCTATTCCCTCAAGTTAAGGCCACGTGGTGGGTGCATATCAAATTCGAGAAGGTTTCATGCACTAAGTGTTTGAAGTATGCACTAGAAACAGGATATTGTGTTCAACTCCTAAAGGCGAAGCTTTAGGGTCCCCTAATTTTTTGTCCAAACAATTTAGTCTTCAATTGTACAGCACATCACAAGCAGTTATTGTTGTGTCACTGTACATGAATACTCAGGCAGTACTGAGCAGTTATACCAATCACAAAATTTATACTGGTGTGCTGCTAAAGTTGCAGAAATAGTAAAAGTCCTTAAACAACTTGCTGTGTGTGAGTGCACAAACCTTTTCGGGGATGGTATGTCGGTAATCATTCATTCCAGGACATCACAGTACCGCAGGACTGAATAGTTGCAGTTATACTTCTGTCACTTCATTTGTCTGCTTTGTTAGAACACTTTCTTTTGTGTCTGGATTCAACTCTAAACAAAACCGAATGTTTGCATTCATTGTGTGTCTTTGTGTCTGCCATGTTTCATTATTTATTTTGCCATCGCTGTGATAAAGAAATCTATTTAACGAAATTTCCAATATGAAGAAGAGAGGGACAGAGAAATTTCAGCTGATTTTTTTCTTTTGCTATTTGATAAATTCTCATCCCATTCATTGTATACATAAATTATTACTGCATCAATAAATGCATTCATTAGTTTCTTGCAGCTCGGCATGATAGAAATCTAGCCGCTTCTTTCCAAAAAACATATTTATCACGGAACTTTGTAACGTGCACAGAATGCTGAAGATTATGCCGACTTGACACTTTGCTTCCTGCACAGGCCATATTTACCCATTTCACACACCTGCAACCACGTTCTTGCTGCGATCGTCCTAAAAAAATGTTGCAGTCGTTATTGTCTAAGACAATCTGCACCTACCGTATTTGCATGACTGTAGGTTGGGCTGTTATGTCTTCTTTGGAAATCCAAAGTTGGAGGCTCGACCTAGAATTGAAACCTATTTCCAGTTGTGAAGTCATTACAAAAATAATGCCTGCATATTTTTGCAAAGCTAGCTTTTCTGCGGAGCTTTAAAGCACTGCCATGAAGCTATCTTATCACACCAGAATTCAATTTCGTTGATTTTGGAGACGTAATAAATTTTGTTTCATAAAATGTGCTCGTGCTCTTTTTGTTTGTGTTTTTTCTGTTGCTTTTTTTTCTAAGCATCTTTTTAGGGGTCGACCCGCATTTAAGACAAGACTTTTAGTTGTGTATATGCGGTAGCTTTGTTTTTGTCTTGCACGGAGTGTGCTACTATTGCAGTGAAGCCAGCTATTTCCCATGTGCAACTAAATTTTTCTTTGTGTACTTTAAAAAAAGTGTTCTTTTTAATGTCTGTCTCATGTATATTTGAATTGTTAATTGCTAGAAACACAGAAAAAAAATCTGAAGTTCAGGAATGCTCACAGGAATGCTAACCTGAAACGGTTAGACAATTCTAATTAAGCAGCAAGAATATGCAAGATAAGCACACTGCACTTGTATCATTAGTATGTACAGTCGAAGTGAATGGTGAGATGCAAACCCCATTTTATTTCCCCCCACAAGGTGCTTATATTTTAAATTTAGTTTCAACAAAACTTGATATTGAAAGCATATTTGTAGCTGTTCGATACAAAGTTATCTGTATTGCCTGTGAGAGAACTAGTGAAAGCAGTAATATTATAAAGAGTGATTTGGCACATATCTTGTATCAACGAAGCTTTGTTTGCATGTTCATGATTGTGCATTGGGTGAAGTGTGATAGACAAGCCTTTTATGTCGTGGCATTTTCAAAGCATTGCAGTGCCCTTTCAGAAACTTGCATAGACAGGCAGTGTTGTGAAAGGCTAATCTTTAGTTGATGTGCAGATGAGTGAGAGCATGTGTTTTCTGCATTGCCAGGTTTGTTTAGGAATATAAAAAATTTTCGCTAGCACTCGTAGTAAGTTGCGTGATGTTGCATTTATTTATAAAAAAAAAAGGTTGTTTTAAAATGCACAGATTAATACATTGTTCAAATACTCATCTCATCAGTAATAGAGATTTTTTTTCCTTATTGAGAAGCTTGCTTTCTGAAATAAATCATTGATTGTTCTTCAGCATCGTCAATGAGTTTCCTCCTGTGATGATTATAAGTTTTATGATCAGAAAAAGAATGGACAGTGACACTAGCATAACAGATTTGATTTCCTGTATCCAAGTTCTGAGAATGTTCTTTCAAAATTTGCAACAGAGAAAAAGCGCTAAGAGTAGTGACATGTGCTCAACTGCTTTAGTGACCTTTTTTCACTTGAAATGGAATGTCAGTGTTCTTTAGTCATGTTAAAATATTGCCACTTTCAAAAGGTAGTGCAATATTGTGATGTCAAGGTTTCTTCAGTTTGCTTAGAAATTCATCAACAATATTGAGTAACCAAGAAACAATGTACTAAAGTGGGCAGTCATATCGTCAGTGTCTGCAGCATTGTCGCACCCCTACGCCGTTTTGTAGAGGCAGTGCATCTGGTGCTAGTTCTGGAAAATGAAATTTCATGATGCACAAAGCTGTACCAGCTTTTCAGAACTTGACTCACTGAAATATGATTGTTTTCTTTCGATCCACGCTGTCTGGCAGCTTATAATAACAGACACCATTGGTCTCTGCAGCTTAATTTTTTCAACCTTGGGGAGACGCCAGCTTTCATCAGTCACATTTAACCACATAAATATAGTACGGCTTGCAAAACCTAAAAGTTTGTAGTATTGGTATTGGTTGTCGCACTGACAAAAAACCCAGTTTCTTTGCCTGCTCCACAAAATACTCAGGGAGGCCTGTATCGTGCAAACACAGGGTTGCCCACATTTTAAAGCGTAATTTGGGAGCTTCAGAGTTGATATTTAGGAAAACTGAACAACTTTCTGTTTTCATGTGGCACATATCAGAGTAGCTGAAGAGATGTATGGAAAATTTGAGATCAGTGCTTTTCAGAAAATCATTGGAGTTGTCCTCTTTGCTTTACTGTTGCTTGGATGTTGGCTTTAATGTTAAAAAGTGCACATTACTCTCACATCATCAAATTGGGTGCTTAAGCCATCAGGCTCCTGAGTACCACATTACAACTGGAAGGGATTTATACAGCAGGAAGTGTAGGTGTCTTAAGCCTATTGCATGAGTCTCAAAGCGGCGCTTAAGATTCACAGCTCAGCCATTGTTCAAATTCTGACTGCCAACAACAATGGCTGCTGTTCATTCACTGCATTGAAGGTCTACCTACGACATACTTCAACCCTATCTTCTCCTGAAGCTCCTCTCAACTGTCTGAAGCGAGCATAATTGATGAAAACGAAAACTTACACTAACTTTTCAACCGAGATATTTTACTCGACCACGGACTTTGTAGGAGTAGGACAGGATGATGAAGCACACCAGGGCCCACATGTTAGTGCTGTTAAATAGAATAGCTATTGCTGCCTTGCAATCTGGCTACACTCTTTCCTGTGTCACACGATCATTGTAGTCAGTCATGCCTCGGGAGTTAGATGTGCCTGTAGTTACTGATGTTAACATTGGTTGCTGCATAAAGATGCTTAGGTATGATCACTTTGCATCAACACACATGAGATGTTGTTTCAGTTACATGGAACTGTGTCATCAATTAAAGATTGAAGAAGAACAGATAGTTGTTGACTACGCAAACTAATAACTATAACTCTACTTTTATGAGCAGAGAATTGGCATAGTGAGCTCCAGTTAAGAATTATCAAATGCGGTTTACAGTGCAAGTATACCATACCAATAACTTCAGCTGAATGTATGTGAATCAGCTGTGGATTATGTTTTCGGGCTTGAAACTGCTGTATCTTCATCCAATAGTGAAAATGTATGGATGTGATTGGCAGGTTGGCATTGCTTAATGCTACAGCATGTGTGGATAACATTGTGTGCTTTTGTTTTCCTGTGCTCTCTCATACCAAAAGTCAGGCTTTTTTTATATATTTTATTGGTTTCCCTTGTGCTCCCCTACTGTGCATCTGTTTTCAAAACTGCTAATCCACCTTGTTGTTTGTTCCCCCCTCTCAGTGCTTGGGCAGTTTGAGCCGGCAGATTCATTCGACCTGAGCACTGCTTTTAGCATCCACGAAGGTACAGCGCCAGCTGGCCATGTGCTTCTCCAGTTTCCTTCTTCGGTCCAGCTGATCTTCACGAAACAGCTAGAGGCAGGAAACGTGGAGGTTAGTGAAGTATTGCTTTCTACTGCTGTGGCAGTATTCTTATATGACCACTAATAGAGAAAAAGGAAAAACATTTGGCATTAGAGCTGCTTCATAAGTGGAATCTTCAGGGACTGCACAAAATATTATAACAATTTGCATGTTGTCCCTCTAAACAAAAACAGTTGTGTCGAGAACCATAAAATAAGCATTGCTGGGCCTGGGAATGCATGTAGTATATTTTTAATGTAACTGCCTTAAAAAACATCAATGAACAAATGCGTCTGATGATTGAAGCACGGCGTATCAATAATAGTGGCAGCACATGTGTGAGTCAACCATTGATTAGCATACATAAAGATGAAATCAAATCTGAAGGTCTACCTGTCGTGTAGACCTCACGTGTCGGATCGATAGGATCGCTTATTACATGGACATGCGCAAATAAGTTTTCGTGCATTCTTTCCTTTCCATCATTGTGCGCATCTTCAGTTGTTAGGTGCTTGTGGTGTCTTCTGTCCATGTCTGCACACCCTGTCTTCTAGAAGAACACACTGTTGTGCCAATTGGTAATCCATTATGAGAGAAACTGCACATACTAACTGAAGTTTTATTGGAAAAAAAAAGCGAAATGTAAGAGGCAATAAAATCACGTGTGCAAGATTAAACAGCAGAAAGGCACTACGTAGGCAGATCGAGATACCGAATCTCTACTTTGGTTAATTCCACAGATGGCCTCGTGACACAGATGTCTGTGGCTTTGAAAATAAAGTGACCTTAAGAAAATATAACAAGCAGCCTTCAACAAGCCTGTCATTACAATGCCGGGCTTGTGTAAGTGCAGCCTGGTTTTCCAAGCAACAAAAGTTGTGGCACAGCACGAGGAAAGTACCATACATGAGGTTGTTAAAGCTTATAGTATGTGTTTTCTGGCTCAAATGTATGATGTCTGAATACTGCATGCCGTGAAAGTTATCAGTGTGGCTCTTGCGATGCCTCAGAATCATTTCGATACTCCTTTGAATTGTTGCAGAGCTTCTTATAAAACGCAAGGCAGAGCTCTCATCGGAGCTTTTTTTTTTAGACTTGTTAATGTCGAGGCTTCAGGCGGTAGCGCAGATTTTTTTAACCCTTTTTAAAACAGGCATCTTAATGAACACTGGTCACCACAAGGGGATTCAAAACATGCACTGCTAACCAAAGCCACTGAGACCACAGCACATAAGGACACGAGAACAAACGCAAGTGCATGGTATCATAGAAAAAACAAAGAGAACATTTGTTGGCTTTTGGTGAATCCAGTGGTATTTGGCCAACACATGTTGCCAACATAAATTGTGAAATGGCCGGAACTGTTGCCGTTGATTGGAATTGGGAGCATTGTTGCACTATTTTGGCAATTTTAAATTTCCGGATTTGACTATAAAGCAAGGTTTGACTTCATGTGATAAATATCTGGGAAATATATAAATAACTCTTACTACAATCGAATAAGTATAGTGCAATGTTGTTGGGAGTAAATTAGTATATTCTCAAATTTGTTTATATTGCAACATAGTTGAAAACATTACATCACCCATAAAATTATTTGCTGACGACTGCGTCATATACAGAGAAAGCACGACTGAATCTGATACTTGCGTTTTGCAAACCGACCTAGATCA
Source organism: Rhipicephalus microplus (assembly GCF_043290135.1). Taxonomy (NCBI): domain Eukaryota; kingdom Metazoa; phylum Arthropoda; class Arachnida; order Ixodida; family Ixodidae; genus Rhipicephalus; species Rhipicephalus microplus. Next base: position 132,582,000 of record NC_134708.1, read on the forward strand.
CATAGCGGACTGGTGTAAAGAATAGAAAATGAATTTAAACATTAAAAAGTGTTGCAGTGTAAGCTTCTCAAGGAAAATATTCAAATCATTTCATGAATATAACATCTATGGCGTACTTATTAACACACACAGCAATTATAAGTATCTCGGTGTTCATTTTACTGAATCGTTTACATGGAACCAACACATTAACACGGCCATAGCAAAAGCTAGTAGGATGTTATACTTTATTCGAAGGAATTTCAAACAGGCGACGCGCGAAATCAAGGAAACTTTATATTTCTTGCAGGTCAGGTCCATACTTGATTATGCATGCGTAGTATGGGACCCCCACCAAGACTATCTTATAAATAAAATAGGAAAACTTCAGAACCAAGCGGCAAGGTTTGTTTTAAATAATTATAGCTCCTACGCCAGCGTTTCACAAATGAAGGCCACTTTGGGATGGGATCTGCTACGTGTACGTAGACAGAAACTACGGCTTAAACTGTTGCACCAGATATATTACTCTAACACAGGAATCAATCACCATAGCTACCTTGTTCAACCCCCCTACACATCCACTCGCTGTGACAATAGCAAAAAGGTATCTACCTTCAAATGCAGATCCAATACTTTTTTTCACTCATTCTTTCCAAAAACAATAAGAGAGTGGAACAGCTTAAGTGACGACTTGGTTAATATAACAAATGATTTGTTTTTTCTATGCTGTTCAATTTTTCTTGCATTATGTATGGTCTGTGTGTATGAAAATGTATTTTGTGATGCATTATTATGTTCTGATAAATGTGGCGGTGGTTCTTTTTTTATCTTTATTTTTATGTATTTTGCTACGAATTCCTTTGTACTGACTGTTTTTTTTTTTTGTTCCCCCCTACGTAATGCTTATATGGCGATGTAGGTACTCTGTAAATAAATAAATAAATAAATAAATAAATATCAGGTTCAGTGGTAATGTGTGATAGTAAGGCATTCTAATCAGTTATGGTGCATTGTAAGAAATAAAATGCATCATGAGAAGACTGATAGATTATGCATTTGACGCTATATGAATGGTCACAGCGAAGAAAGGTAACTTGAGTGACTGAAAAAAAAAAATTGTGACAAAGTGAAGGATTGGGATATGGAAAACTGATAGGTGGGAAACCATATCATTGCAAAGTTCTATATTGTTTGTCATCTATATTTTTTAGCTTGTTGATGCTGGTGCAGCATGGATAGTCTGAAAAGATGAATCGCACAATACTGTTTTGCAGGTTTTCAGCGCTACTGATTGTATAGGTTTGCTAGATATCCCAAACAGCAGACATGTATTTTACTTTAAAACATGTATTCTGTTTTTTTTTTTTTATTATTTACTGAATACTGCAGGCCCAAAAAGGGACCCAAGCAGGGTGCGAATGTACAAAGAAATGCATTTAAACAACGCAAAATGCACACAAACATTACAAAATGTCAACAATACATAATGAGCAAAAAATAACACAATCAATATAAAACAAAAAACAAACAAGAGAAGAAGGAAGGCGCAAACCGTACAATTATGAAGAATGAACAATGCAAAATTTAGACATCAAAAGTAGCAAAAAACCAAAATTAGACACTAAAATAGAGTCAAACATAAAATGTTGACATATTTCAAGTTAAAGCCACATTAATAAGAGTGCACGATATATAGATACTCATGTATGCATGAAAAAATAAAATAAATAATCACTTTCCAGAAGTTGTGATAGTTTAATAGACTGTGGATCAGGGAACACGAGATAACTAATTAATGAAGGTATAAATATAGTGTATGAATGACTGTAGTGTCAAATGACTACATGTTGTAAAAGATAGGCGGTAAAAAGACGTGAAAAAAGTAGGTTGTTCCAAGCTGTTATGGTGCGTGGAAAGAAGGAATATTTGAAAAGATTAGTTCTTGTACGATGAGGTCTTAAAAAGTCAGCATGACGATGCCGGGTTCTACGAGCTGTAAGTGGTTCTTAATAATGACTTGGGTTTATAGCTAAAATATTATTGGGAATCACTTGGCAGCACCTTCATTAATGCGAAACATTTTTTACCAAACTTTGGTGACTTTGAGCGTATCCATCCACCCATCCATGTTTGTTTGTACATTCGCCCGTCCACCTAGAACTTTCTGTTCTCCAGGCCATGCTGTTAATGAGATTTATACCAAAATTGGTATGGTACAACATGACTGTTGGATGAACATAAATGACAAGTGGTAATATGGAAATCATGACATGTCATGTGCAACACGACTTGCATGCCATGCTCATGGTGCACTCAGGGTTGTTTCGCTAGCTTGATATATACCCCAAAGTCGCTATTGCATGATGCGACTGTATGACGAACATAAATGACAGGTTCTGACATGTAAGTCATGACATGCATGTTATGCACAGCATGATTTGCTCCTTGCTGGCTACTTCTCATTACATCAATGCTCACAATGCATGGGAGCTGCCTATTTTCTGCACCAGATGCAAGTGCAGTGCTCTGGATGAATTTTACACAGTACTAGTTGTATGCAGTTAGTTCAGTGCAATTTTGCATGTTTGTATGAATTAGCATTACTTGTGTACACAACATTTAGTAGTGGATATTCTGCTCGAGATTCAGTGGTAAATTGCTCCTGCATTTCTCACATAACTGCCGCAAAAGCTGCTATAGCAATAAATGAAAGGGGAAGCCTTCTTAGTGTACTGATAATGTGTTCTTGTTGGTTGCAGCAATCTGGATGTGGCACGAGAGTTATTGGTCCAAAGCCAGCTGTGATCCGAATAGCAGAACCTGTCCACTCTGAAAGTCCTAAGCCAAGATCCAGAACTGGTACGAAGTTCTCACCAGTACATACTGCAGTGGCTGACTAGCTCTGCTTTCGATCATTACATTGCAGGTTCAGTAGCTGGCTAGCGGTAGTGCAGAGGCAGGCTGTTCCTTTTAAGTTTAGGAATTACCTACCTCACTATCTTATGGCCACTGCATCTTATCTTGCCAACCGCTTCAACATCATGCACAGTGCCAGTGTTTATGCACAGTATGCAGCCTATTTCATTCTTAGTTTAACCATTTGGGCTCCTCCATATCCCCTCGCGATTTGGTCATTTTTGATAGAAGGTATCAAAGATACAGAAATTGTTTCATTCTGCGAACTCTACTAATAACTCTTCTCTGGCATTTTTCGAACTGTTACCATATTTGCTCAATGTAGTAAAGTTGAATTCTGGGTCAATTAGTACATAACGCTAAAGCATAAACCACTCAAGAAGACGGCAGACAAAGTAAAGAAGCAGTGGCGTAGCCAGGAGGTTGCACATCAAGCTTGTGCCCCCTCCTCCACCCCCAAAAAATTCTGCATACTCCCGTGGAAGAAAGTGACACGCAACTGATTGTTTGGTGCATCACTTCTCTTCCTTGTCTTCCACCATCGTCTTAACTGGTTTATGTCTTAGTGTTTCCCAATGTCTGAAGTTCAGCCTGCTTGTTGCCTGTCTTGACATTAAAGTCACCCATCAGTACAGTATACTGTGTTTTTATTTAAGTCATTGCCGATTCCATGTCCTCATTGTTAAGAGAGAGAAGACACCGACACCCGCATTGCCATGGTAAAACCCTTTCTTTTCTTCTCTTTTTATTGCGTGCTCACATGCAGCCCCACTCTGTGCTCACTTCTTTGCGCGTCTCGTGCACAGCTTAGTGTTTCCCGCCGACGTTTTTCCGCAGTAAACTCAACATTCTCCCAGGGCCGCGGCGTGGTCGCTTGCCTGCAAAGCGTGCAATCGTTGAGCGGCGCGACGAACTTGCTCACCGTTTGGGAGGGCGATCTAAAAATACTTTTCAAGGCGGTCTTTGCCTGGAAACACCTCGACTTTTCTGCCAAGCTTCCATTGCAGCACTGGCACGTTGTCGTCCCTAACAACCACCAAGTCACTGAGGGGCAGCTAGGATGAAGACAACGGCTGGCAGTGATGGGCGGAGCACAGGAGAAGTAAATATTCCTTCTTCCACTGTGTCCACGATTGGTGCAGAAGCTCATCGCTGTATCTCACTCTTCTTTGCAAGTCATGTGCAGTGAAAGGAGGCAAACTGCGGCTTGTGCTTGCTGGTAATCCCACAACACGCTTGCCTGTTAAGAAATGTGATGGCGTCAGTGCCTCTGCATCCTCGGCATCCTCGCAGAATTGGGTCAGAGCGTGGAAGTTGACGATTGCTTCCACTTCTGCAAGCACAGTGAGCAGCTCTTCGTAACTGAGGCTGCTTCGTCCAAGGCAGAGAGCACATTTTTAAGTGTCCGTATGACTCGCTTCCAGAAACTTCCCCACCGTGGGGCTCGTTCAGCGACGAACCTCGAATAGATTCGGTGGGTACTTGCGTGGTTTTGCACGGTCTCGCTGAGCAGGATCGCAGTTTCTTAAAACAGTTGCGAAAGGTCTTGGCGTTATCCGAGTAAACGGTAGACAGAATGCCACGCCTAGACGTGAGTGGTCTGTCATGTTCGAGTGTTCTGTCATGTTTGAGGTTGAGTGGTCTGTCATGAAATGAGGGGTCTGTCATTTTCGAGGTTGATTCTCGGTGCATTGCTCGTGTCACCGCACAGGAGAAAGCAGCAATATAAAGTTTCGCCGACTTGAGTAGAGGGGTAGTAGAGTGGGCCGCAAAAGTCCACTCCCGCAACGTGGAACGATGACGCCTCCGTGATGCGGTCTTTTGGTAATGGTGCCACTGGGACCAACTTTGGGCGCAAACGTCCGTGATGACATAGCAAGCATGACTGAAGCACCCTTTTAACAATTCGTCTGCCCTTCAAAAATTCAGAACCTTAATCGGAGGTCCAGCAGCGGAACTTGAACGCCGGCGTGCAGAAGACGGACATGCGTCACGGATATCAAAAGCCTCATAAACACGTGGTCGTTTGGTAGGATGATTGGGTGTTTTAGCTCCTCTAATCCATCAAGTTTCTGTAAGCGGCCTCAAACTCTGAGTGACCCGTCCTGGTCAATATCCGGCCTTAGTGTCAAGACACTGCTACCCGACAACAAAGGCTGGCCCACCTGACGCGTAATGACCTCTGCTAGGAAGGCCATTTTCTGGACAAATTTGAGCTAGTATCGCTACGTGTTATCTATTTTCAGGGACATCAGCAGCCCAGAGAAGAGTGGCGGGTTTCAGTAGGCGTTTCAAACGAACCTTGAAATCCAGGTGGTTACTCTGAGGGGCCTGGAGAGAGAGCTGTACTTCTCTAGGTCCAGTAGTGTCGGTGTATGTATGGCTTGCGGTGAGACTGCAGTTGGGCACACGGCCGCCACTTCGCTGTTGAGGTCCTGCACCATAAGCACCGAGTAAGGATTCAGAGGCCAGATGCCTTCTGGTTCAGCCAACCAAAGAGGTCCTGTCCAACACTTGGCCTCTTGTATTAGAACCGCTGCAAATATTTCGTGCGTCAAACGGTCTGCTGGATTGTCTGCGCTCGTGCAGTGCCACCAAGTGTAGCCTGAAGTCAAGGTCTGAATCTCTTGCACACAGTTTTTTACGAAGTTCTCAAATCGATGAGCATTGTTAGAGACCTAATGTAATGCAATCATGGAATCCGTCCAGAATGAGGCGACCCAGGATGAGAACTCGGGCATTTTCTGGATATAATGCTATAATCTTATCGCGAAAAGACACGCAAGAAGCTCTAAACGTGGCAGAGAAATTCTCTTTAGTGATGTAAGGCGAGACTTGCGCATGAGGAGTCACACTGTAAAACGGCATATTCTAGTGGTTGGCACACTAACATGGCGGCTCCATACGAATGAGGGCTGGCGTCAGCAAACAAGTGTACAATAGTGTGTCCATGATCTTGCGATGCAACTGCGAGACAACGTGGTATGCAAATGGTAGACAAAACAGGCAGTTCGGACACCCACTTCTTCCATATTTTGTCAATGTTAAGTAGAAGATGCTTGTCCCAGCTGATGTCGCCATAGCCTCTGGAACAGGAGTCGTGCTGCCACGTGAAATGGAGCGACGAAGCTTAGTGGGCCGAAAAGTCTGGCGAAGGCTTGCAAAACAGTTCGTTTCGTCGATGGTTGGGTTGCAATGAATGCGAGTGTAGATGATGATGTGATCTGATGAGCGATCCCAAAGTATACCAAGCACCTTGGACTTAAAGCTCTGCTCGGTGACATTCTCAGGTGAGAGGACGTCTTTCAAGAACTCGGCGCATAGAAGGCGAGAGTTGAAACCCACTTTCTCAATTTCATTCCCACATTGGCAATGATAGCATTCGCTTCCCTGTAAATTTTCAACGCCTCCTCTTTGGAAGACGCACCTATGATTAACTCGTCCATGTAGAATGACTGCTGCAGATGGGAGGACATGTCTGAGTGTTTAGTCTTCCATGTTTCGAGGTGGTGCTGCAGAGTGTCTGACTGCAAGAATGGGCTAGAAGATGCTCTGAAAGGGACCCGGGTGACGCGCCACTCAACGATTGTTGGGACAGGATGCTCAGATGTCGGAAGTTGGTCAAGTCACAGGAAACGAAGAGCATCTCTGTCTTCCGGGTGGATGCATATCTGGAGGAATGCCTTTCGGATGTCTGCAGTAAGAACAAATTTGCTGCTCCTAAATTGTAACAGTAATTGCAGGAGTTCAGGACCCAGCTTGATGCCTTTATCGAGCATGTCATTCAAAGACTGTTTACCATGTTCATTTGACGATGCGTCGAATATGACACAGACCTTTGTTGTCACGGCCCGTCATCGAACTACCACATGATAAGGCAGGTAGTAGATCGTATGTCCAAGAGGTGCTGATGGTGCTATTTTCTCCGCATGGCCTTCCTTAAAGTGCTCGCTGATGGTGGCATGGTATTCCTGCAGAACCTCTGGGGGATGCTCGAATCCCTGAAGCTGATGCTTGTGCATGGTTTCAGCCACGCTTCGGTTCGTAGAAGACGTGAGACTTGGTGTCTTGATCATCAGCAGTACCTCGTAGTGTCCTGCACGCTTGCATACTGTGCTACGAAAGTGTAGGAGTGCTAGGTGCTTGCTGACATCGTCTTGTCCATCAGTGATACCGATGGCATCCAAGCCCTAGATATCTCCACTTCAGTGCACCAGTTGTCGCAACAAGCCAGGAACAAGGCAGTGGCACTGATGTTACGCGATGACAACTGATGGTTGACTTTAGTGCACACTTCTTGAATGACCAAGTCAAATGTGGTCTTAACTGCACACAGAGTGTCCGTGAAACACCCGATGCGCCCGGTCAGTACTGCCCAGTAGTGGTCGGAGCCGATCAAAACGCTTATCATGGAGTATTGGCGTTGGTTCCTTTGAGTTTCATCAGCAAATGCCTGATTGCAGTCACACATCATAGCGACAACGCTCAGCTCTAACGTGGGACCATTTATGGTGCAGACCTCCAGAGCTTCAAGATCAACATCGATAGGCTCCATACGTCCACAGAGCGTGACGTTTACCCTTAGACACTGGTAACGCCGTAGATGATTTAACCCGCAGAATGTAAAGACGTCGACCTCTTCAGTTACAGTGCAAAATAGCCAAAGCTGCTGCGATAGGTCCTTACGGATGAACGTTTCGTGGAAAAACACAGACGACGAGCGCATGCTGCTTGCAGGAGCCGTTGTTACGCGCTTTTCTTGCTATGAGGCCACCTGGCGAGGTTCAGTTTCACTCAACTGTGGACTGTCAGTTCCTTGTTGGCCCCAGATCTCGCACAAAGCAGAGATAAGGCGTCCTGAGTATTGGTCGCACTTAAGGGGGGACACGGGTCTTAGAAGGCAAAAAATCACAAAAAATTGACGTTTTGAAGCTGACATTTTCGAAATCTGCGCCTATTTTTGCACTTATCTGAGAAGTTTCTAGCTTCTCGCGTCATTATTTCTGGCGCAAAAACAGTTTATAACATCCCTGTGAGATGAATGCGATCGCAGATTGACGCTAAAATCGCGCTTTTTCCGTGCCAAACTGTTGCCGTTACACACAAGCTATCGTGTTCATCTTGGTCTCGTTTGTGAGACGTCTTCACTACGCCACCGATCGCCAAAGAGAGGGAAGACCCCTCAACTTCTTTTTATCCGGTTCCCTCTTGACTACGTGTCCCAATCACTTTCCACATACAGGGATTCGTGCTGGGGCCGGGAAGTAAGAGACGTCACGATCTTTTCTTAATCATGGACGCATTTAATTCAATAGCAACTGCAAATGGCGTACACACATACTGTCCGTGAACAACATCTCTGTTACACGAAATTGTAACACATCAGCAAATACTCGCGACACGCGAAACAGGATACATAAGCGAAGTAACGGTGACAATACAAGGGTCCCTCAATACAGAGTAAACACAGGACGACACAAATGATAAAGTCATAAATAATAAAACTGCGCAATGTCTCAATATGCCGCATCCATTCCCGAAAAGCTCGTTTAAGTAAGGGAGGTAAAGTTCCTCCTACAGAATGTCCATGTAGTCGGAGCCTCGGAGTTGGCTGCTCGATTCGGGGCCGAAGGTTAGTTCTTAGTGTCCAGGTCTGATCTGTTCAATTCGTCAGCGTCTTCATCGTCTTCGTCATCGTCGCCTACACCGTGCCTCTCAATGATTTTCATCTTAGCCCTCTTTCGTAATGCTCCATTCACTCGCCTCCTATGCCTAACTTTCATTGCTCATCGTACCGTCCTTGCCCCAGTCATCATCTCATCGCCTCTCATCGCTATCTCTTCGCACCGTTATCTTCCTTTTCCATTCTGTCTCTCTACCATCTCGAGCTCATCGCATCCTATATCTCTCTGACTCTCCTCGTATTGTCTCGTAGTCTTTTTTTGTAGGACCCGACTCCGCCCCTCCGTGGCACCTAACCAATCGCCACTGTTGACACGACACATTTCTCTGTCAGTCGGAGTGTATCATCTTCGACGGCCGCCCACGCGGCCCACACCAGTAGAAAACCCTCTCCCAAACAAAGCCGAGCAAGTAACAATGTACAAACTCAAGCCTCAGAGAGAGAGATGGGCGAGCTGTCCCAAGACACTTTAATTACGGGCGAACAATGGTCCCGATGCTTCCGACAAAGTGCGTCGTCTGTAATGGCCAACGTCCGGAGTTTGCAGTGTTGTTCCGAAAAGTTTTCGGCCGAACCAATTGCCCCGGTTTCTGGTACTTGATGAGCTGATGTCCAGACCAAGTCTCAAAGTTTCCATGCAGCTCGGTGTCTCCCGCGAAATTCTCCGTAGTTGCTGCTTCTTCGTTATTCAACGCCGCGGGTGGCCATCCGCGCAGAGCGCAGTAATGAGCCCTGGAGCCACGGAGACTGACGGAAAGTCAAACCGGACCCGGCACAGGCGCTGCGGCAGGGTCGCATTCCCCGAACCAACAAAAGGTACTCTGCTGCTCCCCCATGCCACAAATCTGAAGGGTGCGCGGTTATTGCCACCGTACACTGTCTGTAGACAACAAGGCGCCGCCCGGTCCTCGTGTTTGCGCGGGGGGGCCCGCGAGAACAGTAGAAATAATCCTTCCAGGTACTCCACTTCGGAATGCCCATTCGTTACACCGAAGGTTTTTTTTTTCCTTTTTTTTAATGCGTGGTTTAAGAAACGAGCGTAAACATCTTAAAATGACTGAAGTTCAGTCCGTGTTTCCGGGGACGTCACAATCCCTTCATCTTGCAGAAGAATTTTCCTAGCGGGGAAATTCAAACATGAGAAATGCGAGTGCATAACGCCTTCAGGTTGCGCAGCGAAATTGAGGCATTGTAGCAGGTTTAGGAATATGGTAAGTGAACACAGCACACTTGTGATTCAGCCCTGGCGGCAGCGCGTCACTGAGAGGAACCAATCTGTGATTGTCGCTGAATCATCACCCACCACGAAGCAGTTTAATTCCGTGTTTCTACCGCGCACAACACACTTGAAACCTTCAGAATCACCGCAGAAACTCGTGGATGACGCGTGGACAAAACGCACACTGGTCACAGCCGCTCATCGGATGGTTTGGCACGCCGCGTTCATTCATGTGTGCCGAAGGTTCACTACAATGCAAACACATCACACACTTCGCCTGCAGTGTCCACTCTCACCACAACCGAACAGAGGATACACACATTTCAATATGCTTTCATTCCACACATGTACAAAATTTTAAGATCTTATTGTACATCTCAAACCAGACGAAAAGCGGGATGGCGGGAGAACATAGGTCATGCAGGTAGCAATACTGAATTACCCTCGCGTACCATCTCCTGCCCGGCCTCTGCTGCACCTGTCGGTGAGGGAAAAAGACCTTCAACGCGAATTGCGTGTTCGGATGGGCTGAGAAAGTAGCGCATATGCTGTCCTATGCAAATGTGACGTTGGGCGTTGTACATCAATACCGATCACGACGCCCCCTGCCTCCTAAGGAGGTGCGACACTTCCATGCGGGTAGACATTGTGAAACCATTTCAATTTAAACTTTCACCTCGCCTCGTCGATACCGGGGCTGCTTCATCTCTTCCCACAATGACCGAGCAGAAATCATAGAACATAAAATGGCATACAACATTGCGGACTCTTATGACCCTAGCCGATCCCCGAGCGCTCAGCGTCTACCCGTATGCAGACCTCTTCCCCGACCCCGAGTCCCGGACACTCGTTGGATGGTCCAAACTTCCACCTACTCAACTCAGTCGCGGAGTGAGGCATGTGCGAAGCTATCTGACAAGACCACCGCTGCGCATGCCTGGGTTTGGTGCAGTGTACATCAAGTGTGCTGCAGTTCCCCTTTGGCCCCACACAAACCACCCCATTGCGATCTAGGCATTCCTCAATCTCACTTACTCTCTCTAACGTTCGGCCTACCGCCGTGTCCTCCAAGACTCCGACAACTGCATCCTCAGAAAATCTATTCTCATCCAACTCCATATCTGCCACTCCTACTGGTAATGGGTCATCGTCTCGTGGGACCTTCGAGGTAGAAACCGCAGCTAAACTGTCTGTATCTGCTCCAGCAACTTCGACAGCTTTTGTTTCACACAGTGGCACCGGCGTGCTAGCATTTCCCCCAAACGCACACTCGCTCAATGGCGAAACATCCTCCTCGATCACGGAAATTACATTAACCACATCCACACAGGGTGAACCGCGACTCGTTTTTACGGAGCGTCTTTCCTCACGAATATTTACGGTCGCGATTGACCTCTGCACGTCACCGTCATGAGGAGGAGTTGCGTCTAGATTTTCAGATTAGAATTTTGTCACCATCTCCTTGTCTTTGTGCATGCGGCTGCCACCCGTCGAATTCCACTTTCGTCGCCAGTACCGATAGCATTCTCGCCAAAAGTGACCAAACCTGCCACAGTTATAGCACCCGCCGGAATAAGGGAGCTGCTTCGGGAATTCCTGCCAATTCTGTTTCACCTTATTGCGTACTGCCAAGCTCTCCACAAGTTTTTCTAGGCGGTCAAGGCGGCTATGCATCTCATGAATATCTGTGTTCTCTTCTACGTATCGAACGGGTAACGTATGGCTCCACGACACTTTTTCATTCTGTTCCTCTTTGACCGCTATAGCAATGGCCTCGCCAAACGTTTTCGGGTCCCAAGAGAGAACAAATCTGCGGACCGGATCACTCAGGCCTAATAAAGATTGCAATTGTTCGGCTAGAATTTCGCGGCGCAGTGAAGCTTTCACCGGATCCTGACTATCGGAGCTTGCCAGGGTGGCGGTCCCGAGCGTGCGCAAGCGACTCGCAAATGACCTCACTTCCTCATCTGCCTCCTGCCTCGCGTTTAAAAACTTTTCTATTTTGAAGATGAGTGGCTCCGTATCGAACCTGTTGAGGGCCGAATATTTGAACTCAGAAAAAGTTGCAGCCGCAGTGACGCCATCGTCCCACCACGCAAAATCGTGCGCCGCGCCTACCATTTTGCATCGTGCTATGCAAATTAGCGCACTGTCTCGCCATGCACCCAAGCGACCAACCTGCTCCAAAATTTTCAAGAAGACCCCAACATCCGGACCCGTATCACCTCCCGTAAATGATGCAACCATGTCCACTAACATTAACGCGCTCATTTCTAGTGAGTCGTCTCTGTCGGTCATCTTGATAGCCTGCTTGTTCATTTTGCTGCCTCTCCTTTCCTAGTACGAGGGTGAAATCTCGCACCGTTGCCCCAGCAGTAATCCCACCGCTGCCACCACTTGAGACGTCCTCACTACGCTACCGATCGCCAAAGAGAGGGAAGACCACTCAACCCCTTTTTATCCGGTTCCCTCTTGGCTACGTGTCTCAATCATTTTCAACATACAGGGATTCGTGCTGGGGCCGGGAAGTAAGAGACGTTACGATCTTTTCTTAATCATGGACGCATTTAATTCAATAGCAAGTGCAAATGGCGTACACACATACTGTCCGTGAATGACATCTCTGTTACACGAAATTGTAACACATCAGCAAATACTCGCGACACGCGAAACAGGATACATAAGCCAAGTAACGGTGACAATACAAGGGTGCCTTAATACAGAGTAAACACAGAACGACACAAATGATAAAGTCATTAATTAATAAAACCGCGCAATGTCTCAATATGCCGCATCCCTTCCCGCAAAGCTCGTTTAAGTAAGGGAGATGAAGTTTATCTCACAGAATGTCCATGTAGCCGGAGCCTCGGAGTTGGCTGCTCGATTCGGGGCCGAAAATTGGTTCTTAGTGTCGAGGTCTGATCTGTCCAATTCGTCAGCGTCTTCATCGTCTTCGTCATCGTCGCCTACGTCGTGCCTCTCAATGATTTCCATCTTTAGCCCTCTTTCGTAATGCTCCATTCACTCGCCTCCTATGCCTAACTTTCATTCCTCATCGTACCGTCCTTGCCCCAGTCATCATCTCATCGCCTCTCATCGCTATCTCTTCGCACCGTTATCTTCCTTTTCCATTCTGTCTCTCTACCATCTCGAGCTCATCGCATCCTATATCTCTCTGACTCTCCTCGTATCGTCTCGTAGTCTTTTTTTGTAGGACCCGACTCCGCCCCTCCGTGGCACCTAACCAATTGCCACTGTTGACACGACACATTTCTCTGTCAGTCGGAGTGTATCATCTTCGACGGCCGCCCCCGCGGCCCACACCAGTAGAAAACCCTCTCCCAAACAAAGCCGAGCAAGTAACAATGTACAAACTCAAGCCTCAGAGAGAGAGATGGGCGAGCTGTCCCAAGACACTTTAATTACGGGCGAACAATGGTCCCGATGCTTCCGACAAAGTGCGTCGTCTGTAATGGCCAACGTCCGGAGTTTGCAGTGTTGTGCCGAAAAGTTTTCGGCCGAACCAATTGCCCCGGTTTCTGGTACTTGATGAGCCGATGTCCAGACCAAGTCTCAAAGTTTCCATGCAGCTCGGTGTCTCCCGCGAAATTCTCCGTAGTTGCCGCTTCTTCGTTATTCAACGCCGCGGGTGGCCATCCGCGCAGAACGCAGTAATGAGCCCTGGAGCCACGGAGACTGACGGAAAGTCAAACCGGACCCGGCACAGGCGCTGCGGCAGGGTCGCATTTCCCGAACCAACAAAAGATACTCTGCTGCTCCCCCATGCCACAAATCTGAAGGGTGCGCGGATTATTGCCACCGTACACTGTCACACTGTCTGTAGACAACAAGGCGCCGCCCGGTCCTCGTGTTTGCGCGGGGGAGGGGGGGGGGGCCGCGAGAACAGTAGAAATAATCCTTCCAGGTACTCCACTCCGGAATACCCATTTGTTACACCGAAGGTTTTCTTTTCCTTTTTTTTTTAATGTGTGGTTTAAGAAACAAGCGTAAACATCTTAAAAAGACCGTAGTTCAGTCCGTGTTTGCGGGGACGTCACATTTGGAAGGGTCGTTCTTCATCTTCGATTTCCCGCTACTGCTGGCTCACCTTGCTCATTGGTTTTTTCACAAAAACGGGTCATCGAGAAGCACTAGTGCGCGATTCAATTGGCTGCTTGGGGCACGTGATTAAATTTAGCCATCCGATTGGCCAAGGGGCGTTTTCGGCGTCTGCTTCACCATCATGACGCGCACGGACATGCGCCATTTTGTCATGCTACTGACTGCTTGCGGCAGTAAAGAAGTTTCGTGCTACAGTAATTTGTGAAGCGGGTGTGGCGGTCAATCGTTCGCTGTGAACTTCAGAAAGATCCCTGCTATGGCTCAGGACAACGAGGATAACGAACTCGACGCGGTCAATGGCGGTCGCTGAGTCACTGGTGTAGGCCTAACTCACGTACGAGCCCGTTGGTTGCCGACAACATTACTGAGAACGGCTGTGTTTTGCAGCCTCATCAGTTAGAGGACGGCAAGTAAAAAGCAGAAGTGAAGCTACCAGAGATATCAATCTTTGTAGTGACGGAACGGAAGTGCGGTCTTATTGCTAAACCCGCCGATGTTGTGGTTCCCCCCCACCTGACGAAAGGACTTTGAACTGCGCGACGGGTCGTCAGAGTGGAGTACGCCGCGCGTCGACCAACAACAGAAAGTCAATCCGTTCGCAGTGAACATGCTCGCGGCCCCTGCAACGGAGGCTACTGGCAACAGATAGACTGCATTTAACGACGTGTTCGCAACGTTGTCGCGATCTTCGCTCGAAAATGCGGCAGTCTCAGGTGAAAAGGAAACTAACACCTCGGCACTCGTGTAGCCTCGAAATCAATGAGCGAGGGAACAACTTTGGTTCGCGACACTTACGAGTAACTTATTCTGGACAAGCCGGAAAACATTGCCGCGTTATTCGACGGATCGTGTATGACGCACGAGCATTTGTCGCACATCACCGTCAGTACAGTCACCGAACTGATAAGCGGCCTCGCGCGAGACGAGGACACAGCGATAACTTGCTACAGGACTAGAAGAAACGACATGCTCGTACAAACAATCAGTCCTATTACATTCCTGGTGCATATTAACTGACTAAAAGTATGTGTGCCATGATATTTTTCCCTCGGAAGGGCGAAATTAAGTTTCAACAGCATTATTCGCAAAGCACAGATTTTGACCACTTTCTTTTGCTTGTTCGGTAAAAGTGGACCTAGGACAGCTGTAGCTGTAATTGTTTTTCACAAGGTAGCTAAATGTGCACAAAGGACAATGCTGGAGGCCTATCTTTAATGGGCAGCTTCATTTTTTATTTTAATATAAAAATTTCTGTATTTGGTTACATGCAATGAACCTTACTGTGCTGTAATTTGAGAAGTACTCATTCAATTTTCGATCAGCTTGTAGCATTGCACTCCTTAGGCTTTCTAGTATTCATTTATATGTCAATGGCTATGTAATTATAAGTGCATACATTTTTACAGTTAAAAATGTTAGAATTCTTTGTTTTCATCATTTTCTCAAATTGGCAATTTTGTACACCCTGCATGAAAATTACTGCAATATATCTGAAGCTATTTTAGATAGCAGAATATCCTATTCTGCAGCATGAAGCTATATGTTTGGAGCACACAACATAGGAAGCAGATTTTGATTTCTCTTGATGCAAGTTTGTCAAACTAGTCTTTTGTGTGACCACTCAATGGCCACATTCAGGGCTGTGAAGTTCAGTGTACTGTAAAGTAAGAAATAATGACCCATTCAAAAAAGTGCTTCTTATGTTGCATGTCTTATGCTTTGTACTGTCAATCCCTATGATATTTATAAATTTTTGACAAGTGGTTATTTTTCTATTATGGTAAGAACAATAGAAATTGTTATCTTGATTGTTTAGTTAACTAATGAAGCTACAGAAAAAATAACTACATTTTTAGAATATGGAGAACAAACTAAGTAAGCATGCCAACTTTTGTCACATTTGGTTCAAAACTAAATGAGAGAGCCCAAAGAACCATGTCCCCCCTTAAGGGAGACTGTGGTTCGGCAGCTGCGAGCAATGTGTCCTTGCTTCCCGCACCTGGAGCAGCTGCTGTTACTTGAAAGACGTTTGCGCTTTTTTTCTGCGGATAGCACAACCTGGAAATCACGTGGGACGTTTCCTGAGTTGCCTCAGAGGGGCCATATTGTCTGTCCCGGGCTTTAGATGGGCACCTGGCGATGATTACCGTGCTGTTAGTGCTAGGGTAGACGGTAAATGAGGTGGTATCACTGTGTCCGCAGCCTTGCAGTTCTTTGACATTCTTCCTGAAGTCCTTTTCTCGCATGACGCTCGACTCTCCTCTCTACTTTCGACTTCAGCTTGAAAGAACTTCAGTATTCCTTTCACTTGCTCGTCTCTCGACTGGACTACAGAAATACAGAAAGGCGGGCTAGTGCGTTTTGTTGCATACTGAAGCTTTAGCCCACACACATGAGGACAAATACGGTAGAGACACAGGGACCAGCGCAGTCTCTATCGTATTTGTCCTTGTGTGTGTGCGCTAAAGCTTCAGTATGCACTACAAAGTCCGCGGCAACTGTCTCAGTTTTCATGCACTTTCGATACAGGATCGCGAGGTATTCTGGCAATGAGCGCATCAGAACCCGGTGCAAAACAACCGTGTACTCTGAAGACGGCATATTAATGCCTTCCGAACACCCGGTCCTGAACTGTATTTGCTCGTAGAGGTCCCACAGCCCTGATACTTGCGACAGTGTCTCAATTGCTTCGATTGCAAGGAAGCTGTAACTGTGGTCGTCAATGAGGAGGTCTTTTTGGCCAAACCTTTTGGTGAGCACCTTGACGGCGATGTTGTAGTTCGCTGCTGTAAGGCGTAGCCTTCCGCGGTGGTCTAGTGGCTAAGGTACTCGGCTGCTGACCCGCAGGTCGCGGGTTCAAATCCCGGCTGCGGCGGATGCATTTCCGATGGAGGCGGAAATGTTGTAGGCCCGTGTACTCGGATTTGGGTGCACGTTAAAGAACCCCAGGTGGTCAAAATTTCCGGAGCCCTCCACTACGGCGCATCTCATAATCATATGGTGGTTTTGGGACGTTAAACCCCACAAATCAATCATCAATGCTGTAAGGCGTATCCCTTCAATGGCTTGCACGTCTTCAGGTACTTGAACTTCTCGATACTGGTGAGATTGCCATTGCCATCGCTATTAAATGAAATTGCCATTGCCATTATTTCTAAAGTACACTTCGCTTCCTCGTGTTGCAGCGAACTGCCAAAATGACACTTTGTGAGCGTAAATACACTCGCTCAAAATGCACTTGACTTGCGACATGCAACAGGGGTATGAGCTTCACGTCATGTGCTCGCACAAGATGTGACATTTCCCCAGCCACTCCACGCAGTCGCTCTGTTGGTGATGCACAAGTAGCCTGACTGCTGTGTGTACTCATTTTGAAAAGACAGCATAAAGACGCAAGGAACAGAAAGACAGCGCGAACTAGCAGCGCTGACTAACAACATCTTTGCAGCAGGCATAGGCAGGCTGATGATCGTTAGCTGGTGTAGTCTGCAAAATTTTTCATTCCAGAAATTCGTGTTGTCGATTGCTAACTAGCCTGGTCTCACACCATGATACAATTAAGCAGCTCTTTCGTTTAAGAAATGTTCGTTTACTGAGTTTACTATACAGCCAAGTGTCTTATGATTTCTGCCATGCAGCAAAGGAGCGGCATAAGTGCCACCTGTGCACGAAGAGCTTTGTCACGTTGCGGGACCTGCGCACGCACCTGCTGAAGCACCAGGGTCACAAGCCATTCCACTGCCACCTCTGCCCAGCCACCTTTCTGGCACGTGGCTATCTGGCTGACCATCTTCAGAGTCACTCGAAGACCAAGCGGTGGAAGTGCGACGAATGTCCACGGTCGTTCCTGCGCCCTGCACAGCTTGCTCGACACAGAGAGCGCAGCCACTCCAATGTGTTGTGAATGCTACCGCAGTGCTTTGCACTGGTGCCTCTGAACAATTTGGCTAATAAAGTGCTGCATGATGTTTTTTTATTTGTGCAATGCAGTGTTGTCCTCTGAAAGTGAGCTATTGCATTGTTACGGTGTGGCGCAATTTTCAGTTAAGTGTACTGGTAAAAATGTGTTCTTAGATAGACACTAAAAGCAAACAGCATTTCATGTGACAGTGGAAGATGAATGCTTCAAATGTCTAAAGCTTCAGTATTGCACACCTCAGCATTTCTGTAATCGAGAGATAAAGGTAGATGTGGGTCATAATGTGCACCACGAGTGGGACATTCTGGAACAAAAACCGTACAATGTAGTACACTCTCAGTACAGTTAATCGCAAGTACCCACAACTATCCATAACAAAAAGACCATGTTAGTCCTCTGCAATGGAGCATAAAATGCAAATTGTGCATTGCAGTCTGAGAAAGGTGGCACAAACACAGTTTCTGTCAGTTTTCCAACCAATGCAGCAGCTAATCTCCTAGTTTTATATGTTTGACTTATATGTCATTGAAAATCCCAATCCTTCTACATTTCACATAAATATTATCGCCGGGTCACTACTGCAACCTGGCGATTGCTGGTGCGGCGCAAAGCTGGTAAGTGAGCTCTTCTGGATTTATCTGTGTTGTTATTGTCAGGTAGTGATAAAATTGGGCAGTAATGGGTTGATGAGCAAACAGGTTGTCAATAATAGGCTAAATTTACACAATCTCAGGAGGGAAACAAAGTCACTGGAAGTTCTGTTATGTTGTTTGGACGCGTTTCTCTTTCTTCACATCGGTAATTTTAATCACACCATTGTAAGGCTTACAGTGGTGATTAGATATGCAATAATAGAAATTATGGGTTGTTGATTTTATGAAAGTTGTGGGTTTATACTATGAAAACCTAACAATTGCTATTAGAAAATTTAATTGGCTAAAAAATCTTTTTTGGCCTTGTCAGTGTACATAAAAGGGAATAATTGTCCGCTTTCCATATTAATAAAATTCTGGCCGAGGTCTACCACTGCGTATAAATTATTTTGATCGATCATGTAAATTTAACTAATATAAAACGTAACTGTAATCAGCATTAATTCTTTTTAAATGTAGTCAACTGCGCTAGAGAAATGTGCTTCGTACAGACTAACGTATAGACACACCCATTTTGGTGAAGAAATTTTGATTCAGTGGTATCTGAAATACTGATGCCTTTGGGGGTTGTCGTACTTTCTGGACAAGAAGGAGAGGAAGCAAGGAGCTGATGAGGAATGCGTAAAGAACAGAGGGGTTGCATGGCAGAACTGCCAGAACGGGGTGTAGGGCGGTCCACGTTTTCGTGGAGGGGGGGATGCAAGTTTGAGAATAAGAAAATAACGCTTATTTCTGCAACCCATTTGACAGTGTTGCAAATTGTGTATGGCTAAACGTAGGGCAGAGAGTGTTGAAAATATGATAAACGCAGCCAGCCAGCGAAAGGCAATGATCGTGTTCAGTGACCGCAACGATGTCTTCTAGCTGAGTTTCTCCGTGCTAGTTAACGTTCTAGTACCCACCTAATTCAGTGGCGAAAACCCACGTGCGGGCAAGCCTTCCTTTTTGCGCACGGCGCACAGGTCTTCTACTCTCGCTTCACGTCACGGGCGAAGAGGGCTCGACTGGTGGCTGCGAAGATCGGCGTTGGCCGACGTCAGCCAAGAGCAAGGATTTATGAGCTCGAAGCATCACTCCGTGACCACAACTGACTCCAGCGAAAGTCTCTTTAACCGAAACCTTCAACAGGGTAGGAAGACAACTAAGCAGTCTTTCGACCGACAATGCGTAGTACTACCATGGACAGACGACCGCAATCAACGGGGCGACGACTTCATAGAACGGCGAGGGACACGCATGCCGTTTACCTCAACGACAAGGCTTTCTCTCCCTCTAGGAATAATACACCACGATTTGAAAACCTTAAATGCAGAAGACGGAGTAGCTGCCCAAACATCGAAGCAGAGTTTCTCTATCGATGGTTTGCGGCGAGGAGCTGATCGACCCTTTCGACGAAAGACTTCAAGCGTGTAACTCAAGATCAAACGTGGGCTACTGCATAATAAACCTAAAAAAATGGAAGACAAGACCCTCGATGAATGCCCGTTTCCTTCCGCTACACCCTATTGGCCTACTTGTCGGCCATTCAGTCCCATCTCATCCGGAACATCGCTCATATGTGGCGGAACTTCACCACAACATTGGCGCACCGACAGGGGGATTTGGGGGTTGTAACCTACCCCCCCCCCCCCTCCCCATGAATGCCTAAATGTCCGTGTCGCCGAATCCTCTCCGTACGCCTTCAAGGACCTTGCGGACATTGTGATTTCAATTCAATATGTGATTTGAGCAGAAACCTGGAGCAGAAACCTGGAGACTAACAAAGAGGGTTCAGCTTAAATTGAGGACGACGCAGCGAGCAATGGAAAGAAAAATGGTAGGTGTAACCTTAAGAGACAAGAAGAGAGCAGAGTGGATTAGGGAACAAACGGGGGTTAAGGATATCATAGCTGAAATCAAGAAGAAGAAATGGACATGGGCAGGGCATGTAGCGCGTAGACAGGATAACCGCTGGTCATTAAGGGTAACTGACTGGATTCCCAGAGAAGGGAAGCGGGTTAGGGGGAGACAGAAGGTTAGGTGGGCAGATGAGATTAAGAAGTTTGCGGGTATAAATTGGAAGCAGCAAGCACAGGACCGGATTAACTGGCGGAACATGGGAGAGGCCTTTGTCCTGCAGTGGACGTAGTCAGGCTGATGATGATGATGATGATGTGATTTGAGGTTCTTTTTTTTTTCCTGAATGACTATAAATGCACTGTATTCACCACTGGGTTAAAATTGGATGAGTGCAAACTGCATGACTGGTGGTTCTGTGTTCTAATGTAGTGAAGCAGCTTTGGATGAAAAAGATGCTTTCACATAGTTGGCAGTCACCTGTTTTTTTCCCCCTTTTATTACAGTCACACAGCACGGAGATATCTCAGAATATCCAAAACAGACTAACGTTGGGGTTTTGTACAATAATAATAGGTTGCCAGACATATAGTCACAGGCTTTGGTGCACATGGTATATATCAAAATGTATTACATATTTTATTGTTTGGCTACATGAGCTATGTGCGCACTGTTAAACATGTCCAGAAGAGTTCATTGTGTTGTAACTTCCTTATTCACGTGTGAAATCTAATGCACTTACTTGCATATATGCAAATAATACCTGTTAAATGGGACTCTTCCAACGTATTTGAAGTCTCATGTACCTAATAAATGCCTTCAAACTGTCGCTCGGCAAGATTTAATGGCATATAATGTCCGAGAGCGATAGTTCCGCAACAAACATGTTGTCACGGACAGCCATTTTTGGCGGCCCCGCGTCACGGCAATTAACGGACGCCGTACTCCCCCACTGACCGTGGGAACGGCGGGCGCATAAAAGAGAGCCGAGAAGTGCAGAATGGGGTGCTCTTCTTGGAACGTCGCCGCCGACGTTTGATCCTTTTGTGACTGCGGCGGCGTCTGTAAGGTCGTGGAAGGCCGCGATGTACCCCGAACAAGGATTAGACTACGGGACGCACCGGCTGAGAGCCAAACAGTCTGACAACCGTTTCCCACGGGGGAAACCGTGGGAAAACCTCTGATGGCCAAGCCGTATGACAACATCCCAACAGGCTGTCATTCTCGCTAGTTGAGGGCCCTCTCCCAATTAAAAAGGGGTGGGGCCAATATATTTTTGGGGCGGAGTTTCCATCAATGAAACGCGCATGATTGGACCCATGTAGAGGTCTCTTGTCCCCAAGGAAGAGAGCGAGGAGACACGAGAGAGATTTAAGCGCAGGATTTTGCCCTGCTAGGCAGACTAGTCGCTGACCAACATGGTGTAGAAACAGATCCGCAAGCTCCTCAAGATCCACAAACTTCTAGAAGTTTTTAGTGTGGCTCTGTATCGGCTGGCCACCTAAGCTTAGCCGTTCGTCTAGTTGTGACGCGATATTAACGTCTGAAACGTAGACATCGGGACTTCGCCTCGAGTTAGCTCAACCTGCCCGAAGTCACCTGCAAGCACTAGCCTCCCGGAGCCACCAGCGTTGCAACACCGCCGACATCGCAGTCGTGTCAGAACTCTCTTCGACTTCTCGCATCCGATCGTCGGGGACTCAACGCTGCCGGTCATCACACGTATGCCTTCACCTGTTTATATCTTCGAACTTTCTCCTCCGTAGTTCTATTGTTGTTAGTTTGTGTAGTTTGTAATAGTTCTCTCTCGTGAGCTGATTTATTGTTTTGTTTATATATTTTTTAGTTGTATCAAGTGTTGATGTATTTTGTTAGTTGTATTGAAGTGTTGTACTAGATTCCGTGTGCTGCAATATCACTAGAGTAATGTTGTTTTGTTTTCTCACGTCTCTGATCTCTTCCCTGTGTCTGCTTGCGTACGGAACAAACTAACCTGCTGTCATTCCCGTCGCCGACTTCGCGCTGGCGACGCCAGAGTGGCAGCTTGTAACAAAACTGGCGTCCGCAACAAGAACGTTCCGTACAAGAGTAAGACAGTGAGGGGTGAACGAGAACCGTGCGGACAGCGTAGTGATAGAGCCGCACAGTTGAAGCGGTTGCATCCTGGATATGATTGCGCTGTTTTTATAGTGGCATTATAGTGACAGTTGCAGTATGGAGTGTATGGATTTTGATAAGTCAATCGCGCACGGCAAACAGTTAGGCCTCGAGGGCGCCGAACTGAGACAATGGGTTAAGGAGCAGCAGGAACAGGCGCAGGCGTTAGCCAGAGAAGAGCGGGCACTGGCCCGGGAGGAAAAGGAAAAAGAAAGGGAATCGGCTAGGGAAGCCGGAGAACGGGAAGTGCAGTTACTGCAATTAAAGATTCACCTCAGTGAGAGTATAGCAGTGTGAGCCGATCCAGAAGTGAGCACGGCGATGCCGGGGAGGAGCCGAGTTTAAGAATACACGCAGGTAGATTGCTCGTCACCTTTGACGAAGGAAGGGACGACTTAGATGCGTTTATACGCCGGTTTGAGAGCATCGCCAGAGGGCAAAAGTGGCCTGAAAGCCAATGGGCGACGGCGCTTTCAACATGTCTTACAGGAGAGGCGCCAAGTGTTTATGGCAGGCTACCACTTACAGATGCAGCGGACTACACCAAGGTTAAAACCGCCCTCCTGAAGCGCTTTCGCTTCACGGCGGATGGGTTCCGAGACAAGTTTAATAAGGAGAGGCCAGTAGGGGGTGAAACAGCAACACAGTACGCGGCTCGCTTAAGACATTACTTCGATAGATGGGTTGAGCTGTCCAAAACTGAGACAGAATTCGAGTCCCTCCGCGCATTGTTGATTAGAGAGAGGTTTTTGCATGGATGCGGTTCTAACCTGGCATTATATTTGAAAGAAAGGAGGGCGGAATCCCTTGGAGACATGCTTGAGCTGGCAGACCAGTTTTTAGAAGCTCAGGGTGGAGCAAGCCTAGCGAAAACAAAGAAAGATGGTCCCATAACGGACGAGAAGGGGAAATACGAGAAAGGAGGCAACAGCCACGCACCACTACCACGGTGCTATATTTGCAATCGTGGGAATCACCCGCCGCACTTGTGTCGCAACAGACCTGCCGCTAATGTAGCCATCGTCTGCTTCAAGTGTGGGAAAAAAGGACATAGGGCAAACGACTGCCGGTCAGGAGCAAATAACTCACTCCAGGCGTCCTGCCTCTATGCACAAAGAGAAACGCGTGAGGATCCCATATGCGACGGGTATATCGAGCTTGGGAATGGCGAAAAAGTCCCCGTCGTCAACGCCGTAAGGGTGACACCGCCGAAAAATCTGGCCGAGAACCTACCAATGGCCACAGGGACCCTCCGAGGCACAGAAATATCAGTGTTGCGGGATACGGGGTGCAACACAGTAATCGTGCAGAGGAAGTTGGTGAAGGAAGACGAGCTGACAGGTACAAGCGCACTCGTCTACTTGGTTGACGGAACAGCGAGGATGCTGCCCGAAGCACGGATTGAAGTTGACACCCCCTACTTTACTGGCAATCTGACAGTACTATGCCTGCAAGATCTACTGTATTACCTCATTCTGGGCAATATCGATGGCGTAAGACCACCTAATGATTCCAGAAAGGAGACTAAAAAACCTGTGTCGACAAAGGAGTTAAGGGAAGAGCCTGTAGCAGCAGCTATCACCCGTTCCCAAGCACATACACAGCCGGAAAAGTTTGCCAAGCTTCGTACGCCTGGGACAACGGCGGGATTGCCGGGAGATAACTATGGCTGCGAGCAGAGGGGAGATGCGACACTCAAACAGTGTTTTGAGAAGATCGGCAGGAAGCAAACATGCCGAAATGAAAAGGGAAGCGTCGAGTATAAACAAGAACAGGGACTGCTGTACCGACAGTACACAGAGGCCAACGGACGGCTTGTACGCCAATTAGTCGTTCCGCACTGCCACCGAGAAGCTGTGCTTAAAACAGCACACGATGGTATCATGGCAGGACACTTGGGCACGCAGAAAACCAAGGACCGGATCTCGGAGGAGTTATTTTGGCCAGGCATCACAGCTGACGTAAAAAGGTTCGTCGCCTCATGTGACATTTGTCAGCGCACCGTACCAAAGGGCCGTGTACCACATGTTCCACTGGGGAGGGCACCCATAATCGACACCCCGTTCAAGCGAGTGGCGATCGATATAGTGGGACCAATTCGCCCACCCTCAAAGCATGGGAACCGATACATTTTGACTTTAATGGATTATGCCACCCAGTATCCAGACGCAGTGGTGCTCCCGAGTATCGAAACTGAGCGAGTGGCCGAAGCCCTGGTCGAGATGTTCTCCAGATTTGGCGTCCCCCGCGAGGTACTGAGCGACCGGGGCACGAACTTCACGTCGGACCTAATGAAGAAAGTAGAGCGGCTCCTCTCCGTGCGCCTTCTCCATACCACCCCATATCACCCCATGGCGAATGGCTTGGTGGAAAAATTCAACGGCACCTTAAAATTAGTGAAGCGCGTGTGCGCCGAAAAACCGAGAGATTGGGACCGCTACCTGGCACCTCTCCTCTTTGCCTATAGGTTGGTTCCGCAGGCCAGCATGGGGTTTTCACCCTTCGAGCTTCTCTACGGCCGCCATGTGAGGGGACCCTTGGCAATACTGAAGGAGCTGTGGACGAACGCCGACTTGACTGAAGAAGCTAAGACGACGTACCAGCATGTCTTCGACCTTCGGAACCGTTTGGAGGAAACGTGCCGCCTGGCACACGAGGAGTTGGAAAAAGCCGGAGCACGGTACACGAAGCTGTACAATCGAAAGGTGAAGGAGCGGAGTTTCAACCCCGGAGACAAGGTACTGATTCTACTTCCTACCGACACAAACAAGCTGCTGCTGCAATGGAAGGGCCCTTTTGAAGTCCGGGAAAAGAGAGGGGAAGCTGACTACGTCGTAGACACGGATGGCGGCAGAAAAATCTTCCATGCCAACTTACTGAAAAGGTACGAGGAGAGGGACAGCAGCCCACCAGGAGGCTAAGTCTCAAACAACATGTCTCTACGGAGCCGATACTACGGCTACCAAATTTGCACCAACCATTCGTTCTTCGAATGGACGCATCGGACACAAGTCTCAGAGCCGTGCTCATGCAGGCCAACGAAGGCAAGCTCCACCCCACAGCTTATGCCAGCCGAAAGCTGCTTCCACGGGAGGCTTCCTATAGTACCATCGAACGCGAATGTCTCGCGTTGGTATGGGGAATTCAGAAATTCTCCATGTACTTATATGGAGTGCATTTTTGTGTCCAGACAGACCACCAGCCTCTGAGTTATATCCAACAGACAAAACAGCAGAACGCTCGAGTACTTCGATGGAGTTTACTACTCCAAGAGTACCAGTTCACCCTTACGCATATTAAGGGTAGCGAAAACGTGGGAGCCGATTACTTGAGCCGGATATAGTTCTTGAGGTCTGGGGAGCATGTTTTTTTATTCCTTTCATCGTTTGTTTTCTGTTTGTATGTGCGTATTTCATTGTATAAGAAGTGTATTTTGAGTTATTTTCTTTTTGCTTGGTGCATTGGTTTGTTTTTACATGTTGTAACGCATATTGAAGGATTTCACTACAGTAGAGGAGCGCACCTGTTCCGTTTTGTTCGTAGTATACCTTCGTGCAGTGTATATTGTATCGATGGCTGCCGTACACGGCTATTTCTTTTTGTTGTTTGCATGGCGCATTGATATTGTTGCGTGTAACTGAAGCTGGTACTCTAACAATTGTTTTTTCCCTTTTGTTGTTACTTTGATGCACTCTGCCTATTTATGTTGTGTATGAGAGGGACAGTCCTCATGTCTCCCTTGTTGGTGGTGTTTTGTTCCTTGTTATCGAAAAATTCCCCTCCGTGTGAGCCATAGTTATGAATAACATTCTGAAAGTGGGGGGAAATGTCACGGACGGCCATTTTCGGCGGCCCCGCGTCGCGGCAATTAACGGGCGCCATACTCCTCCACTGACCGTGGGAACTGCTGGCGCATAAAAGAGAGCCGAGAAGTGCAGAATGGGGTGCTCTTCTTGGAACGTCGCCGCCAATGTTTGATCCTTTTGTGACTTCGGCGGCGTCTGCAAGGTCGTGGAAGGCCGCGATGTACCCCGAACAAGGATTAGACTACGGGACGCACCGGCTGAGAGCCAAACAGTCTGACAACCGTTTCCCACGGGGGAAACCGTGGGAAAACCTCTGGTGGCCAAGCCATATGACAACATCCCAACAGGCTGTCACTCTCGCTAGTTGAGGGCCCTCTCCCAATTAAAAGGGGGTGGGGTCAATATGTTTTTGGGGCGGAGTTTCCATCAATGAAACGCGCATGATTGGACCCATGTAAAGGTCTCTTGTCCCCAAGGAAGAGAGCGAGGAGACACGAGGAGGATTCAAGCGCAGGATTTTGCCCTGCTAGGCAGACTAGTCGCTGACCAACATGGTGTAGAAACAGATCCACAAGCATCTCTTCTAGAAGTTTTCAGTGTGGCTCTGTATCGGCTGGCCACCTAAACTTAGCCGTTCGTCTAGTTGTGACACGATATTAACGTCTGCAACGTAGACATCGGGACTTCGCCTCGAGTTAGCTCAACCTGCCCGAAGTCACCTGCAAGCACTAGCCTCCCGGAGCCACCAGCGTTGCAACACCGCCGACATCGCAGTCGTGTCAGAACTCTCTTCGACTTCTCGCATCCGATCATCGGGGACTCAACGCTGCCGGTCATCACACGTATGCCTTCACCTGTTTATATCTTTGAACTTTCTCCTCCGTAGTTCTATTGTTGTTAGTTTGTGTAGTTTGTAATAGTTCTCTCTCTAAGCTGATTTATTGTTTTGTTTATATAATTTTTAGTTGTATCAAGTGTTGATGTATATTGTTAGTTGTATTGAAGTGCTGTACTAGATCCCGTGTGCTGCAATATCACTAGAGTAAAGTTGTTTTGTTTTCTCACGTCTCTGATCTCTTCACTGTCTCTGCTTGCGTACGGAACGAACAAACCTGCTGTCATTCCCACCGCCGACTTCGCGCTGGCGACGCTAGAGTGGCAGCTTGTAACACATGTTATGTTCGTTTGCTTTGAATGTGTGTTTCTTCAAATTCAATATCATAAGGCACATTGTATAGAAGTGATACGCACTGTGAAATGCATTCGATGACTTCACTGCCCCGTCGCGGTGGTCTAGTGGCTAAGGTACTCGGCTGCTGACCCGCAGGTCGCGGGTTCAAATCGCGGCTGCGGCGGCTGTATTTCCGATGGAGGCGGAAATGTTGTAGGCCCGTGTGCTCAGATTTGGGTGCACGTTTAAGAACCCCAGGTGGTCGAAATTTCCGGAGCCCTCCACTACGGCGTCTCTCATAATCATGTAGTGGTTTTGGGACGTTAAACCCCACATATCAATCAACCAATCGATGACTTCACTCGCTCTGGAAACTAAATACGCCCGATGATGGACATTTTCAGTAAGTCTGCTGGGGGTATCCCCGGCACTTTGTTAAAAACCCTTGATTCTTTAGGGAACGCGAATTCTGTCCGTCAGGCATCCTCCTTGTTTTGCTTTAAATAGTCAATGCGCAAATCTACTTGCCAACATATATTCTTTTTGCGTCAAAGATGAGCTCTCCAAAGCACAAACTGAAAACGAGGGCGCTCTATGAACTGCCAATTGAGCTGTGAGAGCTTTTCTGGCTGAAAATGTTATCGAGCCCTAAATTTTATAACCACAGGTCACCGCTTCCGACTGGAGGTCGCCGCAATTGGCGCTGCTTTTGATACGCGAATGAGGCACAGTATAGTTCAATTTGGCACCGAATCAAAGTAACAATCGATCCACGAAGAAAAATAATTTTAAGCACTTTCGAGCTTCAAGGTACACGTAGATTTCTTTTATATATATATATATATATATATATATATATATATATATATATATATATATATATATATATATATATATATATATATATATATATATATATATATATATATATATATATATATGTGTGTGTGTGTGTGTGTGTGTGTGAGTGTGTGTGTGTGTGTGTGTGTGTGAAAAATAATTATGATGTTTTGATCGGAGACCGATCTTTATCTGACCTCTCATAAAGGTCGGTCTCCGATCGAAACGTCACCAATAAACAGTTTTTAGGCGTATATGCGTATATTTATTTTCTCTTAATTCTATGGCAATCGAAGCCAGATTGCCGTAGAATTAGGCCATATATATATATATATATATATATATATATATATATATATATATATATATATATATATATATATATATATATATATATATATATATATATATATATATATATATATATATATATATTGTTACCAGGCTGTGGGCATGGCTCCGCCGTCGTAGACGCATCGATGAAGAAGAAGCGGATTCGGCGCGCGAGATCCTAGCAGCCCTGGGGTGTCACACTTACCTGTAAATATTGCAAAGATAACAGATGTGTGGGTGATCAGCGATGGTGATACGTGCTGTGCACATTCCTGTAATGGCAAGACTTCTTCCGTCGGCGACACAAATAATGCCAGAAGCAGCCGGTCTGAGAACTTTCTTCAGTTGACGACGAAGTCGGGAACTCATCACACAAATATGCGCCCCGGTGTCGTCAATAAGTGCAGAAACAGTCAGGCCGTCAACGTCTACGTCGATCAAATTTCGACGTGTCGGCAGTACAAAGAGAGGATTTAGTTCGGTATCGAGGATGCAGTTTCACCTCTAAGAGCTGCACCGCTTAGTTTCCCTGATGAGAGCGGGGAGGTCGGGCGTCATAATAGAGGAGAAGGGGACGACGGGCCACGTGCATGCGGCGAACGAGACTGATGACGTCGAGGCGACGGTGAGCGGCTATGTTGCGTATCAGGGGCATCGAAGGGGAAGGCGGCGGTAGCTGTCGGGGATCGGCGCAGGAGGCTGGAAAAGGCGGTAGCTGTCGGCGCGGGGAGCAGTGTTGTACTGTGTTCGGGACGAAGACCAATGGTTGCGGTAATACCGTGCGACGTGCCCTATGCGGTGGCAGTTAAAGCAGATCGGCCGATCATCCGCCGTTCGCCATTCGGCCGGATTGCGAAAGCGTGGGAAAGACTGTTCCTGGAGCGGTGACCTGGGGCGAGGTGGTGACCTAGAGCGGAACCCAATTGGTCGAGACTGAGCAACGGCGCAGACATCGAAGCCCAAATTGCTGAGTTCTTCCCGCACTATCGACTGTACCAAGCAAACGTGAGGTACTTGCGAATTGACGTGGCCATTGGTGGGAAGAGCAGGTGTAATTGCTTCGATTTCTCGGCGGACGATTCGCGTAATTTCAGACGCCGGTGAAGACGGCCGAAGAGAGGTCAGTCCATCTTCGCAGGAAGACGTCGCAGCGGTGTTCGGCAGTCGAGTGAATGATCTTGAAATGCGCCTGCTTTTGGCCTGTTCAAAACGCCGGAATTCCTGAATAATTTCCTCGACGGTCGCGCAGTTCCGGCACATTAGCAGGTTGAACGCATCGTCCGCTATCCACTTGAGGACGTGGTCAACCTTATCAGACTCCAACATGTCGTTGTCGACTATACGACATAGAGCCAGCACGTCCTGTATATATGAGATATATACGGCTCTGTGGACGTCTGAGCACGTATACACAACTCCTTCTTTGCAGCCGCCTTCCCAATTAGGTCACGAAGCTTCTCCTTGAATGTGTCCCAACTGCCAATCTCCTCCTCATGGTTTTCGTACCAGACTTTGGCCGTGCCTTTCAGGTAAAACAGCTCGTTAGCCAGCATGAGAGTCGGGTCATACCGGTTGAGCGCACTGCTACGTTCGTAGTCAGCTATCCAGTCGTACTTCGTCCGTACCGCAGAACGTTCCTGGATGTTTCGGATTCTTCAGCACGTATACGTGGGTGGGGGTGGGGCCGGTGGAGGCGTTGCAGTGGATGGTGCAGGCGTCGCCGAGGCCGATGGAGAGGTGGCCGTGGGATCAGTCCCGTGTTCCATTTTGACGACCACTGCGGAGCTCCGTTGTATAGCGCTTCGTGCCCACCGCCTGGTAACATGACGTCATTCTGCGGCATGGGGCTCCGCGCCAGCTTCTGATGGATTGTGGCCGCTGCTTCTTCGCAAAAGTTATGGACGCAATCCTCCGTAGCTGCTTTACCGAACATCACCTTACTACTGCCTACCATCCCCAGACCAACGGTCTCACAGAGCGCCTCAAGCGAACTCTTACAGACGTGTTGTCCATGTGCGTCTCTGCTGATCACCTTGACTGGGACGGAATGCTCCCCTACGTTACGTTTGCGTACAGTTCATCAAGGCATGACACCACCGGCTATTCTCCTTTCTTTCTTCTGTACCGAGCCGCAACCCTGCGTTGTCATTCGACACACTCCTTCCTTCTGATACTACCAAACCAACGGTGTATGCTCAGGACGTTGCTTCTCGAGCCCGCGTCGCTCGCCAAATCGCGCACACTGGGCTCACTGCTTCTCAGGCCGCACAAAAAGTCCGCTACGATGACTGGCACCGCGACGTTGACTACCCTGCTGACTCTCTCGTCCTACTTTGGACACCGCATCGGCGTGAAGGCTTGTGCGAGAAGCTCCTTCCACGATATACCGGGCCCTACAAAGTTCTCCGCAAGGTCAACGACGTCGACTACCTCATCACTCCCGTTGAACCACACTTATCTTCTGCCACACCACCTACTGATGTTGTCCATGTGTCGCGACTAAAACGCTACTACACTGCCAGTCTTGATTAACTTAGCGGTGCCGTGACGGCGCTTCGTCTGCCGGGGGTGATGTTACCAGGCAGTGGGCATGGCTCCGCCGTCGTAGACGCATCGATGAAGAAGAAGCGGATTCAGCGCACGAGATCCTAGCAGCCCTGGGGTGCCACACCTACCTGTAAATATTGCAAATACACTCGTTTCTCTCTTCCGTGTATTCGTGATACCCGTAACAATATAAATTTATATATATATATATATATATATATATATATATATATATATATATATATATATATATATATATATTGTATATATATATATTGTATATATATATATATATATATATATATATATATATATAAATATATATATATATATATATATATATATATATATATATATATATATATATATATATTGTTGCATACATCCACGAAGACAAAGAAGCGTATACGGTGAACGCACTTGTCGCCCAGAGCGAGAGAAGACGAAGAGGATAAGGAGGATTTTTAACCAGTCGGCCGCTTCTGAGCTGCCCCTCACTACCTAATAAATGGCCCCTTTCAACGTCTACCAGTTTCTTTCAAACGTAACAGAGTGGTGGAGGAGCTGGGTAAGCGCTTCAACTACGGAACGATCGCTGCCACAGCGACTTGCCGGTCTCCCACCATCTGCCGTGACTGACTTCGACATGCCCGAAGAAGCAGGCGTTTCCAGGACGGCACCATCTGGCCCGCTTCCGTACTACCGAGTTCCACCGCCCTTCGGAGGAAAAGCCGAAGAAGATGTCGACGCCTGGCTCACCAAGTACAAACGTGTGGGCAAGTCGAACGCTTGGGATGCAGCCGCTATGCTAGCCAACGTAGTGTTCTCCCTTACCGACACCGCACTGGTATGGTACGAGAACCACGAGGACGCACTCACGACGTGGGATCTTTTTGTTGAAGAGCTCAGGGCGTGTTTCGGCGACTCGGTTGCTAGAAAGAAGCGGGCTGAGCAAACACTGTCGCAATGGGCACAGCTACCAGGTGAGACATGCACCACTTACATAGAAGAAGTGTTAAGGCTGTGCAAGGTGGTCTGTGCTACCATGTCGGAAGAGGACAAAGTTGGGCATCTCTGCTCAAAGGGATAGCTGAGGACGTGTATAATTTTCTAATTGGAAAAGAAAGCCTCAGTTTTGTGTCCGACGTCATTCAGCATTGCCGAACGTTTGAAACGCTCAAGATGCGTTGAATTGCGCCCAAGTTTGGTCGGCTGGCTAACGTTACAACTGTTGCCAGTGTGGACACGAATCCTGGCCTCGATCTTTTTTCTATAATTCGACAGATTGTTTGTGAGGAACTGTCCCACCGAGAAATGTCGTGTTCGACAGCTTGCCATCGCGAGTTGTGTCTGCCACGTGAGGCTATGGATGTGCCTCCTTTGACCCTATGGCAACCGACGATGAGCGCGGCAACTGTGGAGTACAGCCCAGCCCCACAGTCAAGGATGACAACCAGATTTCCCGCGTCACGGTACGACCGACGCTCTCAGCGCATGCCTCCTCGACACCTGACGTCTCGGTACGACTCACCCAACCAGTACATCCGTCACACAAGAAAGAGCAATTGATGACGCTCTATTCATCGACGAGCGACCGACGTTTCGACCTCGGCCGGTGTGCAATTTCTGCGGTGTGTCAGGCCACATATCGCGATTTTGCAACCGTCGGGTGACTCCTCGGTATCACCAACCATCTGACTTTTCACGACCCTTCGAACAGCCTCATGGTGTCCGGCGGCCGGCTCACATACCACCTGATGACAACTATTGGCCCAGCAGCTTCCGCAACCACTCCCCGGCATCTGACAGGAGTTTAACGCCCCCACCGCGACCTCGTGCTCATCGTTCTTCACCGCTGCGTCGCAAAGCGCCCTCTTCGCCACCGGAAAACTAGCCAGCGCGGCCAATGGGGGTGAGGTCACTGGAAACGTGCTACTGAGAGAAATACCTCCTGTGTGTATGTTTAAAAACAAAGCGCGTGTTTTGGTGGATCATGTGCCTGTGATGGCCTTGGTGGACACAGGTGCAACGATTTCCGTGATGAGTGCTTCCTTTAAAGACGTGTTAGGGCGGAAAGTTGTTTTTACCTGGGATGAAACTTCGACGTTTTGTGGAGTGAGTGGAGAGCCATTGCGCCCTATTGGTGTGTGTAGTGCTGAGGTATTTTTGGGAGGCCTTATGATAACGACAGAGTTTGCGATTATTCCTCGGTCGACACATGATGTCATTCTCGGCATGGACTTCTTGCGAGAATGTGGTGCCACTGTAGACTGTCGCACGGGGAAAGTCTTTGTGAGTGGCCAGATGCCTTCAGAACTTCTGGAAACTCCGGCAAATGACCAAACTACGCTGTGTGTCTGTGGCGATACGTTCATACCTGCGTTGTCTACCGTACGTGTTCCTGTTTGTCGCGGCGCGGATTCTGACAGCTTCGATGCGAGCGTAGAACCAATGCACATAAACTGCGTGAAGAAGAATGTGTTGGTTCCCCATCGTGTGGTGTCGATTGATGGCGGACGAACTGGCCTATGGACTGTAAACTGTTCCTCTGAGCCCGTGACACTACCCAAAGGTTTGAAATTAGCTTCGGTCAGCAAAGAACACGTGACCTTATCAGTGGTCGAGCTCACAGACGTGCCGGAAGAACGTGACGGAACTGGTTGTCACAATTTGGACGGGGCGCTTATGGCAACGATAAATAAGTCGCTTAGCTCAAGCGAGCGCCGTACTTTATTGAATGTGCTGTTGAAGCACGTTTCGGTATTTGACTTTGCGCAGAAGGGAAAAGTAATCCCTATCCCCCTGTCTCGAACGCGCCATACCATCAACACTGGCGCGGCAAGTCCGATTCGCCAAAAACCATATCGTGTTTCCCCGTCAGAAAGACAAATTATCAACGACCAAGTGCAGGAAATGATGCAAAAGGGAGTGGTACAAGAGTCAGCCAGTCCGTGGGCAGCACCGGTAATCCTTGTTAAGAAGAAAGATGGATCTTGGAGATTTTGCGTTGACTATCGCCGACTGAATGCCGTGACTAAAAAGGACGTATACCCGCTGCCACGTATAGAGGACGCAATAGACTGCTTACATTCGGCCTCTTATTTTTCCTCCGTAGACTTACAATGCGGTTATCGGCAAATTCCGATGCACCCAGAGGACAAGGAAAAGACTGCCTTTGTAACCCCTGATGGGCTCTTTGAATTCAAAGTGATGCCATTTGGACTGTGCAATGCACCGGCCACGTTCGAGAGGTTTATGGACACCATCCTGCGTGGCTTGAAGTGGAACATCTGCATGTGCTACCTCGACGATGTCGTCATCTTTGGCCGCACGTTCAGTGAACACAAATCTCGTCTGGATACTGTTTTGAACTGCATCCGAAACGCTGGCCTAATTTTAAACTCGAAGAAATGCCACTTCGGAGACCGCCAGACGCTTGTGCTCGGGCGTCTTGTTGACAAGGATGGCATCCGCCCTGACCGCCAGAAGACAGCAGCAGTTGAGGAGTTCAATGCGCCGCCTTCCGTCAAGGAGCTTCGTAGTTTCCTGTGGCTTTATTCATACTTCCGCCGCTTTATTCCGAAGTTTGCCAACGTTGCGTATCCTCTCACATGCCTCTTACGAAAGGACAATTCCTTTGAGTGGACTCCGGAGTGCGATTCTTCATTCCGTCAATGGAAGTTTTTGCTGACGTCACGACCCGTCCTTCAGCACTTCAGTCCTTCTGCTCCGACAGAGCTTCATACGGATGCTAGCGGCATAGGTATTGGAGCCGTCCTAGTACAACGTTACGGCAACCGCGAACACGTCATCGCATACGCAAGTCGCTCCCTAAGCAGGCCGGAACAATACTACACTGTTACCGAACAAGAATGCCTGGCGGTATTATTTGCAATTCAGCGGTTTAGGTCTTACCTGTATGGACGGCCATTCACAGTTGTAACCGACCACCACTCGTTGTGTTGGCTTGTCAACCTTCGTGACCCTTGTGGCCGCCTTGCGCGCTGGGCACTCCGGCTACAAGAATACAGTTTTACCGTCGCTTACAAGAGTGGTCGTCGACATGCTGACGCGGACTGTCTTTCGCGTATGCCACTTAGCACAACAGACTGTGAATCTGATGACCTTGACCAGCTTGTAGCGTCTGTGTCGCCTACGTTCCCGGACTATCCCAGTTTCAGAGCAGAACAGCGGAAAGATGCTAAACTAGCACCACTATTCGCCGCTGCATTCGCTTCCACTAGTGCACGCCGTTTCTGTATGCGTGATGGACTGTTGTTCAAAAGGAACCTCTCCAGCAGTGGCGCGCGTTTCCTTCTAGTGGTCCCGGAGAGCCTGCGAACAGTTATTATGAGTGTCATGCAGGACGACCCTACATCTGGACATTTAGGTTTGGCGCGGACGCTTCACCGGACTAAAGAACGCTTTTATTGGCCTGGTATGCAGAAGTCTGTTGAGAGTTATGTGGCAAGCTGCATGCAATGTCAGCGTCACAAACGTTCATCAACTGGTCCAGCTGGTCTTCTACAGCCGATGCCTACTCCAAGCGCACCTTTCGAACAAGTGGGCATTGACTTTCTGGGCCCCTTCCCAAAATCGGCTAAGGGCAACCGATGGATAATTGTTTGCGTCGACTACCACACACGCTACTGCGAGACGGCAGCCGTCCCCTCCGCAACTGCCAGTGAAGTCTCGTGGTTTTTGTTACAGTACGTCATCCTCCGACATGGCCCACCTCGCCTGATTATCAGTGATCGTGGATGACAATTCACAGCGGATGTCATGGAGGAGCTACTCCGTTTATGTGAATCTCGCCTGCGTCACTCGACACCATACCACCCCCAAACTAATAGGCTGACGGAGCGTACCAACCACACCATTATCAACATGTTGTCTATGTATCTCATGCGACCACAAAAACTGGGATGACGTACTCCCGTTCATTACTTACGCGTTCAACACCGCGAAGCATGAGATTACAGGCTATAGCCCTTTCTTTTTGCTTTATGCACGCTCGCCCCGGCACACAATCGACACAATATTGCCTTTATGTGACCACGACAACGTCACTGTCGCCAAGACTCTCTGCCTCGCCGAAGAGGCGCGTCACATAGCTCGACTACGCACATTGGCATCGCAAGACAAAGCGAAGGCACGCTATGACATTCACCATCGACCAGTGATTTATCGCCGTGGTGATCTGGTATGGTTGTGGACTCCGATGCGCAAGCGCGGGTTATGCCAAAAGTTTTTGCCACTTACGATGGACCTTTTGTAATCGTCGACAGACTTACAGAGGTCAACTATGTAATAGCTCGTCTCACGGCGAGTGGTCGACGAGCTGCCAAAACTCAAGTGGTTCATGTTGCGCGCCTGAAACTGTACACGCCACGACAACTCGACTGACTCGTCCGGCGGCCTTCGTCTGCGCGGAGAGGAATGTTGCGTACATGCACGAAGACAAAGAAGCGTATACGGTGAACGCACTTATCGCCCAGAGCGAGAGAGGAAGAGGAGGATCAGGAGGATCTTTAACCAGTAGGCCGCTTCTGAGCTGCCCCTCACTACCTAATAAACGGCCCCTTTCAACGTCTACCAGTCTCTTTCAAACGTAACAATATATATATATATAAATATAATATATATATATATATATATATATATATATATATATATATATATATATATATATATATATATATATATATATATATATATATATATATATATATATATATACCGAAATAAAAGTGATGCTGGGTCCGGGAAAGATTATTCGTATAGGGAAGACAATAAAATCACTTCGTATGTGCGTCTTCTTCCCTATACGAATATATATATATATATATATATATATTGTAAAGGAGAGGAAGTATCCTGAAGAAGAGGAATATCCCTACTGTCGCTCTTGTATATACCGGTGCAGCTGTTTCAATTATAGATGCTGGATTTTGTCGCTCAATTCGTAAGGTTACGACGCCTTTCTCCAGATTATCGCTTCACACAGCCAGTGCTCAACCTGTTCAACCGACCGCAGTATGTACAGCTCGCGTGACAATTCAGGACGTTCTGTATACGATAGAGTTCGTGGTTCTTTCATCATGCTCCCATAATATTATTTTGGGATGGGACTTTTTGTCGCGTCATAACGCCGTAATCGACTGTGCTAGGGCCGAGGTCGAATTTCACTCACTGGATGACCAAGCGTCCGTCGACACCCAGTTTGCCGGTAAACTTGTCGTTAGCGATGACACCTACATCCCTCCATGCTCTTTTGCGTTCGTGCCAGTTTCATGCAGCGCCATATCCAACGGCACGGTCTTCTTCACACCATCTCCAATATTCGTCGCCCGAAGAGCCCTCCCCCTGCCTTTTGCTTCTCTTGATCTTGTAGAAGGCTCAACCACAATGCCAATTTATAATCATGAGTCGTCGTCTTTATCCCTACTTTGTCACGAGTGCCTTGGCCACGTCGAGACAATCAGTTCTTCCAGAATTATATCCGTCCCCGATGAGGTGCCTTCTACCTCCGTCTGTGAACTGGCGGTCGTCTCAGCGCCTGACTCAATGTCGGCAAACATATTTCAACCATTCATCGCTGCAGATTTGACATCTTCGCAGCGTTCACAACTCCTCACCATTCTTGAGAGCTACCGCCACTCTTTCGACGTTGAACAAACATCTATCGGCCGTGCCTTAGCAGTAGAACACCACATCGACACTGGGTCCCACTCACCGCTGCGACAACAACCATATCGCGTGTCCGCTACAGAACGCCGCGTCATTGCTGACCAAGTAGACGACATGCTTCGCAGAGGCGTCATTCGACCTTCACAGAGCCCATGGGCGTCTCCGGTGGTTCTCGTCAAAAAGAAAGACGGTTCTATTCGTTTCTGTGTCGATTTCCGGCGATTGAACAAGATCACGCTGAAGGATGTCTATCCACTACCGCGTATTGACGATGCTTTGGACAGTTTGCAGGGTGCCGAGTTCTTTTCCTCGTTAGACTTGCGGTCAGGCTACTGGCAGGTGCCTATGGCGGAGGCCGATCGCCCCAAAACCGCTTTTGTCACGCCAGACGGCTTATATGAATTCACTGTCATGCCCTTCGGACTTTGCAATGCACCTGCAACGTTCGAACGAATGATGGACAACATCCTGCGTGGACTAAAATGGAAGATATGCTTGTGTTACCTCGATGATATCGTGGTCTTCGCCCCTAACTTTGACACACACTTACGTCGCCTTCAGCACGTCCTTACTTGCTTAACTAACGCCGGTTTGCAATTAAACCTCAAAAAATGTCGATTTGCCATGCGTCAACTGAACATTTTGGGCCACGTTGTTTCCAAGGAAGGCATCCTCCCGGATCCCGAGAAATTGCGAGCTGTTACGGCGTTTCCTAAACCTGCCACCATAAAAGAACTTCGAAGTTTCATCGGCTTGTGTTCGTATTTCCGGCAATTCGTCTGAAACTTTGCGTCTATTATATCACCTCTCACGCAACTTCTCAGCAGCTGTAAAGACCGCTTATCGTGGTCCCCTGCCTGCGACGAGGCTTTCACCACCCTGCGACGGCTTCTTACGACGCCACCCATTCTACGCCATTTCGATCCTGAAGCTCCAACTGAAATCCACACCGACGCCAGTGGTGTAGGCCTGGGTGCTGTGCTCGCACAGCGTAAACCGGAACATTAGGAATACGTCGTGGCATACGCTATAGTCGCACACTTACCAAGGCTGAGAGCAACTACAGCGTCACAGAAAAGGAGTGCTTGGCCATTGTGTGGGCCCTTGGAAAGTTTCGCCCATATCTATATGGTCGTTCTTTTGACGTCGTGACCGACCACCACGCGCTGTGCTGGCTTTCGACGTTAAAAGACCCATCTGGCCGCCTCGCTCGCTGGGCCTTGAAAATTCAAGATTACGACATACGCGTGGTTTATCGGTCAGGACGGAAGCATGCTGACGCCGACGCCCTTTCCCGTTCCCCCCTGTCCCAGAATGCCACAGCTGACCCTGTTTTCGATTCTACATTGTCATCGCTTGACTTTGACACCATTGCTATCGAACAACGCAATGACCCGTGGACTGCGTCTCTCCTCAATCATCTCTCCGACACTTCTGAACTCCCAAACACGCGAACGCTTCGGTGCCAAGTTCCACACTTCTCGATACGTGACACGCTTCTCTATCGACGTAACTACGCACCAGAGGGACGCAAGTGGCTGCTCGTCGTTCCACGAACCCTGAGGTCGCAGATTTGTTCCTCTTTTCACGCTGACCCACAATGTGGCCACGCAGGAGTCTTCAAGACCTACGAAAGGCTTCGACATCGCTACTACTGGCGTGGCATGTATACCTTCGTCCGCAACTTCGTCCGCTCTTGTGCCGAATGTCAGCGCCGAAAATCTCCACCACACGCCTCCGCCGGTGAACTGCAGCTTTTACCATGCCCTTTCCGACCCTTCGAACGGGTTGGAATAGATATTTATGGGCCACTTCCATTGACTCCGACTGGCAACAGGTGGATAATAGTTGCTATCGACCACCTAACGCGCCATGCTGAGACCGCTGCTCTTAAAACGGCTACAGCACAGGAGGTTGCCACTTTCCTACTGCGTCATTTTGTGTTTCGTCATGGAGGCCCTCAAGAACTCCTCAGTGACCGCGGCCGCGCCTTCTTGTCCGAGGTCATTGAAAAATTGCTCGCTGAGTGTGCTATTGTACATCGCACATGTACCGCTTACCACCCACAAACCAATGGGGCTACCGAGCGCTTTAATCGTACTCTCGGTGACATGCTATGTATGTGACGCCTGACCACTCTAACTGGGACTTAGTTCTCCAATTCGTTACATACGCCTATAATACGGCAACGCAAGCGACAACAGGCTTCTCCCCTTTTTACCTCCTCTACGGCCGTCACCCCTCCCACACCATTGACACCATTTTGCCCTATCGACCGGACGCGTCCGAGTGCCTACCGATCT
Organism: Rhipicephalus microplus; assembly: GCF_043290135.1. Classification (NCBI taxonomy): domain Eukaryota; kingdom Metazoa; phylum Arthropoda; class Arachnida; order Ixodida; family Ixodidae; genus Rhipicephalus; species Rhipicephalus microplus. The sequence goes on from NC_134708.1 coordinate 132,622,177, forward strand.
TGGACGCCACCAGACACGCAGAAGAATGCCGCCAGTTAGCTCGTCGCTTTACCTGCGATGACCAAAACAGGCAAAAAGCAATTCATGATGCCCAGACCTCAACTACCGTTTTTCTTCCGGGTGCTCTTGTATGGCTGTCAGTGCCGCGTCGCACACCTGGGCTCTCTTCCAAACTTCTGCCAAAGTACGATGGACCATATCGTATTGTGGAACAAACTTCGCCAGTAAACTACCTCATTGAGCCTCTTACGCCACCATCAGACTTGCGACGTCGCAACCGCGAGGTTGTACACGTCCAGACGCTCAAGCAATACCACGGTTCAACGCCGCCTGCCCAGGACTAAGTCGCCAGGATGGCTCCTTTTTTCTCCGTGGGGCCATTGTAAAGAAGAGGAAGTACTCCGGCGCAGAGGCAGCACCATCGAGTGTGCAGCAGCGGCTCGAGCTCGGAAATTGCGGCTGGTGCATCGCCTTCCAAGCCTTCCAAGCATCAACCTTTCTGCTTAATAAATCTCCTTTATAATATATATTGTAACGCGGACTGAAAGAGCGAGGAAGAAGAAGAGATCGGACGCGCTCGAGCGATGGTGATTCGGCAGTGACGGTAGAGCGCTGACATTTTTCATTGTAAATAAACCCATCACATCCGTAACAGCTTTGGTGGAGCGGTGCTGGGTAACTTGCCATCCTGCACCCCGCAGCAGAAGTTCTTCGAAGAAGCAGACGCTTAGCTGGCCTACCTTCGGACAACATCAGCATGAACGACGACACAGCAATCCCATCGACGTCCTACGCTGCTGCATCCACCAGTGCCACCTACACGGCACAAGGTGGCCGTCGACCTCGACAACCAGACTAGTGGGCACCTGAGCCACGAATTTTCTCAGGTAAAACTGACGAAGACGTGGACGCTTGGCTAAAACACTTCGAGAGAGTTAGCCGCTACTACGAATGGGACGCACCGGCGAAGCTCGTGAACGTAGTATTCTTCCTTGCCGTGACAGCCTTGCTTTGGTTTGAGAACCATGAACATGTCCTCCCCACTTGGGATATATTTGTTAAGGAACTGAAGGCCTGCTTTGGGGACACGAGTTCCATGAAAAAGAAAGCTGAGCAAACGCTGTCACGTAGGGCTCAGTTGCCCGGCGAGACGTGCACAACCTACATTGAAGAAGTGTTGAAGCTTTGCGGAATTGTCAACGCAAATATGTCTGACGAAGACAAAGTCGGTCATTTGTTGAAAGGCATCGCCGAGGGCGTGTACAATTTTTTGATAACAAAAGAAAACTTGAACACTCCTTCGATTTTCAGGCAGCAGTGTCGCGCATTCGAGGCGTTGAAGACCCGAAGAATTTTACCCAAGTTCGGGCGCTTGGACAATGTTCCCACTGTCGCAAGAATGGACGTCGCCACCTGCGAAGACATTTCCTACCTCGTACGTCGGGTAGTTCGAGAAGAGCTCGTACGACTTCAAGCAGGTGACGTTCACCACCAATGCTCGTTCGCCGCGTGCCCCGAACCACCTCCCTACTGGATGCGAGAGCGTCACGTCGAAAACCGACCACGCACAGAAACTGCAGATTTTACCCCGCGGCTTCCGTTTTCCCCGACGGGTCGTGGCCACCACCGGATGTCATCATCTCGACGTGCCGCTGCGGACCCCCGACCATCGTCAACCAGGCCTCTACCAGAAGATTACTATGCTTCATCACAAAATGTTCCTGCGGAGCACGACCCGTCTCCGCGTACTTCTGCCACCTCTGCTCCGGCTAACGTAAGTCGACAAGTCCCCGTTTGCTACACATGTGGTCTCCCAGGGCATATTCCGCGCTTCTGTCCCAGACGGCCGCCTGCACCGCCACGTTTTTCGACGTATCCGGCTCGTATGTACGAAACGCCTGTGCCGCCACGTTTTTCGACGCACCCGCCTCGTATGCACGAAACCTGGACCTCTCACTCGGCCGACCACCGTCCCCGACAGCAATGGCCTAACGAATTTCGCAGCGAGTCCCCTGCCTCCGAGAGAAGCCTGACGCCGCCTCCGACACGGTCCCGCCGGTCGCCGTCTCCGCGTCGTCGGTCACCTTCCCCGCATCAGCTGGGAAACTAACTGGTGCGACCGATGGAGGTGCGGTCGCGGGACGGTCAGTTTCGCCAATTCCTCCTTCTGCTGTGATGTTGATGAACAAAGTGCGTGTGTGTATAGACGGTGTAGATACTCTTGCTCTTGTAGACACTGGTGCTGCTGTTTCAGTTATGAGCCTTCGTTTCAAACATCGTTTCTTGGGTCACAAAGTTATGTTCGCGTGGAATCGTAAAGAAACTTTTCGTGGAGTTGGAGGCGAAACGTTATGCCCTGTTGGTATTTGTTCAGTTGTACTCACGATTGGTGGACAAAATTTCCGAGTTGAATTCACCGTACTGGCTCGCGCAACTCATGACATCATTTTAGGGATAGACCTCCTTCATGAATGCGGCGCTACGCTTGACTGTGGAACTGGAGAGATTCTTCTACAAAGTACGTTGCCCGCTGCAATGATTGACGATTTTCCGACTCTGCCCATCGATGCTCTTTCGTTGTCTGAAGATGTGACGATCCCTGGTCGGACAGCAGTGTTTGTACCCGTATGCTCTTCTCATGTCCGCTCAGGACCCTGCACTGGACTTGTGGAGCCTGATCATGCAAACGCCATTAAGAAGAATGTGCTGGTCCCACGGTCTGTCCTTACAGCCATCGACGGACATGCTTGCTTGTGGGCACTCAACGCAGCCTCAGAGCCTGTTGTTCTACCAGCCGGATTCAAACTGGGTACGTTCGAGGAGCAGGCCACAATTGACGTGAGAATGGTCTCAGAGTCTCCAGCTATCAGTCAGACTGCGCCCAACTACTCAGCCGAGATTAAACGTATGATCAACAAGTCGTTGCCTTCTTCCGAGCAGAATGTCCTTGAGGAGGTACTTACACGCTACGCGGGAGTCTTTGATTTCGCTCAAAACAAGCGTTGTTCCATGTTGCCCGAATCCCGTATGCACCACCGCATCAACACGGGAGATGCTACACCGATACGCCAGAAACCCTATCGCGTATCCCCGTCAGAGAGGCAAGTGATCGCCGATCAGGTCAACGACATGCTGCAGAAAGGCGTTATTCAAAAGTCAAGCAGTCCCTGGGCAGCTCCTGTTATATTGGTAAAAAAGAAAGACAACTCTTGGCGATTCTGTGTAGACTACCGCCGTCTCAACGCCGTCACAAAGAAAGACGTGTATCCGCTACCACGCATCGACGATGCTGTTGATTGTCTGCACTCAGCCGCCTACTTTTCGTCTGTCGACCTAAGGTCTGGATACTGGCAAATACCAATGCATCCGTCTGACAAAGAGAAGACTGCTTTTGTCACGCCTGATGAATTATTTGAATTCAACGTTATGCCGTTTGGCTTATGCAATGCCCCAGCTACCTTCGAGCGATTCATGGACTCCATCCTTCGCGGTCTCAAATGGGAGATATGTATGTGTTATCTCGATGATGTAATTATTTTTGGCAAGACATTCCACGAACACAACCATCGGCTTAGCGTTGTTCTAGACTGCGTCAAACAAGCTGGTCTCGTTTTAAACGCAAAGAAGTGTCATTTTGGTGAGCGTCAAGCCCTTGTGCTTGGATATCTAGTTGACAAGGACGGTATACGACCAGACCCGCACAAAATCAGTGCTGTCCGAGACTTCAAGCAACCGACGTCTTTGAAGGATCTCCGTAGCTTCGTGGGCCTGTGTTCTTATTTTCGTCGGTTTATCAAAGACTTCGCCCAGCTTGCTCATCCCCTGACAGAGTTGCTCCGCAAAAACACTCCATTTCGATGGACCATTGAGTGTGAGGCTGCTTTCGAGCAGCTGAAGTATTTGCTTACTTCCGGGCCTCTCTTGCGCCATTTCGACCCGGAGGCACTCACGGAACTGCATACAGATGCTAGTGGTATCGGAGTTGGTGCCGTGCTAGTTCAATATCACGATAGCCGGCAGCACGTCGTGGCGTATGCAAGTCGTACTTTGACTAAGGCGGAGAGGAATTATACGGTCACCGAACTGGAATGTCTTGCAGTTGTTTTCGCCGTCCAAAAGTTCAGACCTTATTTGTACGGCCGGCAGTTCAAGATCGTCACAGATCATCATTCGCTTTGTTGGCTTGTCGGACTACGTGACCCAGCTGGTCGGTTGGCTCGCTGGGCCTTACGTCTTCAAGAATATAATTATTCTGTGACCTACAAGAGCGGTCGATGTCATGCAGATGCCGACTGCTTATCTCGTCTTCCATCTCCAACTGTGGATGCTGATGATGATGATTTTGACAACTACCTGGCCGCAATCTCATCCAACTTCCCAAATTTGGATGTCTTTCGTCACGAACAACAGCGTGACCCTTCGCTGAAACCAATGATTGATGTGGCTCGTAGCTCTAAACGCGCCACGCCATTCGTGATTCATGACGCCCTACTATATCGCAAGAATTACTCCAGCCATGGTTCCACACTACTACTCGTCGTGCCAGAATGCCTGCGTCTTGCGGTATTCCAAGCCATGCACGATGACATCACGTCTGGGCACCTTGGATTTGCCCGAACGCTTCACCGTATCCGACAACGTTTTTACTGGCCTCGACTCTGGAAGACCACCAAGCACTACGTCGCAAGTTGTGATGTCTGCCAACGCCACAAACAACCTACCACACCATCGGCCGGCCCACTGCAGCCGGTTAAGCCACCGACATCACCATTCGAAAAAGTCGGCATAGATTTACTGGGCCCTTTCCCCAAGTCTACCACCGGCCGCCGCTGGATTATTGTGTGCGTAGATTACCTGACGCGGTATACTGAAACGATGGCGGTTGCTTCAGCCACATCATCTGATGTGTCATGGTTTCTTCTACACTCGATCATACTTCGTCACGGGGCCCCTCGTGTGGTGATAAGTGATCGCGGCCGTCAGTTTACCGCTGACGTTGTCGAAGAGTTGCTACGGCTTTGTGGGTGTCAGTATCGCCATTCCACGCCATACCACCCTCAGACCAACGGCCTCACTGAGCGCACCAATCGTACCATCATCAACATGCTTTCAATGTACGTCGCAGCGGATCACAAGAACTGGGATGCCGTATTACCTTTTGTTACATACGCCTTTAATACCGCGAAACACGAAGTCACAGGTTATACGCCTTTCTTTCTTCTCTATGCTCGTCATCCGCAAAGTTTCCTTCACACCATACTTCCATTTTCGACGAACGAAAACGCCAGTGTCGCGCAGACTTTGTGTCGCGCCGAAGAAGCTCGTCGACTTGCTCGGCTCCGAAATCTTTCCGCCCACGCTCGCGCGAAAGACCGTTACGACGCAAAACACCCGCCCGTGACTTTCGCTACAGGTGATTTGGTCTGGCTGTGGACGCCTGTTCAAAAAAAGGGACTTTGCCAGAAGTTTCTTTCTAAGTACTCAGGACCGTTTGTCATTACTCAGTGCTTAAGTGACATCACTTACGCTGTCGCGAGAGTGACAGCTCAGAACCGGCGTTCGCGCAAGACGCAAATTGTGCACATTGCCCGATTGAAACCCTACAACAACCGATCGCTTCTACTCGCTCGGTGAGCTTCGTCTGGCCCGGAGGGAAATGTAACGCGGACTGAAAGAGCGAGGAAGAAGAAGAGATCGGACGCGCTCGAGCGATGGTGATTCGACAGTGACGGTAGAGCGCTGACATTTTTCATTGTAAATAAACCCATCACATCCGTAACAATATATATATATATATATATATATATATATATATATATATATATGGGCAGAGCCAGTACACACAGACCGATGACGATGATGATGACCCAGAGTGACAATGAGGACAAAGAGACAAGCGGATGATGGTGATTGTGATCATGCAGGAATGAGAACGATGTAAGTAACAAATGCCCACAACATATATATATATATATATATATATATATAACATGGCAGGGTATTCATCCAGGTAATCCTCGCAGCACTAGTTGTACACTCAGAAAGCGTGCAGGAATGTACAATTTGAGTTACAGGCCATTTGAAGAAACACGCGGCGTGTTACATGCTTTGGAAGTTCGCGTACCCAATTCTGTGCGCCATGACTGAAGATGATATGGCGGAAAACAACCGTGTGCGCCACCTGCTAAAAGGCATTGCGACTGTCGCTTTTATTGCGCTTGTGGTGCAGAATCCCCAGACCGTCGCCGATGTTGTAGCTACCTGTCAACTCCTCGAGGAGCTTCAAACCACTCGGGTGCAACCTGATATGTCTGATCGGAGCTCGAATCATGACACAACAGAGCTGCGTGCATTGATCCGCTCTATCATCCGCGACGAACTTCATGCACAGGCCTCACCTCGCCACTTTGATATTCGAACGACGCCACCTGCTACTAGTTTACGTGACGCCGTGAGAGAAGAACTGGCCTTGATGACTGGCAAACCAATTTCGAGCTCACATCCCGGGCCCATACCAAGATAAGCCCACGTTGCTGCAACGACACCTGCGCCCCACCAAAGCCTGGCCTCGATGACTGTCACACATGTTCTGAGCTCATATCCTGTGGTCATGCCAACTTATGCTGAGGTTGCTGCTAGGACACCTGCACCCAGCAAAGCCCAATGCAGCTACCAGCGCCTGGAGTGCATGGTTCACTCTACTCTTTCGCACCGCGACTATCTCCCCAGCCTTACAACGCCTGGCGCACTACGCGGCCGACTTGCTTCTATTGCGGCATACGTGGTCTTATTTCAAGATTTTGCCGACACCGTCAGCAAGATGAAAGATAAAACTACGATGACTTGAAATGGGACGACTTCTACCCCACTGGACCACCCTATCGCCGACTGTATCAGAACAGCACACGTCGGTCGCCGTCTCCACAGAACTTCGGCACAGTTGGCAGTTCCCGTTTCTCGCGTCGTCGGTCACCTTCACCGATGCGGCGTTCCTCTTTTCCACTCAGACCTTCTACTTCAATTTCCGACCGCCAACTGGAAAACTAAACACTGCAGCTTCGGTAGGGAAAGCTGCATCTTTCGGACTGCGTCAAACTCCTCCGGACCACCCATCAAATGTCTTATTAGCGTATGTTGAATGTATACAGACAGAGGCACTGGTAGACACAGGCGCATCACTTTCCGTAATTCTTGCAGACTTTTGTGCCCGTTTGAAAGAAGTTAGGACGCCATACAATGGCCCTCCCCTTCGTGGCGCGGATGGAGTCCCTATTGAGCCTTCAAGAGTTTCTACAGTCCGCGTTTTCGTAGATGGCATACTTCACCACATTCAGTTTCTTGTACTTCCTTTTTGCACTCACACAGTCCTTTTAGGATGGGATTTTCTTTCTTCGGCATCAGCTTTCATATCGTGTCATCAGTGAGTAATTCATATGTCAGCTACAGAGAGTTCATCCAATGTCGATCCATAGAGCTTCCGTTTCGTTGCTGCCGCTGATTGTTTCATTTTGCCAGGAGATGAACGAATTCTCACGATCGCTTCGGATACTATAGATACCAGTGACGTGTTCAGAGCTCCATCAATTCGCTCCAAACCTGTGGGGCTTACCATTGAACCCGGTCTTGTGCGGTTTAACGATGGTAAAGCATTGGTCACCGCCTTGAACCCAACTCCTTCGCTAGTGATGCTGCCCCAGGGCACTGCTGTGAGCTGCTTCGCTGACAGCGAACCTTTCTCGGTGGTTGCCCTTCAAGAAGAATCACCGTCTTTGTCTGCTACAACTGATATCAAAGCTACCACTGTTGCTTTAAATGCTACCATAAGTCCTCACCTCACTGCCGAGCAAAAGAGAGAGCTTTTTAGACCTTCTCCAAAAGCGCAGCCTTTCGTTTGACGTACATACATTCCAAAGTTTTGGGCTGCACCTCCGTTGTAGAGCACAGCATCGAAACCGAAGGCATCTCCATTGCACGCCGCCGCCCATACCGCCTGTCTTCGGCGGAACGGCAAATGTTTGAGGAAAACGTCACTGACATGCTCAAACGGGATGTTATTTGACCTTTATCCCGCTCTTGGTGGTCTCCTTTGGTGTTGGTCCGGAAAAAGGGTGGCTTGTCCGTTTTTGTGTTGATTACAGAGCGCTCACTAAGGTCCCGAAAAAAGATGTATATCCGTTGCCACGCACAAATGATGCCCTCGACTCCCTACAGGAGGCAGAATATTTCTCGAGCCTCGACCTTCAATCCGGGTATTGGAAAATACCTATGCGCGAAGCAGATAAGGAGAAAACGGCGTTTGTAACGCCTGACTGGCCTTACGAGTTTAAGGTCATGCTTTTGGCTTATGCAACGCTCCAGCAACATTGATTGATTTGTGGGGTTTAACGTCCCAAAACCACTATTTGATTATGAGAGACGCCGTAGTGGAGGGCTCCGGAAATTTGGACAACCTGGGGTTCTTTAACGTGCACCCAAATCTGAGTACACGGCTCCAGCAACATTCGAGTGCATGCATGATAGATACTGTCTTACGTTGTCTCCAGCGGAAAACCTGCTTCTGTTATTTAGACGACATCGTAATTTATTCTTCTACTTTTCCTCAGCACCTTAAGCGTTTGGACGATGTTCTAACGTGCATTTCGAACGCTGGCCTTCAACTCAATACAAAGAAGTGCCACTTCGCCTGCACAAGCATCAAAGTATTGGGTCACCTTGTCAGCAAAGATGGCGTTCGACCCGACCCCATCAAGGTTGCTGCCGTAATTACTTTTCCACGTCCGGGCAATCAGAAACTATTGCGAAGTTTCGTGGGCCTGGCGTCTTACTTCCGCGGCTTCATCAGTCACTTTGCTGCCATTTCGGGGCCGTTACACAAGCTTCTGACGTCGGGAACGGCCGTCACTTGAACTGACGAGTGCGCTTTTCAAGCCATTTAGCGTGCTTTGACATCAGACCCCGCCCTTCGTCCCTTCGATGAGAATGCACCTACTTTCCTGCGCACAGATGCCAGCGGCCACGGAATCGGTGCTGTCCTCCTCCAGCGCGACGACACTTCACGTGAGCGAGTAGTTGCGTAAGTCAGCCGCGCACTAACACCTGCGCAGCAGAACTACTCGAAAACAGAGCAGGAATGTCTCGCCATCGTTTGGGCCATCCATAAATTTCGACCTTATCTGTATGGACGCCACTTCACTGTGATTACCGACCATTATGCCCTATGCCGGTTGTCCTCGATGAAGAATTTGTCTGGGCACCCCGGCCACTGGATACTCCGTTTGCAAGAGTACACTTTTGACGTTGTGTGCAGGTCTGGCAAACAGCATCAGGATGCCGATGCTCTCTCTTGCTGCCCTCTGATACTTTCACCTTCAATCACGCATCCTTAGCACTTCACAGGTGATCAAGCGGCTTCCTCTTCATTCACGTTATCACCCCTGGCAGTTGCTGGGTCGCTATCTTTAAACAGCAGCGCTCAGTTTGCCGCGTGCGAACGTGACGACCCCTACCGTAACCACATCATCGGACACTTGAATGGCTCGCCTTCTCCACCTAATGCCAGACTACGTCGTCAGCTACGGCAATTCAAGCTAGAGAACAATGTCCTGCAGCACTATACTTACAATGCGGATGGGCATCGGTGGGTTCCACTACGGTACTTCCCCGTTCGCTGCGAAAACAAGTTCTAGAAGCATTGCACGACGACCCGTCAGCTGGACACTTAGGATTTCAGAAGACCTAAAACCGCGTTAGTAGCAGTTTATTCTTATTTCTACCTTATAGTGGCTCATTATGTCGCTTCTTGCGCACATTGTCAACGCCGCAAACGACCAACTTCAGCTCCTGCTGGCCTATTACAACATATTCCATGTCCGGATACACCTTTTGTCGTCGGAATAGACCTCGTCGGACCACTTCCCGTAACGCCAGCGGGGCCACCGCTGGATCGTCACAGCCGTCGACCACCTCACACGATACGCGGAGACCGCTCCTCTACGCACTAGCTCTGCCTCGGACATTGCCGCCTTCTTTTTAGAAGCCATTGTGTTGCGTCATGGTGCACCTCGCGCGTTGTTGACTGACCGGGGCAAGGCCTTCATGTTGACAATTCTTGACGAAATTCTTAAAACTTGTGGCACAGCTCATAAAACCACATCCGCTTACCACCCGCAGACAAATGGCCTGACAGAGCAATTTCACCGGACTCTAATAGACATGATACCCATGTACATCAGACCGAACCACGATAACTAGGACAAAATCTTGCCGTTCGTAACGTTTGCACACAACACCGCTGTTCAACGAACCACCGGGTATTCACCTTTCTTCCTCGTCTACGGTCACGCGCCGACATTCACCATTGACGCCTCTTTCTTCAATGTAACGACAAAAACGTCCACGACTGCGCCATAACATTTCGTCTCCAGGCTCGTTGAGACATGGCAACGTGCTCAACTTAACAAGGAGGCCGGTCAACAAGACCACAAGCAACGCTATGACAGCTTTCGTCGAGACGTAACCTTCCGTACTTTGCATGCCTGTTCGTACACCAGGATTGTGTGAAAATTTTCAGTCACGCTTTCTCAGACCTTACGTTGTTTCTGAACGAACATCTCCTGTTAATTGCCTTGTTACTCCCGTAGAGGGTTCCTCGGACCGTTGTTACCATGCCTCCGAGATAGTCCACGTTTCACGTCTTAAACCCTTTGTTCCCCGTACCTTTTCCGCCTAAGTCTCGGCCGGGCCGGCCGCTCAAGTGCGCGGGGAATATAAGTGTGAGCATTTTAGGGGCGAAGCTTCTTCAATCGGCACCCGTTCGTCTCTCGTAGTCGTAGTCGTAGTGTGTAACAAGTGTTAAATTTTGACCTGCAAGGTGGTGCCTGTGGGAGATTTCTCCCAGGCTTTGTTGAACAATAAAAAGTTCGCGGCGTACGCGATAACTAAAAGCCGAGTGCTCCTGTCTCTCATTCCCAATTAGCAGCCATTGACATGTTCCACTAGAAAACGTTAGTAGAAGTAGAAGTGTTAAAAGCCGACATCTGCTCTCTCTCATTCCCAGTGGCAGTCATTGTTTACCTCCGAGGTAGTGTCTGGTGAGATTTCTCCTGTGCGTGATTAAACAAGAAAAATTTTTTGTTCAAAACGCCGTAGATTTATGAAATAAACCAACGAAAGACGCCAGATGTTTCTAAAGCAAAACAAAAAAAATGGCAGAATATCTGCGGAGTGAACGATGGAGAGTGGGACGAAGCATTCGTCCGTTTATTCGTTCTTGCTTCCGTCCGTCCATGCGTCTGTCTGTGTGACCGTCCATGTGTCCATCCGCCCATCCGTGCGTGCGTCTGTTCGTGCTTCCGTCCCTGCGTTCGTCCATGCCCCTGCCCCTGCGTCCGTTCATGCGTCCATCCATGCGTCTGTCTGTGTGTCCGTTCGTTCATTTATTCAACACTCCAAGTACCACCATCTCGCATCTTTTCAGCATATATTCCTCATATAGAAGCACCGCCATCCAGCAGACATTCCAAGGACTAAACGATAGGTGGCACAGCACACTTTCTTACGGCTTGCGCTTCGGGTCTACTTCCCACCTTTAACCACCTCGAGTTCATAGTATATACTAGATCACTGTATTCATGGCACTGCGGCCCAACGCTCGCTAAACGTTTCTAAAACCAAGAAGGTTACACCCAGCGAGTATAACGTAGCAACCTTTTCCTGTCAGATAGTGCTCAATGTACATGCCAATGGCTGCTAATGAGGATCGCAGCGTGCGCGTTAACTAAAAGCCAAATGCTCCTGTCTCTCATTCTCCATTAGCAGCCATTGGCATGTACATTGAGCACTATTTTATTGTTCAAAACGCACAGAAGTAATCTCTCACCGGCACCACCTTGAAGGTCAAAATATTATACTTGTTACATACTACAACGGCTATGAAGGACGAACGGGTGCCGCTATAGGCAACGTTACTTGGCTATAGGGGCGTACGGCTCAAGTTTCGCCGCGCGCGTGCAGCGCCGTTTCCTCCCCTGGCGGCCTTTGCTCCAATTCATTGCCGCACATGGGGCGCGCTCGTCCGCAGATTCGCTTGCAGTACGCTCCATGCTGCTTCGCCGTGATGAAAACTAGCGCGCCTAAGATGAAAAGACCGGGCTCTAAATATTGTTGTGTAGTTGGGTGCCACGACAGTGTCGCAAACACGAAGGGAAAAGAGCCCATCATCAGGTTCTATTCGTTTCCCTGCAAGTGGTACGAGACAGACCACCGAGAAGCCTGGATTAGGGCTGTGCGGCGGAAAAAGTGAGTGACCGTTTCTCTGTCTTTCTCCTGTCATTCAGTAGCTGAACTGCACTAAATTACCTTGCTTTCTAATAGCTCTGATGGCTCCCCGTGGCTTCCGGAAAAAAACACACGAATATGCAGCAGGCACTTCGTGAACAATGCGAAGAGCGAGAGCCAGGCCAACCCAGCCTACCTGCCGACTCTGTTTCCGGATGTTTACAAAAAGCGGCGGGTAAGTGGTGAGAGACACGAAAGGTAAGATGAAGGGTAGAATCAGCCAGATTTCGCACTGACCTATACTCGCCCTGCTTTTACCGCAGGTGGGCAAAGCGGAGTCGATCAGCTGCTAGAAATTTGACGTCGTCTCATCCGCCCGAGGAATCCTCACCCGTGGACGTGCTGTCGAACGCGTCGGAGGCCGACTGCTCGCCAGACGCGAATGCGCAATCAAAAGCCTTGGAGCAGGGCTCGCTGCTCTTGACGGAGGTGGAAGTCGGCGATCAGCAGTTCACATTGACTTACGTCGCGGTTAGTTGTCTTACAACGTGCAGATCGCAGGCTATGTGACCGGTGGCATGTAGCTCACCATGTATAATTGTTTTTATTCGAACTACGCAGGAAACGCCGACAGATCCTGTGTGCCGCAAGGGTCCTTTGCAGCTCATGCTGTCTGCAACCGATGGAACCCATGGGCCCTCACAAGTCACTCACGTTGCTCAAGCAGACAAGGTAATGTTTTTGCACTTAAAGTAACATACTTTCAACTCCTTCGATGGGGTAACTAAAGAATAAATCTACAATGAAATTGTGCACCCATTAAAATTATAAATTTGTACGCACTTAACTTACCTTTCACCCCTCTAACCTCCGGAACGGAGCTGCATTCATCCCAAGCATTTGAATTTGTATCCGCAGTTGGTTCTGAAGTACTACTGCCCAACGAACCAGATTTGTCGTTGGAATTAGTATAAAATTTGGGCCTGCAAGTTCTACTTTTTAAAATACAGCCATGTTACCGAGGGCTGCACTGAGAGCAGTTGGTTAAATGCTGCAGATAATCCTCGTTGAGTGGGTTATAGTAACTTCTGTCATTGAGTACAGCTGCACAAACTATCCGTTGGCGAAGACGCTGTTGCCACATCTTGCTTGTAAAAGCAGGGTGCTCGAATGAGCTATTCCCGTAACTTTAGATTTGCATACAAGGTCAATATCCGCGCAGTGGGCAAGCTGAAGGATGTCAACTGTTCTTTGACATGTTCATTGACAACTGTGCTATAACCATTTCTGTCTTAAGTCACTACGTAATAACAAACATTACACATTGCCCATCCTTTTAGTGACATTCGACGAATACAAAGGCAAAGCTCATATTCTCACAGTCACTCAGTACCGGCGACCTTCCGAATGACTGGAAAATTGGTAAGGTCGTTCCAGTCTACAAAGCAGGCGACAGCAACTCCCCACTCAATTATCGTCCCATTTCATTAACAAGCATCCCATTCAAAATCATGGAACATGTCATATATTCTCATGTTATCAACTTCCTCGATTCCAATAGTTTCTTTCACACCTGTCAGCATGGCTTCCGCAAGGGACTTTCCTGTGAAACACAATTAGCACTATTTCTTCACGACATACATACAAATCTTGACACCAACTTTCAGACTGACGCCATTTTCCTTGACTACGCAAAAGCATTTGATACAGTTCCACACAACAAACTAATACAGAAGTTATCCGGGCTAAATCTTGACCCTAACGTGTTAAGATGGATTCAATCTTTTTTTAGGTAATCGTTCTCAATTCGTGCACGTAAATAATGAATCCTCTGAACCTCTCGAAGTAACGTCAGGAGTACCGCAAGGGTGCGTCCTTGGCCCCTTGCTATTTCTAATCTACATTAATGACCTACCACTAACTGTGTCTTGCAAAATCCGCATGTTCGCCGACGATTGCGTGATCTACCATACAATAACTAATGCTTCCGATCAACTAACCCTACAACACGATCTGAACAACATTCAAGAATGGTGTGACAATTCGCTTCTCAAACTTAACCCCAACAAGTGTAAGGTTGTCTCATTCACTTGCCGCAAAAATCCTTTCCTATTCCCATACCAAATCACTAACGCCCCTCTAGAAATAGTACAGTGTTTCAAATATCTAGGTGTCACACTGTCCGCCGATCTAACTTGGAATGCGCATATCACAAACATTATCTCATCTGCAAACAAAATATTGGGATTCGTGAAACGTCATCTTCGTTACGCACCTCAACACGTAAAACTTCTCGCATACACATCCCTCATCAGGCCAAAACTGGAATACGCCTCTGCAATATGGAATCTGCCTCAAATTTACCTAATCAATGACCTTGAATCAATTCAAAATCGCTCAGTCCGATTCATACATTCGTCATATTTTTATGACATCAGTGTTTCATCCTTAAAAGCCCAATCTGGATTGCAGCCGCTTGCCCTTCGACGCCGCATAGCCACTCTTTCCCTGTTTCATAAGCTGTTTCATTCGCCCCTCAACCATCCTCCATACGTCATCCCTCCGACGTACATTTCGCACCGCACCACCCACCCCCTCCAAGTCTCCCGTTACCGCACTAGGACTGCTACCTTTTCCGCATCCTTCTTTCCGCGTGCTGTGAAGGACTGGAACGACCTCCCAAACCACGTCGTCACAATCACCTGCCCATCAACTTTCGCTAAAAATGTAACAACTCATCTCTGTCAGTGAAACTTTATGGCAATGTATATACCCACACCTATGTAGCAATATTTTATACTTTGAATGTAGCAAAAGTTTTATATCCTGTATACGTCGTTTATCCTGTTTTTTTACGTCGCCCATTTTGTTATCGCCAAGTGTCTATCGATTCTGCCTTGCGGACCTTCGTTGCAGACCTTCTTTTTACTCCTTCTCTATGCTACTCAAATTTTTCGCGCCTTCAAGAACAAACATTACTTTTTTTTCTGCGTGTACCGTTTTAATGCATTATGCATCCAATTTTTCGGGCCTTCAATTACTAGCCGTTGATTTTCCTATGTGTAACATTTTAGTGCATATGCATCTCAGTGTGAGTGATACCCTGATTGGTGTAACCATTTTTTTTTTTTTGAAGCGCTAATTCCTGTTCTGTTGTGTGCAGTAGCTCATATGTATACTTTTTATTATCAGTCTTTCTTTTACCGGTGCATCTTTTTTTTTTGTAAATTGACACTATTTGCACTTTTGTATGTTTCAGTATTGCCTCGTCGTTTCTCTTTTTCTTGTTTGTAGCGTTCCCATGTTTTTCGAATACAATATCGTTTCTTTGTTTAGTTGTTAGCGTGCATATATTTTTTTTACTTGCATATTGTTGTTATCGCAATAGAATTGCGATACTTTGGTGTGTTGTGTCTATTACTGTAAAATTCTACAGCATGCATATCTACCGCCTGCTGCTGACGTTTGAATTGGGCTGACGGGCCTGTCAAGCTGCTTGTATGCAGCTTTTGTCGTCAGCCTTTCAATGTATTCACGATAAATAAATAAAGAATACCTCACCTAAAAAATAAAATAAATAAAAATACCAACCCCATATGTGGCAAATGTTTTTTATATCCTGTACATCCACCCCTTATGTAATACCCCCTTGTGGGGTCTTTAAGGAAATAAAATATGATGATGATGATGATGATGATGATGATGATGAAAGCTGATGAAGCTAAACACAAAAATGAAGCCTCGTAGCAGACATTTATTGGAAAGTTTTATTTTCTTTCTTGAATATTTATGAATGGTCGATTTTATTCTAGGTCACCCATCCTGAAAATACATGGGCAAGGAGGGGCAGCTTCCTCGGATACGAGTCCGTGAAATCATCTGAGCAAGCACTTCAGGACCTCTGCAGTGTTACAGTGACAGTCTTCAGCATGCTGCTCAACCTTCTGCCCGAGCAACGGTACCGGTCGTCAGATGTGACAAAAGAGGACAGATTGGTTCTCTTTTTGATGAAACTTAGGTGTAAGCTTAACGGCACTGGTTGCCATTTTCGGCATAAGTAAATCCACTGCCTCACGGATGTTCAGGGTTACACTAGATTGCCTGAGCGTAAAGCTGAGGAAGTGGGTGTTTGCTCCCCCGTGGTGTGCTATCAAGGACACTCTCCCAGAATGCTTTGTTCAGCATTACCCTAAGAGCACGTTCATCATTGACTGCACTGAAATCCGGACAGAAACGCCTATGGATCCAGAGACTCAACATTACCTCTACTCACACTACAAGGGATCGTACACTTTGAAGTTCCTTATAGCAATCCTTCCCAATGGCATGGTGTCGTTCATTTCAAAAGCTTATGGCGGGAGACATTCAGACTGTTTCATTACTCGAGATTCAGGATTTCTGTCGCTTATCGAACCGGGTGATTTGGTGCTCTGCGATAAGGGGTTTCCTGCGATAAAAACCACCATGGCAGACGAGGGCGCTGTCTTAGTGATGCCGCCTTTCAATGTCGGGGAGGGCAGCTTTCCAGGGAAGACATGGAGACTACCTTAACCATCGCCCAGGTTAGCATTCATGTGGAGAGAGCCATCCAGAGGTTAAAACTGCACAATGTATTGACAAACCGTGTGCCACTGACTTTAATTTCACAGATGGAGAAAGTCGTACAGGTTTGCAGTGCTCTGGTGAACATGCAGAGCCCAACTATAATGCTGTAAAGAATGCAGAGAATGTGTTTGCGAAACAGTTCAATGTACGCAACGGAACAACAGTATAAAGCATCTCGCAACATCAGCGTTGGCAAATGTGTTATGCCGTCGTTGATCACCAGTCTTTCAAATTTCAAATTCGGAAAAGTTTGGTTAGCAACCAGCCACTCAAGCTAAAAATATCTAAAGCATGACACACAATTTTTCAACATTCGTGAAATGTGTGGACAATATTTAGTTAACACTTTGGTATGAGCAGTGTGGAAAACAATCACAAATAAAAATAAAACTTTTTAGAGCGCACTTTTTCTGAAAATAAATGTCCTGTTCTTTAGTCTGTAAAACATTCCAGCAGTACCGACTGCTCCTTAGTGCAGAGTGACAGCCACCAGGCCCTAAAACATTACTGACATTTATTTGTAAAACATTCCAGCAGTACCGACTGCTCCTTAGTGCAGAGTGACAGCCACCAGGCCCTAAAACATTACTGACATTTATTTGTAGTTTCTCGACCACATACCAGCATCACTTGGTGGTATAAAAGATGTGTTTTTAAAACCCAATCAAATGAGAGACATGTCAATTTTCGCTCACAAGGCAAAAAGAAGACTTTTGTTAAAGTTGTATTAGAGAGTTCCTCAAGTAGATAAGTGAAATAAAAGAATTCTAGTTTTGGAACAACTTCTGAAAGGAAATTCATGTCTCTGTCTACAAAAAGAAACTTGTCATCCTGCACGGGGCTCCAAGCATAAAACACTGCTTGACTAAGGTTCATGATGTAAAGCTGGAGCTGTAGTTGAGTGTAGAAGCTGTGGGATTTCTTGAGGGTCAGCGTCCCAGCCTGACAATCGAAAAACTCCAAGATCATCTTTCCCTCCTTGTCGATGAAGGGTACCTTCTCACACCTGGCTGGACACTTGATTTTCACGAGCACCGTGTTTCCCTCGTACCGCATGAGCCCATCGGGGCTGCAAGCGAGCCATGGTTGCTTCGGCAGCACGACAAGTCCAGTCTGAAAAATGTGTCAAGTTGGGCTAATGATGCAAAATATTTATTTCAAACTGCTAAGCAGCTCTCTCTGAACACGAAGTTGCTAGACCCTGGACGATATTTATTTTCTGCCGAAGACAAAAGTTTGAAGCATTTAAAATTGTGTTACAACATGTTCACAAATAATAATACAGTCAGGGCTACAGTAGCCTTTACTTCACAGAACTCAATGTATCTGTATCATCAGACCGCAGAGGCAGCCTGATTACTCCTTGCCAAATTTCCACCTTATATTCATTTTATCGGAATGTGACGAACTTTGCCCAAGTCAGCAGATTACTAGATTGAGTGACAAGCCTTCCATCCTAAAATACAAATGGACGGTAGACGAAGAGAAGCAGTCATGATTTTATGTTACAAGATCCAATGACATTTATGCAGGTCATTACCAAAATGCCCATTTCATACAGATGTCACGACAGAGCCCTAGCTGCCGAGGAGGCGGGAGGAGGAATAAACTTTATTTTATTTTAGTTCAGGAGTAGTGGCAATGGGGGGTCTTCTCAAAAAATATTCTTTGCCGTGAATGTATCTTAATGTGAGCAGCTGCAGGGTGCTGTGTTTGTTTAGATCTAACGCGCACAGGCACAAGTTCTTTCAAGAAGGGTTCAAGTCTCGCTGGCATGCGGTCATAAAAGGGTCTTCAGGATTTGCGGCACACATACCTCAAGAATGGGAGTCTGAAGTTTCTGCTCCAGTGCCTTTCGTGCCTTTGGTTCGTTCCGGAGACCTACATACAATGGACAAAAATATTAACAATGTAACGCACAAAAAACGACACATAAAACATTATTCATGGTATGCGACTAATTAATTGCGGCGGATCAACTTCAAGGTTTAGATATTAGCAAACTTTTTACCATATGGAGTGGCTGGAGTTGAGAAAGGTTTTTGCAGGTCATCTGCTTCGCCAAGGCTTCGGGTAGCTCTCTCCTGGTGCGGATAGGATAGCAGCTTGAGCTTGTGAGGCAATACTTTCGCACTTCATGCCATCTGTACAGAGAAAAGAAAGATTGGTGAAACGAAAACAACCGATGTAAATAAATTGTACTGCACATGTCTGTCAATAGAGGTGCAAACGCAATGAAGTTCTGCATTTTAGAGGAACTTTTTTTTCACAGCCGAAACAGATGCCGTGATGAAATGGGTTGGTATGCAGTAATATTTCCTAATATAATCTTTGGTAGTCTCATCCTGGAAAGGTCAAGCAACCTTCATACTGCACTCTGTAATTCCTGTGATTGCATTCAACAAAAAGTGATACCTCTGTACACCACCAGAAGCAATTCTGTAATTGTCAAAGTGGCGACTCCAGTGCTGGTTGTTTCTAACCCTTTAGTTGAAAACTGCCAGAAAATCGTAAGCCGAAAGGTATACTTATGGTCAATATTATCTGATGAATTAATTGTGACTTGGGGAGGTTTGTAAACTTCAGTTTTATGTGGACCTCAACACCCTTTTCTAGAATCTAATAAAACTTTTCTCCATTGTAAACAGGTCTCCCAACTTGCCGAAAATTGCTCGACTGGCCACGGGTTGCCGTTGCGAGGTCGACGACTTCATCAGCCAAGCACACCTCTGTAGAATAAATGATCCTGGCCTCGCAGGACAGGCCATTCATGAAGTCTGTGTTTACTTGCTGCGTTGTTTGACTGTTGAGGTCGTACACAGTACGCGTATGGTGAAACAGTGTCCTGTCAGCACTCATATTTCTAAGAAGGGCCGCCAGATGCTCCCTTTCAATGTTGGCGGAGACCGTCGACACCAGACTTTTCACCACTATCTTGGCCTCTAGCTCTACCTCCGTCATCTTCATGGCCTTTAGAACACTGTTGAGTGAGCAAACTAAATCTTCATAGCATCCCATGACATCAGTGGGTGACTCTGGCCTTGCGTCCTTGGCACACGTGAGGGGCCAGCTAGAAGAAAGAATTCCGGTCAGGTTAAAAGTGGTCATTAAAGGCAAACTTACACTATTAGCTTCATCCTAGTTTTTTTTTTAATATACTTCGCACTGACCGAGCTTTATTACCTTTTAAGCGGCTATACAGGCATTAGAATTTCTGAATCACCTAGTTGAATAACTGGAACTTTTACTTAAATTGATTTATCCCTGCAACTTTTGGAGGAAGAACAAAGTTTTACACACTTTCTTTGTGTAGAGAGGCTCTAGAAACATTCAGATAGCTGTGTATGGAGAGTAAAAAGGGAGACTTCGAGACGGCATTTTTTCTAAGCCTCTTGCAACTGCATAGAAATTGCGATTTCGGTGTTACTTTCACGAAAAATGCAACGCTGCTAGCATGAAACTAATCAGCTTTCACTCGGTTTAAGAGTAGAGATAGGAGGAGGATAAGTTCACGAAACCAGGGTACGTCAAGAAAGCGGGTTCGGTTCCCGGCAGCGGCGGCTGCTTTTATGACGCAGGCGAAAAGCAACAACG
Source organism: Rhipicephalus microplus (assembly GCF_043290135.1). Taxonomy (NCBI): domain Eukaryota; kingdom Metazoa; phylum Arthropoda; class Arachnida; order Ixodida; family Ixodidae; genus Rhipicephalus; species Rhipicephalus microplus. The sequence goes on from NC_134708.1 coordinate 132,642,652, forward strand.
CTCGTGTGTTTGAGCTTTCGGCACACGTTAAAGATCCTCAGGTGGTCAAAATTCATCCGGAACCCTGCACTACGGCGCGCCCCGTCGTCTGTGTAGCGTCGGCACGTTAAACCTCACAATCAATCAATCACGAATCCACGGTGAAAAGAGGAATCGAGCGAATGCATTCCTAATCAAAATACCTGGCAAAAGGTCCGCGATGGTCTTGTTCACGTCCCGCTTGGTTTTTTTCGACGGTTTTCCCCACTGCTGAGGTCTGCTTCTACAGGTATCGTCAGTTGCCTCATTCACGTAGGCGCACACAGCCGCAGCATGCTTCCAGCGGCCGGTTATTCCCGCCTTGCAAGAACACGTCCCGGAGGCTACGGACCGTGTATGAGCGCAGATCTGCATGCGGAAAGTCAATTTAGTATCACCACCTTTGTGTACTTAGCCTCTGAACGCGAATACATTCGACAAGAGCGGCAGAAAGAACACAAAAAAGAGAAAGAGCGTTTCCCTTCAGGCGCACATCCTAGACGACGTTGTCTTGCACTTGTGAAACGCACTTGGCGTTCAGCTGATGCTCGTCTGCTTGTATTATCTCCTCCACCGCGAACACATGTTTCACGAGTAGCTTTCCCTTCGTCAGGTTCGCCTCCCTAAAAAAATATCTCACAGTTTTCGAGAGGAAGGAAGCCGCAATAGAACGCCAACGTGTTACTCGCCATTGAAAACCAGCAGCGGCGGCACGGCAGCTCGGTAGGCCTGCGGCCAACTAGGGTGGTTCTCCGCCGCGCGCAGCGCTGCTAGTATCGCTCCGGCGCGCCACCTGGCCCAGCCATATACGCCCCTATAGGGAGCTTCACGTCGGCTGCTGACTCCGGTTTGCAAGTGCTAAGGACGTCCCTGATCGTTCTACGTCAGGGGCGTCCGTCAGTGCGAGTCATGGTGCCCGTCGCTTCTTCGACACCTTCGAAGGCGCTTGTCTTTGACGTTGTTGTCCCTACGGGGACTAGTGCCGAGACCATCGTTGATGCGACGGCCTCAATAGTCGGCCTCTCAGAGGTATACTGCGTGCAGCATCAGGGAGCTCGAAACTTCACCGTGAAGAGCATGGCCTACATGTCTCTAATCGTCAATGCTGGCTGCCTGGTGATTGGCGGCGAGCGTGTTCAAGTCGTTCCCGTTGGCCCACAAGTGAGCAACGTCGCCTGGCTGTTCCTGCCATCGTTCGTCTCAAACGAAGCTCTCGTCCAAGCGTTATCCCCATATGGCAAGGTGCTCACTGTCACCAGTGGTTTGATGAGCGGGCGACGCGGCGTACTCACTGGAACGCAGTATGTTCGAATGAAGATGAACGCCGCTACTCCTGTGCCGAACTACCTGCGCATCTCCGGTCACCATGCTACGTTTGACTACCGTAGTCTCCAGCGTGTATGTCGAAGATGCGGCTCAGGGGACCATCTACGAGCCCAGTGCACAACACCGTATTGTGGTCGCTGCGGTGTGCACGGTCCACGTTAGTGAAGGATGTGACCGCCCGTGTCGACGCTGTGGGGACGGCCACCCAACTGTGCTTTGCCCTGTCCGCCGCTCTTACTCAGACGCTGCCGATGGTGCCTTTCCACCACTGACACCGGCAACGGAACCAACTACCGACTCGGGGGACGCAGAGGGGGTCACCAACGCTGTGCTGGCCTCACCTCTATAAGTTCCTTCAAACGAAGCGCACAACGAAAGCGCGATTGTCGATGCGACGGTTGGCGCGTCGGCCTGTCCGCTGGTGCAGGAACCGTGCGCTTCGAAAGACGCAACGCATTGCCCTGAAAACGGCGTCGGCGTCTCTTCTCTGAAGCCACTTGATGTGCAGTGCACAAATGACCCCAGTTCTCAGGCTGCTGCTGTTGGAGTTGACCCTACGAGCCCTGTTATTTCAGAAAACAGTGGCAAAAATACCACAGACTCTTCTGTTGCGGCCGCTCCGACCATTTCGACATCGCGTCGTACACGTAAAAAATCGCCCACACAAAGGGTGCCAACACCGGCCTGCCGAGACGTGGACAGTGCTGCCAGCATCAAAGATGTGGATCCAAGCTTGCCGGCGGCTCAGTACCTACCTCCTCAGGACACGTCTTCGGAAGACGGCTTCAGCCTGGGACTGGATAGTAGCATCGGACTGTCTAGCCTTGCCGATTTTGACGTCGAAATGGGAGCTCCACGTGAAACAAAGCGAGGACACACTTCCAGCTTTTGCTCCGATGAACGCAGTGATGGCCGTGGTAAATCCCAACGGTTCAAAAAACCCCAACCCTCTTCTGGAGGGTGAAACAGTGCGTTGTATTTTGGTTGAGCAAGTGTCCCCTGGACCCTTTTTAGGACACCGTCTAGAACTATGCGTCCTGGTTAGTCTTTAATTTTTATTATGGCTACTACACTGCATATTATTTCATTGAACGTTCAGGGTTTTCGCAGTCCGGCAAAGCAGGCTGAAGTGATTAGTGTCGCTCGCGCTGCAAATTGTGATGTTTTGTGCCTCCAGGAAACAAATTTCTTCTCGCTATCCGACGTGCTTGCTTTTAAACCAAAGTTCAACCTAGATTGTTATTTCTCTTTCGCTACATCTTGTTTTACGGGAGTAGGTATTATTATTTTTTAGCGAGCTCTATTACGGCATCATCATGCTTTTTACGATGGCGTGGACAGGGTTTTGGCTTTAGACTGTAGCTACTTTTCTTTCAGATTAAGAATACTGTGTGTCCATGGGCCAGCGCAAGCTGGACAGTCTAATGACTTTTTTAGAGATCTGGATGTGTTTTTTCTTGACTGTCATGATGTCATTCTGATTGGCGACTTCAACTGCGTTCTAAATACGCGAACCGGTGTACAAAGTCCTGGCTGGGGCCGGTCTGCTTGGAATTCACGCGAGCTGCATCGCCTTGTCCACCACTTTTCATTACTTGACGCGCACAATGTAGTGCACGGAAATACCTTTGTTTGGACATGCCGACGTGAACGATACTCCAGCAGGCTCGACCGGGCTTATATCCCACGAGCATTAGAGGCATTTGTCTCCGATTTATGCGTTCCGTCCTTCTCACCTTCTCCTGTGTACGTATCTGATCATCGGCCTATTGTCTTGAAGCTCGAAGTTCCATTTTCTTTTTCGGAAAAGCCATGGCGTCTTGATGTTCGCGTCCTGCAGGACGCGCGCTCAAGATCAGATTTGTCACGCGCAATACGTGTGTTGCTCACGGCGTCTGGTCCTGAAGATTGGGATGCGCTTAAAACACAGTGGCGCCTGCGCTGCGCAATAGAGGGGCGTTCGCTTCGTCGACGCGTTTCTGAAGAGCTTGCTGATACTACGATGAAGCTACGCATTGCTTTGCGTGCCGAGACGCCTTCTCCTCTGATGCGAGCGTGGCAGCGTGAACTGCGTGAACGCTTTCAACGCTTGACTGCTGCTTCGTCCCTGGCGGCACCTGCATGGCGCTGTAGACACAACCCATGTGCACATCCCGAGGTGCTGCGCTACGCGAGACATTCGTTTTTTGGGCAATCAGAGCCATCTGTCTCTAAAACAGCACAAATACCACCTGCGCAGCGGCTTCCTACGCGTGATAGATCTGTTTTCTTGGCGCATTTTGAAGCGATGTCGTGTTCGGCCACGCGGACTAACTGTGATGAAACACCACCAATGCTTAGAAGTTTGCCCCGTATTCCTCAAGAAGCTTCGGATTGCCTGCACATCCCTCCGTCGGCTGAAGAGGTAAAGGCGGCACTGAAATCTATGAAACGTGGAACGGCCCCAGGGCCAGACGGTTTTCCTGTTGAGTTTTACTTGACGTTTTGGGATGAGACTGGTGCTACCTTTACCGCGGTAATCCGGCGATGCAACGAGGACGGTGTCTTTCCATCAAGTTTTCGAGATGGACGCATTGTGCTTATTCCAAAGGGTGATGCTTCCTCTCTTAATCCTGAAGATTGGAGACCTATCATGCTCCTCAACGTTGACTATAAGATATTCGCGGCGGTAGCCGTTCAACGTTTGAGGGTCTGTTGAACACCCTGGTAGGTCATCACCACACTTCATCAGTGCTTGGACGAGAAATATACAGCTTGTCATTTACCACACGGGATATCATAGCCTATACTCTGTCGCGATCTGCGCGTGGTATTCTTGTGTCTTTGGACCAAGAAAAAGCGTTTGACCGACTAGAGCACGCGTATATCCTTAACTTGCTCACAGCCTTCAGCTTTTCTCATTCGCTTGTGGAAATGATTAAAAATACGTACACTGGTCTGAAAAGCACACTAGTTCTGGATGGCTGGGAAAGTGCCGCCTTTCACATAACACGTGGGGTCCGACAGGGATGTCCATTGTCTCCTGTGCTATTTGTCCTCAGCCTTGAGTCGTATTTGCGTGCTCTTGACGTGGATTCACGTGTCCGGGGTCTTGCACTTCCTGGTAGTGGTGTCGTGAAAGTCACAGCTTTCGCTGTGAATATAACCTTGTACCTAGGTGAAGATAGCCTTTCACGCAGCCTGCGTGTATTTTCCCAGTAGGGCGACATTTCAGGTGCAGCGTTAAACATCTCCAAATCCCGGTATTTCTTCATTGGCTCTCCAAACTCCAGGCTTAGCGCCGGTTTTCCCATTCAGCCGGCCGCGTCCTTTCGTATTTTAGGTATTTTATACAACCACTACGGCATTTGCGAATCTGTTTGGTTAAACGCTCTTTAAGAAGTAAGACTGAAAATTCAGGATGCACGGGATTTCGACTTCCCGCTTCTTGAGCACAGGTTGAGCGCAGACTGTATTTTGCGGTTGCATTTGGTACCTTTCTCACGTCGTGCAACCATCTTTACGTATCGTGCGATCACTGCAGTCTCCTTTGTGTTCCTTTTTTGGTCAGGCGGCACTGAGTTGGTCTCTCGCGCGCCACTGGGACAGCAGCGTTCTCAGGGAGGATTTGCTTTCTCTTCAGTGTCCATACGCTGTCGGCTGCTGGCACAGCGCTTCGTTTTGCGCCTAGTGCAAGGGGAGGAATCTCCCGCACGAACGCTTGCATATTACTTTCTGGGTACTCACATTCGGCATTTGATGCCTAATGTGCAACTAAACAGGGGGTCACAGTCAATAGCACTTCCTGCGTTTTATGCAACAACTGTTGCATTTTTTCGCCATGTCAAGTCGAGCTGTCCTGGCATAGATGTTTTGAACAACCACATAGTTGAGACAACTGCTGCTTTGTTTCTTCCGTTGGTCCCGCCAGCCCGCCGTGATCGCTCTAGACGGGTGTTTTGGAGCACGTTAATGGCTTCTTTTCTGCCTGGACACCTCCGGGACTTCATGTGGCGCCTGGGTTGGGATGTGCTTCCCACTTTCGACCACCTCGAAAGGTGGAGAATGGTCCAGTCAGCAACATGTCCGAACTGCTCCCTTCGGGAAACAAATCAGCATTTTCTAAGCCATTGTGTCACTGCTCGCGTTTTTTGGAGATCCATACATGGCGGATTTCACTGCCTCAGAGTAAATCGCTTCGTTTCTTCTGGGCGTTGTTCGCGAGGCCGCTTCGCTTGTCTTCTCATTGTTGCCGGCTCTTTCTGCCTCTGGCGCGACCGCTGCGAGGCGGTTGCAGCGGGCCGCCGCCGCCGCGCGCTTTACCCGATCCTAGAACGATTGTACTCGGAGCTGCTGTCTGTTTTGTCGGATGAGCTTTTCTTCCTTGGTGAAGAGGTATTTTGTTGGCACTGATCTTGCCCTTTTGTGTCGGTCTATGACGAACGAGTGAAACTTGTCTTTCGGCCGGCCTGGTGTTGGTAGGCTGATCTGTCGATGCGCCGGCAGAAATGGCATGCCAACATGCAAATATGCAAAATATACATATTTATGTTTTATTTGTGATTCTTGTTTACCTTGAAGTATTTTTTGTGGTTGTGTTTGTGCGAACCATCGAATGTACATGTTCTTTCAACGTCATCTCATATCCATGTTCATGTAAATGACGTCTGTTTTGTCATCATCGTTAGAGTATGTCTAAGAAGGAAATGTTCTCTTGAGTGTTATTGACGTTTGTGACAATAAATTTTTTCTAAACACAAAAAAGACGCCAGCTGCTTAACGAAAAACGCCAGGTGTTTTCTAAAGCAATGGTTTTATAATCAAAACTATATTGATAGAGAGACAGTGGGATTTGGCCCCGCCGTGGTGGTCTAGTGGCTAAGGTACTCGGCTGCTGACCCGCAGGTCGCGGGTTCGAATCCCGGCTACGGCGGCTGCATTTCCGATGGAGGCGGAAATGTTGTAGGCCCGTGTGCTCAGATTTGGGTGCACGTTAAAGAACCCCAGGTGGTCAAAATTTCCGGAGCCCTCCACTACGGCGTCTCTCATAATCATATGGTGGTTTTGGGACGTTAAACCCCACAAATCAATCAATCAATCAATCAGACAGTGGGATTTGGCGTGTTGGTATAACATCATAAAGGGTGCTTACCAGCGCAAACGACAGGGCAGGAGGGGACAGGAGAGGAGACGAGACAGAGCCCTGACTGCCAACAATTTATTTCTTGTGAAGGTATTCTTTATTTCTTGTGAAGGTGAATTTATTTCTTGTGAAGGTGAAGGTATATAGTATTGATAGAGGTTTGTAGTTGCCGATACTCGTTGCCGTCGGTGTGTGCTCGTATGGATAAGGATGCCGAAAGGCGGGCGCGCAGGGCGGCGGCGGCGCTGGCTCGCAGACAGGACTCTGAAGTGCGAGCACGCCAGGCAGAAGCGAGCCGGGAAGCTGCGCGACGTCGCCGCCAAGATCCTGCTGTACGGGAACAAGAAGCCACATCAGCAAGGCAGCGTCGGCAAGATCCCACCGTACGTGAACAACAAGCTGCAGTGGCACGCAAACTTAAGCGTTGGCAAGATCCTTCCGTACGGGAACGAGAGGCCCCATCAGCAAGGCAGCGTCGGCAAGATCCCGCTGTACGTGAACAAGAAGCTGCAGTGGCACGCAAGCGTTGGCAAGATCCTTCCGTACGGGAACGAGAGGCCACATCAGCAAGGCAGCGTCGGCAAGATCCCGCCGTACGTGAACAAGAAGCTGCAGTGGCACGCAATCGTTGGCAAGATCCTTCCGTACGGGAACGAGATGCCATATCAGCAAGGCAGCGTCGGCAAGATCCCGCTGTACGTGAAAAAGAAGCTGCAGTGGCACGCAACCGTTGGCAAGATCCTTCCATACGGGAACGAGAGGCCACATCAGCAAGGCAGCGTCGGCAAGATCCCGCCGTACGTGAACAAGAAGCTGCAGTGGCACGCAAGCGTTGGCAAGATCCTTCCGTACGGGAACGAGAGGCCACATCAGCAAGGCAGCGTCGGCAAGATCCCGCCGTATGTGAACAAGAAGCTGCAGTGGCACGCAAGCGTTGGCAAGATCCTTCCGTACGGGAACGAGAGGCCACATCAGCAAGGCAGCGTCGGCAAGATCCCGCTGTACGTGAACAAGAAGCTGCAGTGGCACGCAAGCGTTGGCAAGATCCTTCCGTACGGGAACGAGAGGCCACATCAGCAAGGCAGTGTCGGCAAGATCCCGCCGTACGTGAAGAAGAAGCTGCAGCGGCACGTCAGCATCGGCAAGATCCTTCCGTACGGGAAGGAGAGGCCACATCAGCAAGGCAGCGTCGGCAAGATGCCGCCGTACGTGAACAAGAAGCTGCAGCAGCACGTCAGCGTCGGCAAGATCCTTCCGTACGGAAACAAGATGCTGAGTCAGCACGTCAACGTCGCGAAGCAGATCTTGAAAACGTTCGACAATGTGAAGCGGCGAGGAAGCGTGCATATCGCCAGGTGAACCCAGAGGTGAGAGAACGCGAGGCGTCTGCAAAGCAAGCCAAGAAAGAACACGAAGGTGCAGACGCCCGGTTCGATAGAGATTTTCTGAAAATCACCTTTGAGCATAGCTGTAACGTGTGCAATAGACTCTGGTTCTCCAACAACCTAATCACGATATCGTCGATCATAAACGAACAGTCTCGCAATAATGCCATCGCCACGTTGCAGCGCGCGTTTCCCGCCACAACCGCTGAGGATCACAAGGTTTGCTCGAACTGTGAAGATTCTCTGACGCGCGGCAAGGTACCTTTGATGACCGTTACAAACGTGCGAACGCACGAACAGACGCACGCACGGACGGGCAAATGGACGCACGGACAGTCACGCAGACGGACGCATGGATGGACGAATGCTTCACCCCTCTTCCCATCATTCCCTCCATGGATATGCTGCCATTTTTTATGCGTCCAATCGTTTAATCTGTGCATACTCATCATCACCACTCCAGCATACTCGAGATAATAAAGAAGAGTCTTTAGGGTCCTGGACAAAGTCTTACTATATATATATATATATATATATATATATATATATATATATATATATATATATATATATATATATATATGTGTGTATGTATATATATGCTTGTGTGTGTGTGTGTGTCTTATCGTCACACATTACGTTTGCTAAATATAAAATTTGCACGCAAAATTTTGACTATTTAAAACTCTCTGTGAATCACTGCGGTCATGCAAACACTGGAAGACAACAAAGAACAAACTCTCAAAATTATTTTAGCCGCAGCAGAAAATCATTTTCACTTACTCTGAATGACTCTTGTTTAATCGTTAAAATATACTAAGTCGTGAATTTCTGCGCTCATCTAAATCCCATCAAACTAGAATTTCATTCCTATTTAAATGAAAGACTCCCTGCTCTTTCTTTCACATGTTCTCGTAACCAGAAAATAAAACTATCGAAACACACATTCCCTGATCGGTATGTTCTATTCACTTTTGTCCGTTCAAAAACCCACAATACATCACTCGTAGGGACATTACAGAAGAGAGCCGAAACACCTCAGCATACAAATTGAAAAAAAGAGGAAGACAAACAATATTCAGGACAATTAACAAATATGGCTACATAAAGTCTTTATCCAGAAAGCAATGCACTTCAACAACCACCACCACGCTAGCTGATAAATCCAGCATCAGGCCTCCCCTATCAACACCAGCACAGAAATGCGTCACTTTCCGCAATATCCGAGGCACCATCGAAACCATTGCTTGTATAGCCTCAGAAAACTGGGGATTTGATTTGTACGCAGGTTACGAAGAGAATAACCCGCTTTTTACCTGCTCGCAGAAACCGGCCGCCGAAAAAAGGGATTATTGTCTAAAAAAATTGCTTGCTCTGGCTGTGGCGACAAGTGCGTAAGTAAAACCGAGAACCTCAAAGAGAGCCGGAAACGACATCCTTAATATCGCAGGAAATCGCAGCCCCCTAGCCGAGCATTTCAAATATCCAAATACGTGCACCACCAAGCCAACCTTTCTGAAACTGCTGCCCTGCTAATTGAAACAAATTACTGGAAAGAATTGGCATATACAAAGGGCCCCAAGCAACGCTAACCTCCCTCAAGACAGCCTGTCTCTTGCGTACAGGTTGGGCCTTCGCTCTTGTATGCGCAGTGCAAAAAGAAAAAAAAAAGAAAACGCGAAGGAACAGTCTCGCACAACCAAGCTTTTCAAGTATCTCCTTTTCTCTGTCCCTCAGCTTACCCACAAATCCACACATCTCAACAACTCCCCACCTTCAACTCATTCCTACTCGTCCAGCCCTCTTACTCCTGTGTTCTTGCCGACATGCACCACCGCCGCCCGAAGCACCCTTTCATGTGCACCGAACAAAAGCCCTCTTCATGCGTCTCCTTTCCTCAAACGTTGAAGACCCATACGGTTTCGGAATGTCTGCACAATGCCAACCCAAATTTCTAAAGATTAGACCGCGTCGTCGGCGTTCGCCGCAGCTGATCCAGCCGCCCAACTTTTAGGCACATGTTTCCAATTTCGAAGCAAGTTTCAGACGATGACACACGTGTTTTTAAAAATATGAGCCGCTTACTGCGGGCTCATTGTCTGAAATCGCCCACCTCGACCTGGACGGTGCAGCGGCTGCAGAAACGCAGGCGGAGTACGCATGTTCCGTGGCGTGCCTCGCTTCAAACACCAAAAAAACAATGAACAACCGCTTCAAGGGCATCCCATGCGTGTGCCTGTTATAGTACAGCTGCTGCGGCGCCAGGAAGATGAATCCTGTCGGCTGTCCCCTAATAGCTACAACAGAGTGATCGCGCATTTTTCTTAAACCTTGTTGACAGCGGAACGACGTAGCGCAGGTTAGTGCGGCAAGAAGAAAGCCGACCTCAAACATGGCTTGTTCGTCGAACCGACAGTGAACCCACGGAAAGTGCATAGCACGTACGAGCACACGACGATATTACTTGAACCCCATATTTGTTACTGCATTTCTGAGCAAGGCTTGCTTTTAGTACGCTTGTTCAAGGCATGAGTGTCAATTTTCCACTGTCAACACCACGATGGTGCGGTATCTTCAAAGTTACGAAAACCACCTCATCTATAATAGCACGTGCGCCCTCAGCATCGCATGACTCCACCTACCCAGTCAACCAGAATGCTTTCTTGCGCCGCGTCCGTGAGTGGGCGGGGCAAGAAGCCATGGCACAATGAGTCAATGGTTTTGGGGGCAAGGAAAGGAAAGGATTTCGGGCAAGTGCGAAAGGTATTTCGGGTGCCATGTTTTTCTTTTTCAATAAACAGCTCTCTCCCTCTGTCATTTATTTACCACTTACACTTATAGACGACAGAAGCTACAAAGCTTGGTGTGCACAGATCCCTATGTTTAGTTCTCTGGCTAGAACTTATTTTTGCGTCTGCTGAGGGGATCACCGTCGACAATCAGCAACCTCACCAAAGCTTCCTCGCTGAAGCACCAATCGAACACGATCCTCACACACTTTCTCAAGTCAGCTTTGTCCCCCTTTCTTTTATAGATTATGCTCATCCTGCTAAGTTTCCGTTCATCAGGAACTTCTCCATCGATAATTACTTTGCTCACTGCCTCTCTCAAAGCCTGCTTAGCCTTCGAACCTAATATCTTTATCAGCATAATTGGAATGCTATCTGGGCCTGTTGATGTACTACTGGGAGTCCCTTTCTCAGCCCTTTCCCCCTCTTGTTGTGAAAATGGAGCCAGTGCGCCACTTGATCTATCCTTGTCCATTAAGCTGCATAGAGCACTTCTTTGTTCAAATTTTCTGTCACCGTTGTTCTTATATAATCAATAGCTTCGTCCCTTTCTAGACTAACACCTTGAGCTGTAGTTATAAACCTCTGCTCTAGGCTTGTCTCATTCTTAGGGAGTTTAAATGGTTCCAAAATTTTGCAGCTGCTTTTCTATCTTTTTTTAAGTAATTCTGCCAGCCACTGAGCCCCGTTTCTTCTAATCTTTTTAATTGATTAGAAAAGATAATTCCCTTTTACAGCTTAGAAAGATGTCCCATTTTCTTTCAACATCATCTGTTGGTTCACCCCGCTGCTTAGCACGTCTGTGTTCTCTAGACGCTTCGTGACGTTTTGCTATGGCGCTCTCAACTTCCTCATCCCACCCACTCTTTGGTTTGTGTCTCCTTTTCCGGGGTGACTTGTCATGTGCCCCAGTGAGCTCTAACTGAAACAGTCTAATTAGATTCGTATACGTCCACATTGTTCTATTATCCTCAGCGATTACTTTCTCAATTCGTTTAGTAGCTATTTCTATTTGCCTTTCTGAATTAAAATTCCACTGTAGTTGCTCGTCTTGTCTCCTTCCTACTTTTATTACTCTTCAAAAACTGAGCGAGATACGTTTGCGATCCCTACCTAGACTTCTGAAGCCACATTAATCTATGTGCATTACCCTGAGCCTATCATACATCTTATGTGACATCAGTGCATAATCTATCGTCGACTGCAGCCTTCCTACCTACAATGTTATTTGCCCTTCTCACTTCTCAGTACTGTTGCGAATGATCAAATCATGCCTTTCACGCATATCCATAATCATTTTGCCTGTTGGGTCAACATACCCATCTATATCTTCCATGTGCACATTCATATCTCCTAGTATAATTATTTCACACTATCCTCCTAATTCCTCAGTGTCATTTGTTATATGCTCTACCATTGCTTGGTTTTCCTCTCTGGCCTTTGCTCCCGTCCACAAGTACACCAAACCAAGGAGTGTCATCTGCCCAGCTACTTTCCCTTTTAACCATAAATGTTCTGTGCATCCATGCTTGCCTCTTTGCTAACACATGCTTTTATGTATAAACGCCCCAGTACCACCTCCACTTTTACTGCCTTCTGTTCTATTGCAATATTACCATACGTAGTCTCGATTGCAAGGTGGATGCTTCATGTCCCGAAGATGTGTCTCCACAGCCCTTAATACCATCAGCGCTTCTTGCCTTAGATGCTCTTCTATCTCTTCCCACTTTAACCTTTTTCTACCACACTGCACGTTAATATAGCCAATGTCTGATTTAGCTCGGCCCTACATGTGCTTACATCGATTTATTCTCCCACGGACCCCAAGAGAATTTATATTAGAGTCCCTTTAGAATCGTCTTTGGCTACACTGTAGGCTTCAGGGCTCTAGGTATCCCTAAAAAACGCCGACACTAGTGCCCTCATCGCCGCGCTGGCTATAACTGGGTAGTACAAAGAAAGCCGTCTGATTGAGAACATGAATAGCCCGGCTTTCTCTTCCATTGGTGTTTGCTGAAAATCAGGGACCTGGCAAGCTTCTCCCGTCAATCCAACTTAGCTTTGGAGAAGCAGTAGGCTTGTCAAAGCTAACTGCTGGTACAATGCCGAAGTTGTTTCAGTGATTTCGCCGTATTGCAACTCGCAATTTCAGTGCAAGTGAGCGTCTCAAGACATTCAGTTCAAGGCAAGCACTTGGAAATGCGTCCTGCAACACCTAAATGCGTAAATTTGGGTATACACATGTTACCAAAGCGATCAAGTGCATACACGAGCAATGTATCTTACGATCAGAGGTACGAAGCTCGCTTTATCCGGCACGAATGACCCTGACAACTTTCACCTTTGAAGTTGCGTTCTGTGTTCATCTCTCGCTTCCGGTGCATGGAACTCCTTTATTACGCATCCAAGAATGTTCTGTTGGCGGTTGTCTTCTGATTTTATATACTGAAAATAGGAATGTACACCCGTGTCTACTTTCTCGGTGTACAACGAAAGGGGAAACCGAGGAGCTCCGGCAATTGCGGAAACAAACAAAAAGAAAAGCCTGATTGGGGTCATTATCAACATTTCGCATTTGCTAGATTGTGATGTCATTGTGCACGTTTTTAAAGTGCGCCACGCCAACAGCCTGAACCAAAAAGGACGATGAAGATGACGCTGTGTTGTGGCACATGTGGGCGTGAACATTTTAAGCCAATAAGGTGCATGGCCGATCCCCAATGAAGGGTTGCGCCAGGCTAAAAGGAACAAACAAACAAACAACAAGGTGCCTCCACGGAGATTTACGAGAGCGGCGGGAGAAGGACAGCGAAGCCAGGCAGACGTGGCTGAGTCGGGACCGAGTGAAAAAAATGGCCAGGGTGCGAGGGTAGCGGCCAGCAGAGCTCCTGCATTAAGGTCGCTGCGGGCTCCCACCTGGACCCAGAGCTTCTTCGCGACGCCTGACGTGGGCCAGGCTTGTTCTGGTCTTCTAGCGTTGGCCAAGAAACGTCTCCGGCTTCATGTGCGCGCTGCGACTGCCGAACACCTAAAGGTCAGTGACCTCGACCAGCCCGACGCTTCCTTCCGTACCAGTCCGTGCCAGTCAACGACGTGAGTCAACCTATTCGCCAGTCTTTCCCTCCTGCAAGAATGCGTCTTCACCGTTACTCCGTCGCATCACTGGCAAGCCCCGCATCACCGCTGTCACCATTTGAATGAGTGCGTTCATGACTTGGTAGCAGAGCCTCCACTGCAAGCACCGCGTCCATAGTGGGACGCAGTGGTTGTGATAAGGTTTATTTTCCACTGAACATTTATTTCCGTGCACTGTTCACGTCTTTTACCGTTCGTTGTTCCTGCTAACCTCTTTATAGTTATGCAGACTGTGTTTTTATCTGTTATTTGTCTTTTAGGGGTTTCAGAAATGTGAGGGATTTGGTGGAAGCAAATGGTCTCGTCGGCTCATTTCTCGATGATGGTTATGTAATCGGCGGTTTTTGCTTTACACGGACTTACACGAGCGGTTGCCCATTAAACAGCCTCGTAACATAGCTAAAACAAGAACTTAAAACTCTGAAAGTCTATGTGCGCAATGATGTGTGGTGGCACATATACCTCAGATAATCGGTGGCCGCGGCATCTGCGATATGTTTATCGCACGCGTCACCAGTCTACAGTTGCACGAGACGCACCGCGGTCAGATGCTCTGTTGAGCTTCATAATCGAAATTACCACGGGTCTCCATCAAGGCTACAGTCAATTTCCTCCTCCTCTACTAGCTTCTACACTACCTAAGGAGAGAAGATGTTTGAGGTTCGGAATGGGTCCCCTCGATGACTCGAGTGCACGGCGGCAGCGCAAAGGAAGAGCCTTAGTCCGGTGAAGAGATGTTTATTACAGCCTCAGGCATCTGCCCGAGTCCAAGCCCGAACCTCCACTCTCTGTTTCAAATCCAAGCATCCTGTTTTCAACCCTCGGTTGAACAGAGGGTCTCGACACAAGCCAATCACACGTGTGGGCTCGCATCGCCACAACCAATCGCGAAAACACTTTCATGACTGGCGTTGCATTGATAAATATCACGTTATTAAGTACGAGACGAAAAGGGATAGGTTCTCTGCGTGTCACACTCTCTCTCATACCAGGCCGACCTCCATCAGTAGCCATTCTCACGCTTGAGCTCCGTCAGCTCTCAAAACAAATGTTGCTTCGTAGAAGCCTCCTTAAGAGCGGTGAGTACACCGTTGGGCTCTGTCGCTTACCGGGAGTGCATGCTACAGCGAGGCGCCCCGACATCCCAACAACAGTCGGTAATTGCGTATAGTGGGGGAGGATATGCTCGTCTCCATGCCGCAACCATGGTCAGCCCAATGGTCGCGTCCCCGCGGCATTCTCAACACACATGCATGCCAACAATAGCTTCAGACTGCAGCGCCTGGCCTGCTTCTTGCCAGATGCGTCTCTCATAATCATATGGTGGTTTTGGTACGTTAAACCCCACAAATCTAATCTGCTTCTTGCCAGACGCTCTTCCAAGTAAGCCTTCCCCTTCTAGTCCCAAACAAGGCGACCTTGACGGCTCCGCTGGTGAACCGTGTGAACGAAGGAGTCTCCTTTAATTTCCCGTGCGCAGGTCTCCCGCACTCGCCTTCGCGGAACCGATCAGCTTCGTTAGTTGGCGGGTCGGGAACTGGCTCCGCGCTCTGCATCATCCACATTAATTCTGCAACACACAACACGCCGCCAATGGTTACCTCATACTAACTGCTACTCAAACCAATAACAGGAGACCTACATTATCACACTTTCTCATGCCACTGGCTGTGGAGAACGCAAGGAGTTCCCTTATCCAACACGTTCGCAGTGGACCGGGCCGTATCCAACGTTCTCGCCGTTCTGCTTTGCGACAGCTACGGAAATCGGTAAAACTAAAATCATTTACGTTCGTGGCAATTCACAATGCAACTAGCGTCGACTGGGGTCATTCTTTGTTGAGCGGGGATGTGTTGCGTCTGCTCTTCTTCTCGCCGTTGTTCTGGCGTGTGAATGAGTCAGCACGTCATGGTGGTTCATTGACGCGTCCTGATAGAGGAGAGAAATTTGTAGCTCTTTTTTGTGTTTATTGCGCAAACACATCTAATATTGAGCTCAATCGTGGTTAGACACTCACTAGATGCACCTGGTTGCGCACCTAACTCTGCAAGAGAATCGGACTAGCACTACCCAAAATCACGCCGATGGGTGCGCTTACGTGTCTGTAAAACTCGAAAGTCTGGCGTCTATTCGTTTCGCGGGTCACCACCAACATGGCGGCCCTTCTTCTTCATCTCGGCGGGAAGGCGAAGATGGCTCCCCTTCTTCCCAGCTTCCAACGTGGCACGCAAAAATCGCCGCCCTTGCACTTCACGGGGGTGAGGATGCCGCCAAATACAATAGTGCGTCCCGCGTGTTAACATCGCCTTTTCAAGGTCAGCAGCGAGCTCCGAGCTCTTCCGAACGTTTTTATGCACGGTCACCCCCTCCTTATTGTTTGCATTGTGGATCAGTTCACCACTTCGAGAATTTGGCCCAATGTTCAGCACGGAATCGCACTTGTCTCGCGTGCGGAATACACGGTGATTATCAGGCCGACTGCTGATCTGCTCCCCTGCACGATGCAGTCTCTTCACCTACGTCAAGTAGCGTACAAGCAAATATGGTCACCTTTTTAAATGTGGCTCGTTGCCACACAACGTATGCGCCTTCAACTGCAGCAACCGCAGGCAATGTTCTCCTGACTTCTCTCGTGACACTGGTACATCAATCCGTCTCGTTATTTGGCACCACTGATTTTTGTAGACATCTTCCATGTGCTAGGCTTTCTTTCTTCGCATATTGTTCTGCACACGCAATTTAAAGGAATAATTGACAATTTCAGATCTTTCACAGCACCAGTCAGGTATTTGCATTCTTAGTGCATCTGTCTCTTATACGTCACTGCTAATGGCAGCTGCCTCTTGGGCCGTGATGCTATACGTGCATTATCCATAAACATTCTTGATGCTTACATGACTTGTGCCCAAGTCGACGTGCAACCGGATTCTTCCGGCCAAACGCGCCCAGTGAATTTCGTCAACTGTTCACCCGTAAACTGGGTTCAGCGAACGCTTTGTGCATAAAGTGGTGCGTAGGCCTTATGTGTGTCCGGTTCATGCCAAGCATCAACGCCTTCCTCTTCTGCTCCGTGAGTAGGTTTCAGAAGAAACTGTCCCCGTCTTCAAGCCAATGGAATCATCGAGCCTGTCTCCACTTCCGACTGCACTTGTTGTAAAGAAAAGGAATGGTTCGCTCCGCTTGTGCGTGGACTTACGTGAATAAAACAAAGCAATCATCATCGACGGGTTTCCGCTCCCATACATTAAACAGCTTCTTCAACAGCTGCCCGGGATGATATGCCTTTCTAAGTTGGACCTTGCGTGCACTTGTCATCAAGTTGAACTTTCCGAGTACAGTACAGACCTAACCACATTTCGCGCGATGGACTGTTTTCGTTTTGGCTGCGTAGGCTTGCGTCTACCCCTACCGTGTTTCACGATGTCTAACATACTTAAAGTTTGGTAAGGTGCACTGTGCTACTTAGATGACATATTTGTGTGGGCCGAAAATCGAAAAGAACACAATACAAATTTACATTCTGTTCTTTATCACATCAGCGAATGTGGTATCAACCTAATAACCAGTGTATTTTTTGCTCTCAATAAATTGCAATTTTTAGGCTACAGGATGAGTTGCCGCGGGTTAACACCGTTCAGTCAAAACGTTCAGGCCAAGGGTGTAGCCATGAGGTAGCACACCAAGCACGTGTCCCCCCACCTGAAATTTTCTCAAGATGCCCCCCCCAAAAAAAAAATTTCTGGCTATGCGCCTGGTTCAGGGCCAGTGTTTCTCACCGCGGCTTATAGGGGCCACATCATTACAACTATTTCTTGGTCTTGTTGAATAGTATGCAAAGTTGGTGTCGTATTACGCAGATGCGTATCTTACTTCAGGAATGACAGCTTTTTGATGCCCTTGACAGCTTGTGCTTTTTGCTTTTTCAGCTGAAGCTGAACAGAGCTTCAATAAAGTTTGTTCAATCCTGCCCTCGAAGCCAATTCTCAGTATCTTCAATGAAGAGCTTCTTATCGCCATTACAACGAATGCGTCTGATGCTGAACTAGGAGCATTGTTTAAACAACAATAAGGCGTTCATCCGATCACCATTGCGTTTGCAATCTCGCACATTGTCCCCTGCCGAGCACAGACAGACAGGACAGACAGACAGACAGACAGACAGACAGACAGACAGGACAGACAGACAGACAGACAGACAGACAGACAGGCAGGCAGGCAGGCAGGCAGGCAGGCAGGCAGGCAGGCAGGCAGGCAGGCAGGCAGGCAGACAGAAGTGCCCACAATAGTGGAACAGCAGCTGAGGGGAAGAAAGTGTGAGGACTCTGTAGACGTCTCCCCAGGATTTGTTTTGGAGTGGGTAAAAGAGGGATTTGGAGGAGGTAAAACCGATTTTTCAAACGGAGGATCTGCGCGAGCTCTGCAAAAGTGTGCTGCCGCTCCTTCGAGAAGCCCGAATCAAGGCTGTCCGGAGCCCGGCAAATCAACCCACGGGGCCAATTTATCCGCAGCCTCATTTCCGGGGTTCCCAGAATGAGCCCGGTACCCACTGGAACCTCTACCATTCGTGGTAAATGTTTTGAGGAGGTATTAAACAACTGTCTCACAGAGGGGTGTACCCGGCCCTCGGCATAGTGGGGACAGAGCTATGTTTGAATTAGTGAAGACGTACTATGCATCGAATTGTGCAAGGGCTAAGGGGATGGTGGTCTCCTCTGCCTTCTCAGCTGTAGAGCCTAAGGGGAGGCGGTGAATCAGGGTATAAGCTAGAGTAGGGTCGTAGGACAACTTCTACAGCTTCCTGTGCTTTACGGAACGCTCCACTGTGAGGGGTAAAACGCCAACGCGTGGCTGGTGGTCCATGTGTCGTGAACTGGTGCCGAGATTTGTAAACGTACGTGACGCCCCTCGCATAAAAGCCCAAAGGCGGCGCTTGTGAGGTTTCGTCTGCTACTTACCGCCTCTGCGCTTGCCGAGCGCTTTGTTTTTCCGCAGAGCGATTCATGTCGTCGCTGGTCTGCCGGCGGCGCGTCAGGTAATCTGCAGGGCACAAAAAAAAAAGGTGCAGCTTGTTTCTTGCTGTGATTTCCACAAGTTCTCAGAAGATGCAATACACTATCACAGTGGTTGAATTTCGATTACAGGGCGATATACAATGAAAAGCCATGTGATTATGTATGGAAGCATGGGAACGAACGCTTAGTAGTAATAATATTAATAATAAAATGATGGGGTTTAGCATAAAAGAGCAGCAGTATGATTATGATCAACGCAGTGGAAGGCTGCACAAATTTCGACCATTCCTTGGGTTTAAATCAAAATGCGCGGGCCTCGAATATCCCCACTTTCATCATTAATGTGGCTGCCGCGGCCGGGATTCGATCCCGTGGCCTGCAGGTCAGCAGTAGAGTACCACAACCACTATACCGCTATGTCGAGTTATGAAAAGACTTGAAGAACAAATCTCGGGGAAGTCTCTCAAAAGGCGTGATCTCCAATGATGTTCTGGCTCTTGCTTGCTATATTCCTGCTAATATTAGTGTTAGCAACCTAAATTGTGGGGACTTTTTGATTATTGAAGCAGCATCGGTAGAACCTACATATTTCGAATATGCGATAACATTCACTTTTATAAAGAAGTACTGGGCTACACCATTAGTTAGCTGCATGAAAAAGGATCCGCATTAAGCTATACATTAGAGTAAACACGAAACAGAAAATCATTCGCCATATTTTTTGACAAAAGATGAACCAGACGAGATCTACGGCATATTAACGTAGGATGAAGAGCTTCGTGTAGTATCGAGTGATGTCACCTCCAGCGTTGAGTACAGCCTTCATGCTTGCAGGCAGAGACCTGTCATGAGCTTCCGTGAAGGATGAATCGCGCTTAAGCTGCTCCCACTGTTCCTTTACAGAAGTCCAGATGTCACTCACAGATTTTTCGCGGAGATTTAGGCGGGAGAAAGATGGTTCCATTCGGCCCCACACATTTTGAGTTACGTTCAAGTAAGTTTACTAGTGAGGGGGGGGGGCACATGAGTACGGTCATGGTCTTCAGTGACATTTCCACTACGGCAGCAACAGCACGCTCAGTGTATTCTATAGTGTAGAGCTGCACTTGCGAAGCCTTTCATCCTCAGGTAGCCTGGCCATACCTATGCAAGAGGTGGCGTCACCTAAAATTCGTTCAGCGAAGGATTACGCCCTCAGCTGTGGAATTCTGTGAAAGCGATTACAAATACCATCACTTGCCTAACCAATAGTGTGAATATTCACCAAGTGTTAGTCGTAAGCTTCGCACAAAGTTCGAGCTAGCAGGCTGCCTTTGATAACAGACAAGGAAATTGCTACCTGATGAAACGAAAATAGCTGGCCTGTTCTTCCAACCATTCAAACATAGCTTGGCGTTAGCGCGCGCCGAGCGCTAGTGCGGGGAAATAGCAGTCGACGCCGGGCACGAACCATCCTTGCAATTCTGTGCAAATGCTCCACGCTTGCGAATCTCTGCAGCAGTTAGCGCTCCGTGGACTACCGGCCGCGCACTCGCGTGTTCCCCCTAACAGTGGACCATACTGTACAGGCGGCGTCTACACAAATGGCATCCTGAGCTTGTCCGTAACTCTTGTTAAGGGCTTCTGCGCGAGCTACGCAGCGTGCGATGTGATGCTGAGGATGGACATTACTAAGCAAGGGTTTGAATCTTGAATGTGTAGTGGAATGGCTAAGCAGGTTGGGTGAATAGCGGGTATGTTTAAGCGAAGGGAGGCGAGAATATGGCGCCATGGAGTGGCGCTAGCGGAAAGTCTTAAATACTGTGCCTAAAGATGTGCCTGAACTAGCTCTGAAGATGTGTTGTGCATGCCCAGTTCAAAAGTTTGGCTGTGCTTGTGCTACGAGGAAGGTTCAGGGCTGCCTTAGTTGCGAGGCGGATCATGGCATTCACGCGTTCAGTTTCTCTGTGGTTCAGCTTAAGATATGAGGTGGCGTATAGAATGCGTCTAAGTGTGAAAACATGTAGTACTTTCATGTAGTCCGTTTCCTCTAAACCCTTGCGATAGAAGAAGCGTGGCGTAAAAACTGCAATACATATTGTGTGGAAGCCTTGAGTGTTTAGAAGGTGTGGTCATTTCGTCCGGAATCCTGCATGTCAAGGCCAAGGATTCGCAATGTGAGCGTGAGGAGGATTGCGGTTCCTCGTAATGTAATTACGATGGGCGAAATAGCGGTTGAATTTGGTCTCATAAAAAGGAGCTCGGATTTAGAGGGGGAGCATTCGAGCCCAATAGATGACGCGTGAGCTGAGATGGTGTCGGTTGCTAATTTAAGATTTTCTTCTATTTGCCCGTCAAAGCCACAAGTAGTCCACGTGATTATACCATCCACGTACAACGTATGCTTTAGGTGTCTGTGGGCGTGAGATTTAGTCGGTGGGCGAAGAAAATGAGAGCAATATTAAAGAGGAAGGGAGAGAGCACTGCATTTTGAGAAGTTCCGATCGCCGAGCGTATAAGGGGCCATGCTCAGGTTGTCAATGTGCAAGGACGCAGTGCGCCCAGAGAGAAAGGCAGAACCTAGGTATAAGTTCTGTGGACTACTTGTAGTGCCTGCAGTTGCCTTAAGATGGCATCAATCGTGCCGAATTCTTTAGATTGCTTTAGCAAGGTTCCCCGCTAGGATAGCTTTAGTAATTAAGGTGGACATTGAAATCGTCAAGTACGTTGTGCATAATTTGGAGCAGGGCATCTTGCACACAAAAATGCGCACGAAAATGCACCCGAAAATGCGCACGGAATGCTATTATACTGTGGGAACAAAGTTTATTTTCTTCCATGTAGATCGTCAGCCCAGCAAGGATTATGTGTTCGAAGACCTTGACAAGACAAATGGGACGAATATTTTCCATGGTGATGGGGTTGTGAAGTTTATGGATAAATATGATTTTCGCGTGTTTCAAGAAATTGAGGAGAATACTAGTTTCCAAACATTCGTTAGATCAGATATGGAAGCATTGTTGAATCTATAGTGGAAAAGCGGTGGCGCGAAACACCATGCAGGGCACAAGACGCGCGAACAAGTGAGCGCTGCACGTGAGCACGCAATAAAAAGAAGAGAAGAAAGGGTTCTACCAGGGGAGCGCGGCCATCAGTCTCTTCTCTGTCTCAACAAGCATAATCAAGATTTCGGATGGCAGCGTTAGTAATTTGATCTTCACCGGGTGCTGTATTACTTAAGGTTGCACGAAATTCTGATTCTGTAGTAAGGACTTCAAGCTGGGGTTGGTGTGTGCCAGTGTACTCGGCGTGTCTGGTAGGACGACCAGGTGTTGTATAGGTATGGTTTTTAGATTGCGTGGAGTCTAGTATGTGGCGCAATAGATGCCAAGCGCGAGTTGTGGAGAAATATTTGTGGAAATCCTCACAAATCTGAGCCCAGTTAGCTTTGCCAAGGGTTGCGTTGTGCTGTTCAATTAGCGTTTGAAGCTGCGCGAGTTTGATTTTTAGTTTCCGATTGTGCTTTTGCGTTTTCTACCTTTGCGTAACGTTATTATGAGCTTCCAGGAGATGAGCGCACTTACTGTATATAAATGAGAGTTCCGGGATTGTATCTAGCGTTGAGTATGCTGGTGAATGTCCTCCTATAACTGCATAACCCAGGAGTCAAAGTCGAAGGAGGCTTGTGTTGGCCGCGTTTGCCTGAACTTGGGGACCTGGTCCCACTTAACTCGCCAAATGGTAATGGTACGCTGAGGTTGTTGATAATTTACTGCAATGCAAATTAGGTGCTGGTCACTGCCAATGTGGTTTGCGTCCTTTACAATTGCAAGTCGGTGATATTTCTGCCAAGCGTGAGGTCTAGACTAGGAGCAGCTGTGACACCAGTCCGAGTAGGCCAGATGAAGCAAATAAAAGTAGTCTGATGAAGCATCAGCGCCTCATTGTATAGGCCCCTGTGGTTGGTGCGGCCAATAGCCCAGTTCACCTGAGCGCAATTAAAGTCACCCATGGTGAGTACGAGATTCATTGCTGCCAGTTGTGCGGCGGACTTGAGAGGAGGAGGAAGTAACTGAACTGACTGTCGTGGAAGAAAATAGCAGTTAAGAACAAAAAGGGGGGACCATGCAGGATTGAAGGGTACAATTTTAATAAAAGTGTGACTGATAGGGGGAAGCGATGTGATGCTGCACCCAAGGTAAGAAGTTACCGACGTATGTTATCACGCGAGGAAAACTTTTGGGTCTAATGGAATAACAGTATAGCGCTGCAGTTGCCTTTGAACACTCGCATCTTGAAAAGCGATAATTTCTAGGGGTAACGAAGAATTGATAATGATTTGCTGCTGAAGGTCATGCTTTCGCCGAAGGGCCCTACAGTTTCATTGGATAACTTGTAATAAATAACGGCCCGTCGGAGGAGCCATGTTGTCAGGTGGAAGGGCGAAGCAAGGGTTTTGGAAGTGGGGCTATGGGAGGAGAGGCTGCTCAGAGCCCAGATGTGAAATGAGCTAAACGCCCTTCCACTTCGAGTAATGCTCCAGAGGACATTATTCTCAATAGGGGTAATGGTAGTTTATATCATATTGTGACACTGTGTGGTGACTTGCGCCGTAATGCGTTCTGTGATTCTGGCTTCTAAGTTTTTGGCCAGATCCTGAAAATTTGCTTCCAAGTATATTGGTTCGGCTGGGCTCTCATCGGGCCTCCTTTTTTTTCTGAGGAAGCTGGTTAGATGGGGTGGGTTGAGCTGGCGGTAGAGAAGGCTGTCCTGAGTTGCTTCTCTCAGCAGAGCCTGCAGCTTCATGTCCAGAAAGTTCATGACGCCCGCTCCGACGGCCCCGGATACGCTGATGGGTGGGTGTAGCAGAGCGGGGGAAAGTCCTCTTTGGTTGGTAACATTGTCTTCTTAGGTGATTTCTGCGTCGTTTTGTGGCAGAACTTCTCGCCTTGCATGATCCAGTACCTGTGAGGTGCTGGTCTCACAGAGAATGCATCTTGGGATACAGGAGGGAACACCTTGCCCGTAATGCTTGTCTCCACATCGTCAGCACAGGCCACTCTGCGGGGCACACGTCGTATCTGTGGCCCAGATGGTAACGTTTGTGCATTCATCTGCGCCTCTCTTGTACTGCACCTGTACTGTACACTCGTGTAGCGCATGGTGTGAGGTACTGGTCCATGCGCAAAGGTAATCAATATGAAAAAAAGGTCCTATACCCATCTCGCATGCCATAATGATATCAGCGTATGGGTTACGGATCTGAAGGTCCAATTAGCACCTGCTCAAAAGTTTCATCCCAGTAGGCTTGCAAGATGACGCCGCACACTGCAGAGGGTGGCGGTGCTATGTAGGCGGCGACAGGGTAGCTGGTCTTTCGGAAAACCAATTCTTTTAGTTGGACGAAGTGTGGTGCAGCTGTCTTGTGACAGGTAACGACTGTGACGGTGATATTCGTAGGGTGTACCTAGAGGTGAAGCTCTCCAGGTTCCCTGCCAGCAACAGTGACCTGCAGATTTCGCATGAGTGGCTGCGCCATGGCTCCGTTCAAGGCGAGTCCTGCTCTTGGTCGGAAAACGACTCTTATGGTGCCGGGAGGTAGCAAAGGAAGTTGTTTACGTCGCAGCGAGACAGCCTGTGCCACGCGCACTTGCTCTTGTTAAGCGTTATAGCTCGGCTTGAAAGATGCAGGGACAGCGTCGGCTGGAGCGCCGAAAAGAAACGCTTTAGGCCTAGCGAAAACCGAGACTGAATGAGAGGGTAGAACCTGCGTCTGTGGGTTTCTACGCAGGAATTATAGAATGAAAATAGCTGAGTTCATGCGTTGATGGGTCGCTGTGTTCACCTTCCGTTTACACATCAATGGCTGCTGCGTTTGGATTTGCCGGGGACAGGGCTGGCCTTGGCGAGGCGGGAACCGGTGCGGTGGTACGGTTGCCGAGAAGCAGATTTTACAACGTTGCTGTGATCCAGAAGATATGTGAAGTGTGGGGCGTGACAATTGTGAGCATATAAATAAATAAACAAATATATATATATATATATATATATATATATATATATATATATATATATATATATATATATATGGCACAACGGGAGCGTTGTCAACAAGGATAAATATATTTCCCGACAGTTTCGGGAGGGGTCCTCCCTTCATCAGGGGATGAATAACACATCCCCTGATGAAGGAAGGACCCCTCACGAAACTGTTGGGATATATATTTATCCTTGTTGACAACGCTCCCGTTGTGCCATATCCCATGCCTTCACGAAGACTAACTGGCTCATTGAATTATTACTCCCACTATATATATAAATATATATATATATATATATATATATATATATATATATTGTTACGGGTAACTTATTTACTAAATTAAATACGATGCACTGTGCTCGGCGAACAAGATGGCGACAGTTCATAAACAACCAGCCACCAACGTCGTCTTCCTCTTTCTTCCAGACAGGCTGTGCCGGCTGTTGCGTATCAAAATATATATATATATATATATATATATATATATATATATATATATATATATATATATATATATATATATATATATACATATATATGTGTGTGTGAGATGATATCTGGTGTTTTTTGGCGCAAGGGCCATTTGATGGCCAAAGAGCACCAGTTCATGGGACAAGTTATGTGGACAATGATTGTGATTAGCGGCTGTATAAGGGCCGTAAAATTCCTCGCGGTAATGCGGGTAAAGACATACAATTAATAAAATCATGACCATGCCATGAAAGGTGTGTGTGGTGCGAATAGATGACAAAGGTTGATGATAATTAAAACGATGGTAGTGCCTCACTCGTTCATACCCTTGCGTCCAAGGGCCATGAGGTATATATATATATATATATATATATATATATATATATATAAAATGAGACTGACGCGCTGCCTACTGCGCCATCGATCGCCGCACTAGGGGTGTGGCGATGGCGTAGTGGTTAGAGCATCCGCCTCGCATGCAAGAGGTCCGTGTTTAAATCCCGGTGCCGCGCAGCTCCCAACCGGAGTTAAAAAAAAAATCTGCGTTTTGATGGAACTGCATTAAGAGGCCTGGGGTGCGGCCTCTTCGGTAACCACCGCCGGGAACGCACTCCCTCACCAGAGAAGGATTGGCCACCCTGGTGCAGTATCTGGCCACTACCTCCCACATGCATACGTCAAATAACTCACGGCCCTCAGTCCCCAGCAGCTGCGAAGCAACTGACCACGGCGGCGGTCAGATCTGCAACGCAGCAGAGGGTGCTAAGAATCTCTGAATCCGGACAGGCCGCCATTGGAACCTGAACTTGGCAACGTTTAACGCTAGAACTTTATCTAGTGAGGGAAGTCTAGCTGTACTATTCGAGGAGCTAGAGGGTGTTAAATGGGATATAATAGGGCTCAGTGAGGTTAGAAGGACAGAAGAGGCCTATACTGTGCTACAGAATGGGCACGTCCTCTGCTATCGGTGCTTGGCAGACAGAAGAGAACTGGGAGTCGGGCTCCTAATTCACAGAAACATAGCTGGCAAC
Source organism: Rhipicephalus microplus (assembly GCF_043290135.1). Lineage (NCBI taxonomy): Eukaryota > Metazoa > Arthropoda > Arachnida > Ixodida > Ixodidae > Rhipicephalus > Rhipicephalus microplus. Next base: position 132,668,963 of record NC_134708.1, read on the forward strand.
ATAGAGGAATACTATAGCAATAATGAAAGGGTGGTAGATATTGTAATTAAACTGAATAAAAGATACAAGATGAAGGTAGTACAGGCTTACGCGCCTACATCCAGCCATGATGACGCTTCAATTGAAAGCTTCTATGAAGACGTGGAATCGGCAATGAGTAAGGTAAAAACACAGTATACTATAGTGATGGGCGACTTTAATGCAAAGGTAGGGAGAACGCAGGCTGGCGACCAGGCAGTAGGAGATTATGGCATCGGCACTAGAAACACCAGAGGAGAGCTACTAGTAGAATTTGCAGAACGCAATAATTTGCGGATTTTGAATACCTTCTACCGAAAATGAGAAAACCGCAAGTGGACATGGAGGAGCCCTAATGGCGAAAATAAGAACAAAATAGACTTTATAATGACTGCACACCCAGGAATCGTGCAGGATGTGGAAGTGGTTGGCAAGGTACGATGCAGTGACCATAGAATGGTACGGTCTCGAATTCGCCTAGACTTGAAGAAAGAACGACAGGAACTGATACGCAAGAAGCCAATCAATGAGCTAGCACTGAGAGGGAAAGTACAGGAATTCAGAGTGTCGCTGCAGAACAGGTATTTGGCTCTTAGTGAGGAAACCAACCTTAGCGTAGATACAATGAATGATAATCTGACGAGTATCATTACAGAATGTGCAGTGGAAGTTGGAGGCAGGGTAGTTAGACAGGACACTGGCAAGCTTTCCCAGGAAACGAAGAACCTAATTAAGAAGCGTCAAATCATGAAAGTGTTAAGTACAACAGACAAAATAGAACTGGCAGAGCTTTCGAAGTTGATTAATATACGTAAAGTATGCGATGTAAGAAGATATAACATGGAGAGAATTGAACACGCTCTGAAAAACGGAGGAAGCGTCAAAGCAGTGAAGAGGAAACTTGGGATAGGCAAAAATCGGATGTATGCACTAAGGGACAAAGAAGGCAAAATAACTACCAATAAGGATAGGATAGTTAAAATAGCGGAGGAGTTTTACAGAGATCTGTACAGTAGCCGAGACAACCACGACCTTAATACTATAAGAACTAGCAGTAACCCAGATGACACCCCACCAGTAATGATAGAAGAAGTCAGAAAAGCTTTGGAGAGCATGCAAAGGGGAAATGCTGCTGGTGAGGATCCGGTAACATCAGACCTGTTGAAAGATGGAGGACAGATTGTGTTAGAAAAACTAGCCACCCTGTTTACGAGGTGTCTCCTGACGGGAAGGGTACCAGAGTCTTGGAAGAACGCTAACATCATCTTAATACATAAGAAAGGAGATGACAAGGACTTGAAGAATTACAGGCCGATCAGCTTGCTCTCTGTAGTATACAAGCTATTTACAAAGGTAATTGCTAACAGAGTAAAGAAAACATTAGAATTCAATCAACCAAAGGAACAAGCAGGATTTCGAACAGGCTACTCAACAATTGACCACATTCATACTATCAATCAGGTAATAGAGAAATGCTCAGAGTATAAACAACCACTATACATAGCCTTCATAGATTACGGGAAGGCGTTTGATTCAGTAGAAATATCAGCCGTCATGCAGACACTGCGGAATCAGGGCGTAGATGAAGTATATATAAACATTCTGGAAGATATCTACAGGGGATCAACTGTTACCATAGTGCTTCATAAAGAAAGCAACAGAATGCCAATCAAGAAGGGTGTAAGGCAGGGGGACACAATCTCCGCAATGCTATTTACCGCGTGCTTACAGGAGGTTTTCAGAAGCCTAGAATGGGAACAGTTAGGGATAAGAGTTAATGAAGAATACCTTAGTAACTTGCGCTTCGCCGATGACATTGTATTGCTGAGTAACTCAGGGGACGAATCGCAACTCATGATTACGGAGTTAGACAAGGAGAGCAGAAAGGTGGGTCTTAAAATTAATCTGCAGAAAACGAAAGTAATGTACAACAACCTCGGAAAGGATCAGCGCTTCGAGATAAGTAATAGTGCACTTGAAGTTGTAAAAGACTATTTCTACTTAGGGCAGGTAATAACCACAGAGCCTAACCACGAGATAGAAGTAACAAGAAGAATAAGAACGGGGTGGAGCACATTCGGCAAGCACTCTCAAATTATGACAGGTAGATTGCCACTGTCCCTCAAGAGGAAGGTATATAACAGCTGTATCTTGCCGGTACTTAGCTACGGAGCAGATGCCTGGAGACTTACAAAGAGGGTTCAGCTTAAATTGAGGACGACGCAGCGAGCAATGGAAAGGAAAATGGTAGGTGTAACCTTAAGAGACAAGAAGAGAGCAGGGTGGATTAGGGTACAAACGGGGGTTAAGGATATCATAGTTGAAATAAGAAGAGGAAATGGACATGGGCTGGGCATGTAGCGCGTAGACAGGATAACCGCTGGTCAATAAGGGTAACTAACTGGATTCCAAGAGTAGGGAAGCGGGTTAGGGGGAGACAGAAGGTTAGGTGGGCAGATGAGATTAAGAAGTTTGCGGGTATAAATTGGCAGCAGCAAGCACAGGACCGGGTTAACTGGCGGAACATGGGAGAGGCCTTTGTCCTGCAGTGGACGTAGTCAGGCTGATGATGATGATGATGATGATGATATATAAAATGAGATCTAACACACAGTAATGCCAAGGAATGTACAGGGGAAGTTATTAGAACCAATCGAATGTAAATAAGAAGAAATAAAGTGGATAAAAAATAACCAGCCATGAGCGGCTGGTTATTTTAAACGAGGGTCCCGTACTGGCAGGCTTGGTGTCATTAGGTTGTATACGAGGGACTAATAATCAGCTGCCCGCTCATAATAAGTTCACGTGCTACGTGACGCCAAACATGCGCATAAAAGAGTGTTTTCACACTCGTCGCTTGGCTTATAGATGGCGCTGACTGTCACTCCTACTTCTAAATTCGCATATGAACCCAAAAAAGTGGATGGAGGGAAGGCCGCTGTGGTAGCTCAGTGGTTAGGGCATCGAACGCGTTATTCGAAGGTCGTAGGTTCGTTTCCTGTTCACGGCTGGTTATTTTTTACCCACTTCTTTCTTCTTATTTATATTCGATTGGTTCTAATAACTTCCCCTGTACATTCGTTGGCATTACTGTCTGTTAGATCTCAATATTATTGTGTTAAAACACGGAAAAACGAGCCCGTAGGTATACACGTCTTTCCCTTATATATATATATATGTAACGTAAGAAGGTAGAGATGGTTAGGAGTTAGTAGTAGAGGCAGAGGAGGAAGAAGTCAGAATGGAATAAACATGGGGTATGAGCCAGGCCACGTCGCCCATTCATCATAGCGTCACACGAGTCGACAGGATGAAGACCTGGCAGCCACTTCATCGACCGGCCATCATTATGGAAGACCTCAGCGAGACGCAGTGACCGAACGCGTACCACAGAAGTGCATTGCCACTGGACACCGTTGCCACCATCATGATGGAATCACCGACTGACCTTCCCATCCCCAAGTACACCGGAGCAGCGGACGATGGACTTGTACAGGACTGGTTCGACCTGTTCGAGCTGCACGCTACCGCTGCATCTTGGCCAGAACGGGAGATGATCATCAACTTCACTGACTACATCTCCGGTGAGGCATTTAAGTTTTACCTCACCCACGTCTTTGAAAATCACGAGTCATGGCAAAAGATCAAAGAAGAGGTGTTCACTCGTTTTAACGACTATGAACAAGACCTATTTATTGCCGACCATCTGGAGAAAACCGCACACTATCGTCAATTCCCTAAGCAGTCCTCAAGCATTCGAAAGCCCAACGCGAGTCGACAACTGCCTCAAGACGAAGTGGCACATGAGTTTAAGGCCATGCGTATATTGGGAAAAACCTAACCGTCAAGCGCGCATCCTTTCTGCGCGAAAGTCAGCATTTCCGAAGTCATCGCTTCAACATACGACACGAGACGTCGCTCACCCTACTGATGCCTTTCATGCTTCGTCTCGCATACATGGTCCACCACCTGGTTTTCTACGACGCAGCTCTTCAAAGGCTCCTAACGGTCACTATTCATGTCATAAGGACGCCTTGTTCATGGTAGACCAGCTGACACATGAGGAAAATGCCGACCAACGCCATGACGACTCAAAGAGTGAAAATCAGTCTACACACATTGGATCAGCTTATTTTCCATCTATCACAATTGGGCTACCTCCTGGTTTTCCGTCACTTGGCTCTTTCGTCGCTCACAACGCCCACCTTACATCTAGCACGCTCACAATGGTCGGGATAGAGCTGCGGAGCTCGGAGAATACTCAGCCAAGCCCTGAACCTACAATCCAGATTCAGGCGCAAGAACCACTCGCAGCGAACAGCGAAGAAGAAGCCCCTGATGATGTATCTATCAACTCTGAAGCATTACCTTCATTGCCCGAAATGCAGCCCAACAGCCTAGAGACTACTACCTGCCCACTCGACACCACATTCAATTGCCCAGAAAGTCAGTGTCATGGTGAAAAAGGGCTGCCACCTCAGGTCTTTTCGCAGCAACATCATCAATGCCAGCAAGTCCAAAACAACAGAGGTTTCAAGGGCTATACGAACAAGCACGACGACGAATGGAATCATCTTCGGAAGAACGCACGTGGTTTATGGAAAGCCGTTTACAAACGTGTCAACCAAGCCAACGACATATTCAAGATTTCTCGCTCAAAACAAAGAAAGCATCGAATCCAGGATATTTTCCCAAGGGACGTCGAGTAAGTTTTCTCCAGTTGAGATCAAGACTCAGGCAACACGACATACAACGTCGAGAAAGGCGCCAAACCATACCCTGTATTCCGCAAGGACGCAGAAATCACCGCACTAGCCTCGGTCAACAAGCACGCAGACGGGTGGCGACGCATGGGTTCCAATCAAGACAAATAGCACGACACCTGCGCAAATCATCCAGCCAATGCTTCAAGGCCATCACACCACGTTCATTCATCGCAAGAATACCGGCTGTGTTTCCATCTGATTTCACGCTCAAAGCATGCTTATGTTGTCCAGAGCGCAACAGCCAGCCTCGCCTTCCAGAGCTGTACTTGATACCCCGGATTGCTGTCCTATCCTGTGAAGCTATAGTGTGTTAACGGAAACTTCCTCGGACTTGGAATGATCTTCTCTTTTTGACAGTGTTCAGTTCTAAGCCCTGCATGTTCAGTTTTCATTTATGTTCGTCTGACGCGACTTCTTTCGGGGGGAGGGGGAATCTTGTAACGTAAGAAGGTAGCGATGGTTAGGAGTTAGTAGTAGAGGCAGAGGAGGAAGAAGTCAGAATGGAATAAACATGGGGTATGAGCCAGGCCACGTCGCCCATTCATCATAGGGTCATATATATATATATATATATATATATATATATATATATATATATATATATATATATATATATATATATATATATATATATATATATATATATATATATATATATATATATATATATATATATATATATATATATATATATATATATATATATATATATATATATATATATATATATATATATATATATATATATATATATATATATATATTGTTAAGGCGTTTATTAGCCGGCAACCAACCAGCGAGCATACACAATGGCGACAGTCACGGCCAAGCACGGACTCTCAGCGCGAGCGGCGTCCTTGTTGTGTAGCCCCACTAGGAGGTACTAAAGAGTTCGACACATTTCAGAGTTCGGAGGCTTCGCTACAATTACCCCCGGGTCGATCAGAGAGTCGCCTGGCGACCTAACAGCCTGTAACAATGAGTGGGTCATAATAAGCCTTCAGGCGCTCCGTTGACGATGTCACGCCCACGGCGGCGCATGTCCAAAGATTGTTCAACGGGTTCGATCAGATAGTTGACGGGAGAGGTGCGTTCGATGACACGGTAGGAGCCTTCGTATTTGGGAAGTAGTTTGGAAGAGAGGCCAGCTACAGAGGTTGGGATCGAGAGCCTTACAAGCGCACCAGGAAGGAACGTGGGCTCAGAAGTGGTGGAGCTATCACGAATACTCTTCTGCCGCTCTTGCTCATGTGTCGTAAAGTCTTGGCAAGCTCGCTACACTCTTCAGCAAGCCTGGCTGTCTCGGAAATAGGTACACACTCAGATGGATCCGGCGTGTACGGAAGTATCGTGTACATGATGTGTGACGGGTGCTTTCTGTACAGTAAGTAGAAAGGTGAAAAACCAGTCGTGCTCTGAGGGGCAGTGTTGTAGGCGTAAGTGACGAAGGGCAGTATATTATCCCAATTCTTGTGGTTGGCAGCGACGTACATCGAAAGCATGTCGCCGAGGGTGCGGTTAAAGCGTTCGGTGAGGCCATTCGTCTGCGATCCCCTTCGATGCCCTGGGAGCTACGATCACGTACCCTGCCATCTACCATGTCCCACGACGCCTCTCAGCAAACGCCTCCTTCCATGCCACCACCTTGTCCCGGTGTCCTTATAATCCACGATCCACCCATCTTCACTGGCGCTGATGGCACTGACGTGGAGGACTGGCTCGACATTTACGAGCGCGTGAGCATCCCCAACAAATGGGACGAAGACTGCAAGCTGACCAACTTAGTGTTCTACCTTGCGGGTGTTGCCAGTTTGTGGTAAAACAACCACGTGTCCGATTTTGCCACCTGGTCCAATTTTAAGACCACAATCATCAACGTTTTCGGCACCCTGCTGTTCGCAAGCTGCAAGCCGAGCAGCGCTTACGCGAACGTGCTCAGGAGGTGGGTGAGTCATTCACCAGCTATGTTGAAGATGTCCTGGGCTTATGCAACAAATTCAATCACATCATGTCCGAGTCTGACAAGATCCGAAACATCAAGAAAGGCATTGACGATGTTGCCTTCACGATGCTGCTTGCCGAAACCCCGGCACAGTGGCTGATTTCATCACACTGTGCCAGAGCTATGAGGAGCTCCGCCGGCAGCGTTCGATGACCCGTTGCTCCCCATCACGAGCTGCAACGCTTGCTGGCTTGGAGGCCAGTTGTGACCAAGTGGCGTTGATGGCAGACCTAAAGTCCTTCATCCGTGAGGAAATCGCGCGTCAGTTCGCTCTCCTGCCCTTTGCCCACCAACCGGCTGTTGAACAATCGGCTACTACCCAGCACCTCCACCAATTTGTTAAGGCGTTTATTGATTGATTGATTTGTGGGGTTTAACGTTCCAAAACCACCATATGATTATGAGAGACACCGTAGTGGAGGGATCCGGAAATTTCGACCACCTGGGGTTCTTTATAAGGCGTTTATTAGCCGGTAACCAGCGAGCATACACAATGGCGACAGTCACGGTCAAGCACGGTTTCTCAGCGTGAGCGGCATCCTTGTTGGGTAGCCCCACTAGGAGGTACTCAAGAGTTCGACCCAATTCGGAGTTCGGAGGCTTCGCTACAATATATATATATATATATATATATATATATATATATATATATATATATATATATATATATATATATATATATATATATATATATATATATAATGTGTGTGTGTGTGTGTGTGTGTGGCGTATGAAGCGATGGTTGGTAGAAGCTGAGGAGGAAGAAGTGAGAATGGAATAAACATGTTGTATGAGCCAGGCCACGTCTCCCAGTCATTATAGCGTCACACGACAACCTCATGAGCCCACCAGAGAAGATGATCAGCCTGCCGAAATACACCGGAGCTGAAGACGACGTCCCCGTTGACAAGTGGTTGCACATCTTCGAAACGAAGGTGAGCAACGTCAGCTAGTCCGATTGAGATCGCATCGACTGCATCAGCGAGTACCTGGAAGGTGAGGCATTCCGATGGTACCTCACCGAGATTTTCTACGCAGAAGATACGTGGGAAGGCATCAAAACAAGCATGATATAACGATTTTCTGCGCCTGTTAGTGACCCTTTCCGCCAATTCATACACTGCAGGCTCAAAAGAGAACAGCGCATCAGGCACTACTACGAAGAGAAGACACATCTTGGTCGCCTCGCAGACTTAAAGGATGCTCACATAGTATCACAGTGAGTGCCGACATTGTGCATCCGCTGGTTTGCCGAATCAGTTTCACTGGCACAATGAGTTCCCTCGTCCTGAAATGGTGTCTGCTCTAACTGACAACCATGGAAACGAAGAGGGGGGCCCAAAGCTTCATTAATACGTTTTGGTGCACTTGTGAACGGACACATGGTGAACGCAACTCTGGATACAGGAGCGACTATTACCCGTATCAAAGAAGTTGTGTTCAAAAAACTCAAGCTTCAGTTGCTCAAGCATCCTTGCATTAGTGTCCAACAAATCACCTTAACCACAAAAACTTTGGGCCTCGTACACATACAGTTGGAAATAAAGAAGATAAAGCGAGCAGTCCAAGCACACGTTCTACCAGGCATGAAGACTGAATTCTTTCTAGGCCTGACAACGCCTCCTTTTTCAACCTGTCACTGGATTTAAGCACGATGATTTTGCTTCAAGACAACAAAGCTTTGCAGAATTCCTTTCAAACACGAAAGTGTGTCTTAAGCGCCGATACAACCCCTCTCCAAGCCGTTGATGTCACGCACCTTCCACCATCGCAACAAGCTGCTTTGAGAGAGGTGCTTGACAATTACGAAGACATTTTCTCAAAGTCGCAGATGGACTTCGGATGTATCGCGGATGAACGACACTGAATTTCCCTCAGCAACAACGTCCCTGTCTACAGATCACCGTATCGATGCTCCCTGGCCGACAAAGAGGAAATTGTCAGGCAAGTGGACTTACTTTTCAAGCAAGGTGTAGTGCGTCCATCTTTTTCCAAATACGCGGCTCCCATCATTCTTGCAGAGAAAAAAGTGAAGGACGCACACGTTTATGCATTGATTATTTAAAGCTTAACTCTGTCACTGTGCCTGACTACCAACCTATTCCGCGTATAGACGATGTTCTAGACTACCTGGGAAAATCAAAATATTTTTCGACATTGGATATCACATCAGGCTATTGGCATGTCAAAATGAACCCAGAGGACATCCCGAAAACAGCTTTCGTCACGCAGAATGGCCATTATGAGTGGCTTGTTATACCTTTCGGTTTGAGAAATGCTCCTGCTACATTCGAAAGAGCTGTGAAATCAGTTATCAGAAAACATAATTTAAAGAATGTCGTTAAATATTTTGATGATATCGTAGTCTTCTCCGACACATTTACTGAGCACCTACAGCACTTCCAAGCTCTATTGCATGCCCTAAAAATTGAGAATATAAACTTAAATTGAAGAAATGCCATTTTGCCCAAGATTCTATTAAATATCTGGGTCACAGAGTGTCCCACGGAACAGTGTCGCCTATACGAAGAAACATAGAAGCTGTTTTGTGATTCCCAAGACCGAAATCCCCGGAAAAAGCTTCAGCGTTTTTTAGGCACCACCAACGTTTACCGCCAGTTTATACCGCACTTCAGTGACATAGTTTTCCCACTTACGAAGCTGTTGAAGAAGGACACACCATGGGAATGGTATTCCTCCTGTGAACAAGCTTTTGAGAACATGAAATACTGTCTTACCAAAGAACCCATTTTACGAATTTTTTCTTGCGAGAAACGATGCATTCTTTATTGCCACGCATCTAACGTAGGTGTAGGTGCAGTTCTGAAGCAACGAGATGATGATGGTAAAGAACACCCCGTTGCCTATCACTCGCGGTAGCTACTCACGCACGAATTAAATTATTCCATTACAGAGCTCGAATGCCTCGCTATAATTGACGCTGTTGACAAGTGGCAATGCTATCTACATGGAGAACCATTCACTGTTGTCACCGATCATGCTGCTTTACATTGGCTCAGAAACATAAAAAACCTACATGGCCGGCTTTTTCGATGGTCTTTGAAGCTGTCGATGTATGACGTTAACATTCGACATCAAAAAGGCAGCGAAACCATCGAGGCGGACGCATTTTCGCGAAGCCCTATGTCTCAACTCCTGTTATTACCAGAACTTCAAACTTACCTGGATGACCGCTCTCGCTGCAAGTACACAACGGAAAACGCGGTCACTATCGTGACACGTAAAGGAATTCGCAAAGTGTACGTTCCTCTCAAGCTTCGACTGGGCCTTCTGCAGAAAGCACACTGTCAGTTCGGACACGTCGGAGTAAAGAAAACTCTGGGCTTGTTGTCATCATCCTACTATTGGCTGGAAATCATCACAGACGTTTATCCTACGTCTGCCACTGTGACATATGTCAGCATTGCAAGAAGCCGAAAACCAAGAGATTCGGATCTCTCGAGTCACTACCACCTGCAGAACAACCCTTTAATCTTTTAGCAATGGACACTATAGGTGGCTTTTCAGGATATGGGTCGACAAAGAAGTTTATTCACTTGGCGATTGACCACGATACGCGGTATGTCTGGGCGTTTCCCCACAAGAACGAAACTTGTGACGCATACTTTTCGTGCATCACCGCCATCTTTGCAGCAGGAAAACCCTAGTCCTTATCTGATCGTCGATCAGCTTTCACAGCTAGAAAATTCAAGCAGTTTCTAAAACGCAATGTTGTCCACCAATTGTTCACTTCCTCCCAACACCCCCAATGTAATGGCATGAACGAACGTACAAACCAGACTATTGTAACCCGGCTAAAGTGCAAAATCAATGGGCAGCCACAGAAGTCTTGGGTCAAACATCTTTCGGATGTTGAAAGATGTTTGACCCAAGACAACAGAACTCCACATAAAGTAACACGATATCCACCATCGTAACTCATGTATGGAATTCCTTCATACGACACAATTTTAGACGCACCAATGGAGAGTGTACAAGCAGCAAGGAAAAGTGCAATCAAGAACACGCGTGCCTATCACGAGAAGAACAAGATAATCTATGACAAAAAATTCCTACCACAAGATCTCCAACCTGGTGAATTGGTCCTCTACGAAGCACTTTGGCGCTCGAACAAAGGAAAGCTCAGTTCAGTCATGGAAGGACTTCACACCATTCCTCGCAGAGTCTCTCCTGTGAACTATGAGATCGATCGATGCGTAGCTCCGTTGAGCAGAACTACTGACATTGTGCACGTCAACAAACTGCGTCGCTACTATTTTCCCAATAAATTGACGCTCTCTTGGGGGAGGGGAAAACGTGTGACGCTTCACAGGTGAATGTGGGGAAGGAAGATGAGGAAGAAAAAGGGTCAGAATAAACTGGTGTTCTGACTGACGCCATGTCTCATCCGTTACACTCATACGCCATGTTTATTCTACTGCCACTTCTTTTTCATCGGCTTCTACCCATCCCTGCCTTCTTACGTCACAGGATTCCCCCTCCCCCCGAAAGAAGTTGCGTCAGACGAAAAGAAATTATAAACTGAACAGGCACGACTTAAAAGTGAACACAGTCAAAAAAGGGAAGATCGTTCCATGTCCCAGGAAGTTTCCGTAAACACACTTTAGCTTCACAGGAGAGTGCAGCAGTCCGGCAAGTGCTGGAGTTCTGGTGGGCGAGGCTGACTGTTGCGTACTGGAAAACACAAGTGCACCTTGAACGTTGAAACTGCAGATGATGAAACTGATTGTATACTTAAAAAGAATGAACGTAGTGCGAAGGCTTTGGAGAACCAGCAGCAGGATTTGTGTAGGCGTCGTGCTCTTTACCTTGATTGGTACACTTGCAGTGCCACCCGTCTGTGTGTTTGTTGACCAAGACTGATGCGGTGATTTCTGCGTCCTTCCGTAACACAGGGTGTGGTTTTGCGCCTTCTTTGTCGCTTTGTGTCCTATTGTCTGAACAGCTTTGATTGTAGACTGAACCTTGATCTTTTCTGGAGAAAACTTGTGCAATGTTCCTTTTTGCGAAAATGTCTTGAATTAAAAACTTGTTTGTCTTAAGCAAGACATTTTTAATTTGTCGTCGCTTCATTTGACTCACTTGTAGACGCCTTTGTTTAATCCTCGAGTGTTCTTCCAAAGATTTTGCCTTTCGTAGTCGTCCTTGCTGGTGTAGCCCATGGAGACTCTGTTGTCCTTGGGCTTGCTTCTGCTGGCTTGGTTCTGCTTGCAACTGGGAAATCGCGCTATTACGTCTACAAGGATGAACACGGAGGCTATCAACGATGGAAGGAATGTTGCAGCGATATGACAGAGTAATCCGGCAATATCTGGAGTTGGGTCACGCGGAAGTGGTGCCTAAAGATACTCCTCGGTATCGAGATCACACCATATATTATATGCCACATCGGGAAGTAATAAGAGAGGAATCGTTATATACCAAACTGCGTGCAGTGTTCGACGCATCGTCACACACCAAAGGTGCACCATTCTTTAATGACTGCTTGGATAAAGGAGTGAACCTCAATCCAGAATTGCTGCAAGTCCTTCTTCGCTTTCGGTGGTACCCTCTCGCCATCAATTCCGACATCAAAAAGGCATTCTATTGTCATTCACCATCACTGCGAAGCTTTTGTTTCAACGCCTTTGGGTTTTAGGCCATTCCTGGGATAAAAAATTGCCCGCGGAGATCAAGACGCAGTGGGCAGCCTGGTGTGCAGATGTAATACAGCTCGGCCACATAAAGATTCCGCGTTGCATGAGAGACGGACTGCATGGAGCACTTAATGAGGCTGAACTGCATATATTCGTCGACGCCCGCGTGAAGGCTTATGGAGCATGTGCCTATTGTAGAGCATTTAATAAAGGTGGAAACTCCGCTACCCCTCTGATAGTAGCGAAGTCAAGAATGACACCTATTAAGACATTAACGCTTTTAAAGCTCGAGCTTATGGCCACCGTAGTGGGAGCCAGATTGCTGAAATACATTTGCTCCTCGTGGGATTTCAAGCATTTCCATTGCGTCATGTAGACTGACTCCAGGATCACACTGAGCTGGATCCACGGAAACCATACCAAGTGGAGTCAGTTTGTAAAGCACAGAGTGACTGAAATAACGCAACTTACGGAAACAGCGTTGTGGCGCTACTGCCCTGGCGAAGACAACCCGGTGGATGTACAGACTAGAGGTATACCGATAAGGACTCTACGTGCATGTCGCTATTGGTGGCATGGACCTGAATGGTTGTCCCAACAAACATCAAGCTGGCCTCCAGAACCTAATCAGTACAAACCGATAAACGAAGAGGCAGAGATTGAGACGCAGCATGTATTTCTTCAAGTGTCCTCCAAACACTTTCACCCGGTGATCGATATAAGGAAGTATAAAGACCTGCAGAAACTCCTGCGCGTCACCACCTGGCTCTTTCGCTTTGTGAATCGATGCCGTGGACTTCCAACTTTGCTCAGTGAAACAATTTTGGCACGGGAGCTAAGCAAGTCTGAAATGTTTTGGTCCCGATATGTTCAGCTGGAAGTATTGGCGAAGGACATCGAACAACTGCAGCTTGCACACACTCTCCCCAAACAGTCTATCCTTGTTGAGTAAAAGCTCAAGACGGGAAGTTTTTCAGAAAACCAGTGCATAAATTGTACAGACTGGAATTGAGCGACGCTACTGGGGGGCAGGAGTATGTTAGAAAAGAAAAGGAATAAACGTGTGCAGGCTAGTACTGCAAGAGAGAAGAAGAAGTTAAAAACAAGAAACGGCGTTCGGTCTGGTTTCTTCGCCGATCGGTAGTTTTCCTTTAAATTGTGGTGCCCGTTTTCGCGACTATGATGAAGACCTGGCCGTCGCTCATCAGCCACACATCATTCACGAAGCCACCGGCAATACGCCTCAACTGAATATCGACCACTGAAGACGTGATCTCAGGTGCAAGCACTTACCGGTATCATGGCAGAACCATCGACCGACCTTCCCATCCCCAAGTACACCAGAGCAGCGGACGATGGACCTGTACAGGACTGGTTCGACCTGTTCGAGCTCTACGCTACCACTGCATCTTGGTCGGAACGGGAAATGGTAACGAACTGCAGCGGCTACGTCACCGGTGAGGCATTTAAATTTTACCTCACCCACATATTCGAGAACGACGAGTCTTGGCAAAAGAGAAAAGAAGAAATTATCCTCTGGTTTCAAGACTATAATGAAGATTCGATTTGCCCACGCACTCTCAGTGCATTCAAACTCAGTCATCGTAGTCATAAGCAGCCTTCACGCATTCGAGCACAGAGCATGAATTTACAATTCCCGTCAGGTGAAGTTAGCCACATGCTCACGGAAAGCAACGCGGTCATTTTCCCAACTTTCCACCTGGTTCCTCATCCGCGGAAATATCACCAATGCTTAACTCTCCGCTGCATAAAAGAATTGAATCCACTATTGATGACCGACATGCATTTAATACTTCATGCCGCATGCGTGCTTTGCAAACTGACTTGGCATTCAGCTCAGCAGTTCCACAAAGACAGAAGCATTCACAATCAGCATCTTGTGAAGGAAAGTCTTCTGCAGAAGCGTCTAGTGTTCATCAATCACAAGATCGAAGTGATGTGAATGCAGTATACAACCTCACTGCCAACATTGAAAACAAAAGCCCAGGTGCGACTTCTGATGACACAAGTACTCTTCAGGCAAACACCAACAATGAACGGTTTATGATTACAGAAGATTCAAGTGCACGAAACCGCCCACATTTTTTTGTGCCGGAAACATCTGCATAGGTTCACGTCGTAGAAGTCTGCGGAGGACTTGCTAAGAATCCTGACACAGCACGATCAATGTCACACCACAAGCAAGTCAGCGAAACTAAGAAACGACAACGTCAACGTGTACTTCACCACTGTCAACGACGAAATAAAACTTCATCGAAACCACTTTAAGCTCAAAGAACATTGCAAAAAGGCCTATCATCGTGGATACATTCTCCATCAGAGATTAAAAATGCACTTTCGATCAAAACATCTGCGACATCACTATAGAAAAACCTCCAAAAGCCACAAAAGCACCCCTTATACTCGGCAGGAACACAGGCAGTGCCCAATCAAGCTCGATCAACGCGCACATTGGTTGCAAAACGCTCACATTTAGTAAGCGTTTACCATACCAGATGGGGGACTTGAGCGCTGTGGTCATACGAAAGGAAGGTATTGCCTGGAGCAGATGTGGGCACGTCTTGCTTCTCGAACACGTCGCGCGCGTCCCCCTGCCGAGCGCAGGTGTTGAACTGGAGAGCGCACAGGTCTTGCGTGTGTATTTGCTTTTGAAAACTGGCAAGTTTCTTTGTGTTTTCGGCACTTCACTTTGTGGACAGATCATCAAGTACCCGTTGCTCTTTTACTTTCGGGATCCGAAGGCCGCTGCCCTCTTCCCGTTTTTAGGTGGTGTTCAAAACTTGTGTATTACAATTTCAGCGTGCAGTATTGCAAGGGGGCCAGTAATGTAATTGTTGGTGCTTCGTCGCACCTTCCTATCCAGCTACCGGGCCCCACCGCGGTGGTCTAGTGGCTAAGGTACTCTGCTGCTGACACGCAGGTCGCGGGTTCGAATCCCGGCTGCAGCTGCTGCATTTTCGATGGAGGCGGAAATGTTGTAGGCCCGTGTGCTCAGATTTGGGTGCACGTTAAAGAACCCCAGGTGGCTGAAGTTTCCGGAGCCGTCCACTACAGTGTCTCTCAAAATAATATAGTGGTTTTGGGACGTTGAACCCCATATACCAATGCCAAACCTATCCAGCTACAGGTTACTGAAGAGCATGGTGAAGAATTGTTCTCTTGGTTACTTCTTGTATTACTGAAGTGGAGCTTCAAGCTGCCACGGCTGCAGATTCGACATTATCTCAATTCTTACATATATACATGAGAAATTGCCTCCCTAAAGTGCCATTTCAGCTGAATTTTTATCCTATTTTAGTGTTAGATATCAATTGTCTAGTGTCGAGAACGTGCTTTTCCGCGATGAACGGGTGAATCATCCAGATTCTTTTCGATACAAGCGTAATCGGCGTGCCCACCAGTCACTTCTTGGCATTGTTCGCGCTAAACAGAACGTTCGAGACAGGTACTGGTGGCCCGCCTTAGATAAGTAGGTCGAACATGCTGTGTACAACTGCCACATAGGTCAAACCACAGATAATTCAGCCAAACCTTCATTCACTCCATCGCAGCCTTTTCCGTGGCCTTATCTGCTTTGGCAAAAGCTCGGTATATGGACATCATTGGTCCTTTCCACAATGTTCAACACAATGCTCCATTCATTATTTCTCTAATTAACTATCACTTCAAGTGACCTAAAATTTGTTACACGCACAATGTAACTTTTGAAGTTATTATCGAGTTTCCGTCTTCCACTTTTCAGCAGAGAAGCTTTTACTGATGCCATAGTCATGTACAATGGCCTGCAGTTTCAGTGTGTTCACTTCGAGACTATTCTTTAACGTCACATTCAGGATTTGAATTCATCTGTCTTCTACTTGCAATCGAATGGAATAATTGAGTGATTGAATCGCGTTCTGTAGGAACTCATTCAGAATGCACAGTTGGAACAGCGTTCCCTCAGGCAAGTCTTCGCTGAATGCTTGACTTCTACAGCGTTTAACCGCGTGCAGCGCACCACAGGTATGTCTCCTGCTCAACTTCTTCATAGTAGGCAACCTCGTGTTGCTCACGACATAGTTTCCTTACATCGCAACACTTCAATTCCCCCGACTCAGCAACTTCGTACTAGAGTTTTTTCCCGCCAAAAAGCAATGACGCAGTATGTGGACAATCGTAGAGCAGCCAAACCTTTGAAGTTCGTGTCGGCGACACAGTTAAGGTTCGTGTCCCATAAAAACGTTCCAAGTATCGGGGTCAGTACAGACTTAGAACAAGTTATTCCAACTTCTTTTCCCCTAACTGATGGCAACATTCGGAGTGCCTCGTGTATCGTTATTTTTCATACGGATTCGGCTTCAACGCCTCAAGCTTCTGCCTGTCACTCTTCCACTCCTTCGCATTACTCAACAGAATACTATTGTATGTGGCCTCCCTACTGAGATACTTCCTTCTCAACTGGGGAAGACCTTTCAGTAGGCCTAGCGCTATGTGGAACGATTCACAGTGGTCTTCACCAGCGGCTCAGCCTGTTGAACAAGATTTGGCTTCAGAAATTCATGCTGCAACTAACACTGCGGTTGCAAGTGAGTCATCAGATCCAATTTATTCCTCTACGCTCTCAGCTGTGCCTGAGCAGCACGTATGAGCAGCACGTGCCTGAGCAGCACGGTAGGCTCATATTTGCAATTAAAACTTTCTGCTCCACGAGGGAGACTTCGGAGCGCAATCTGTTTTGGCGCTCTAAACGTTCGCGTAAAAAGCTGTCCAGGTTTAAGGAATTTGTGTCCTAAATTCTGTTCTTTACTAGCATGTCAGAGTCAGAGTACTTTATGCTTGCGTGTTGTTCTGTGTATGCTGTGTATTTACTGTATAACGATCAAACTCTACAGCTTAGTACGCTGACCGGGTATAAATTCGTTACTGTCTTTTTTGTGTAAGGATGTTAGAGCTCCACATGGTATTTTTTTTCAAAGGGGGTGGGGGTGATGTGGTGTTTTGTTAGTTTCGGTTCGATTGTCATGGGGCGTCTCGCACGGCAGTGGTATGTATCATGTCTATATATGCACGGCCGGGCTAGGCTGCGCCTGCGCGCTCACTTCTTACGGCCCTTCGCATCGGGTGTAGTACATGCCTCTTGCCGCTGCTATGAGGGGGGTGCTGCGACCCTGACCTCCCAAGCAAGATATAGCAAAAGAAAAGATCTACGATAATTCTCGGGGTAGTTCTCTGCTGTTCGAGGCCAGAACGGGAGTATTACGGACCAAGATGTACCGAGCCAAACACGGAGGCACAGACACGTTTTAGAGTGCGTGTGGAGACGAGGAAAAAAAGAGTTGAACTCTTGATAATGTTCGGTAAAGTGCTCCACGCTATAAATCAAGATAATATCGCCGAGTTATTCAAAGCATTAGGGTATAGGGACAGTGAAGGCAAATATACTTTTGACGTGTATAAATAACCGGGAAGAGGCTAACTGATTGGTGGCTACAATCAAGGCGCGAGTGATATTGAATCCTTCTTCACATAGTGATAGTACCTAACTTTATGGCTAGGTGGCCTGAGCCACCACTCAATCTAAAGGGCACAGCCGAATCAATCCATCCGTACATTCATCCTGGAAAGGGGTCATGGTTCCTGGTCTGGCATTTGGCAATGTGATCTTGGGCATGAGATCAAAGGTTCAAGCAAGACTAGAAATTAAGCGACGCGGAATGGGTAAGCTTGCTTTAGGAGCTCATGGGAATACACCAAATCAGGGAGTACAAGCTGATATGGAATGGATATCTTGAGAGGATAGAGAAACCAGCCGAAGAGAGAGAGAGAAGTTAACGATAGGGGAAGAGATAAAAAGGACACCAGTTTCTTCCTCCCGTCACAGGGGCACGGCTCACGCCTTTAGGAATCGGGGGAAGGGGGAAGTAATAAGAAGATGATAGGAAGACGAGAGGACAGTAGGAAAAAGTGAATGACGTGACAAGAGAACGTCTTGCCAGCACAGTCAGTAGTGCAGTAGAAATTTTGAGAAGCGATTGAGAAAAATGGCGGAGAAGCGTTGGGCTAGAAATATTTTCAGCTATTTGCACATGAGAAATGTCAAAACAAAATGGAGGAAGCGAACCAGAAAAGAGACGGGTAAACACTTAGAAAACAGCAGGGGTTCAAACCAATAAGGGCTCTTGGTTAAGAAGAACGTGAAGGAAACGAAGACCGACATATGGAGAATATGCATGATTAAGAAGCCAGCAACAGTGATCTATCGAACTTTGCAAGCAAGAAATTGCCAAGAAAAGGAGCTATCATTATTCTCGAAGTATATCTCTACTGTTTGAGGCCAAGACGGGAGTATTGCGAACCAAAACTTCTCGGGTTAAATACGAAGGAGTAAACACGGTAGGCAGTGTGTGTAGAGAGGATGAGGAAACTGCCGAACACTTGATAATGTTCTGTAAAGGGCTTCACAGCATGGTTCAGAATGATTGCGAAGAGGTTTTCAAAGCGCTGGGGTTTGGAACAGGGAGCGCAAATAAGACTTTAGGCATGTAGAAATAATTAAGAGGAGGTTATTGAATTAAAGGATATAATCAACACACGAGTGAAATTAAATCCTTCACTGCAAATTACCAGTCTTTACCTTCAATATTGAAAGAAAACGAATAGATATAGTTATTGTTCACAAAATATTACGGCAAGGCATCGTTAGCCACCACGTGATCTAAAGGATACAGCCATATCAATCCATCCATCCATCCATCCTCCACCGCTCCGCGCAGCGTGCGCAACGCCGGCACATGACTTCGGGCACGCTTCTCCACTGACTGCGCGTTGAAAAACAAGTTGCCTAATTGTTAAAAACGCACAAATTTTTTATCGCATTGCTCATACTTGATGATGCTGGGCTTAGACCTATATACCCCTGAATAGTGCACTTTGCTGGCAGTGTCACAAGCCCCGAATTGCGGGCATGATCGTTGCCTTTTTGGGACAGAAAACGCCACATCACACACTCCCTAACAACTTCGTCTGGGTACACTGAATGCTTTCTTCCGTCACATTGTATTAGATGCAAAAGAAGCACAGCCTTTTAGAATCGAAGCTCCTCGTAGTCTAACCTTGGGAGTAGTCACGCGTAACCGAGTAAGGAGAGACGAGAAAGAAAAGGCAAAAGAAATGAATGGCCGTTTCTCGTCTCATTTCCTAGATGGTGTTACTCTGCCGCTACTCTCTCAAGTGCCGCAACTCTCCGACTGGGTGCTGCGCGCGCTACTTTCCGATTGGCGCCTGTGCGTGCTTTGCCAACGAGTGCCTCTCTCAGTCTCCTGGACAGTCGCCGTGCATGGCGGATCGTTTGTGGTTAGCGTCTCGTCGGTGCTACCCGCGCGCCGTCTGCATAGTGCGCGAACGAGTGCCTCTCTCAGTCTCCTGAATAGTCGCCGTACGTGGCGAATCGTTCGTGGAGCATGGACGGAGTGGAGCGGCGGGTGCGTTGAAGACGCCTGCGCTAGGAATCCTTGGCTAGCGTCTCGTCGGTGTTACCCGCGCACCGTCTGCATAGTGCGCGAACGAGTGCCTCTCTCAGTCTCCTGAATAGTCGCTGTACGTGGTGCATCGTTCGTGGAGCATGGACGGAGCAGAGCGGCGGGTGTGTTGAAGACGCTTGCACTCGTTTTTCTTGGCTCGCATCTCGTCCGTATTACCCGCGCGCCAACTGCATTCTCGAACGCGATCGGACAGATAGGCGCATGCACAGACGAACAGACACGCGCACGGATGAATGAACGGACACTTTGTTTCGCTCATCATCATTCACTCCGTGGATAGGCTGTGATTTTCGGCTCTTTTTTTCTGAGCATCTGTTGCGATATTTTATTACGTGCATGCTGCTTGCTTTCGGAATAGTAATCGCATGTTTTTTCCTCTACTTTCACCAATAGCTGCACCTTCTCGCATTTTGAACCATGGTACGACACTTTGGAGCGCAATCGCGCTATCATAGCCTTGTATCGGCCTATGCGATGAGTGTCGCTGTTCATTGTTTGCGTGCAAACAGTTACTACTTCTTGTTCAATGAAAGCGACTTGCTAAGTCAGAACATCCAGATCCGTTTCGTTGGTCTGCGCTTTTCGCTTCCTTGATGTTCGACATAGGGGGGAAGCTCGTGAAGCAGGACCTTTGTGAGGCTTCTTAGTAGTAGTAGTAGTAGGAAACTTTATTATGTACATAATCCAGACAGGCTTGAACTCCAGTGCCCCGAGGAATATACAGGGTGATGAGCGAAGTCAGTCCGGCAGGGTGGTGCCCCTATTCCAGGGCCCCACTGGCGCGAGCCATCCGTTCAGCTCTGTGGATCAGTCGCAGCTGATCCACTAGGGCTGGGCCATATAGCAGCGCCTCCCATTCCTCCCACGTGCTAGTGGTGTCGTGTTCTTCGTCGTGCGCTGCACACTCCCACGTGATGTGAAAGAGTGTTGGGGTGGCTCCACACCACGGGCATATATCTCTGTACGCCGTGGGGTAGATCAGGTGAAGAATGTGCAGGTTTATGTAAGTGTTAGTCTGTATTCTTCTTAGCGCTGTTGCCTCCACAGCGCTGAGCTTGCTATGAGGACGTGGATACAGCTGCCTATTTTCGCTGTAGTACTTTAAAATCGTTGCGAAACAAGGGTCCAGGAGTGTAGGGTCATTACTTGCATTGTCATGAGTGGCTCGGTGATTTGCGAAGCCTCGAGCCACCTTGTCCGCGCGCAGGTTCTCTGTCACGCCCTCGTGCCCCGGTGCCCAAGTCACAGCCTGTACGTATTTCACGGTGGGGTCCCATCCTGTCCCAACCAATATACGGAGCGCCTGTGCACCAATTTTGCCCTTCAGATAGTTTCTGCAAGCTTTTTGCTTATCTGAAATGATTGTTAACGAAGCGTTTCGCGTCCATCCCTCTTTTATTGCGAGTGCTATGGCAACCTCTTCTGCTTGTGTTGCCGACTCCTGATCTATTGAAGCGCAGGCTGTAATTTTCCATCTATGGTCGGTGACTACACACACATATCTCTTTGCATTGCTCTGATAAGGTGCGGCGTCAGTGAATCTGGCTGCGTTAAAAAATCTTGTCATTTTGTCAATGTAGTCAGCCCTTGCATTTCTTCTTCCAGCATGCAGAGCAGGATCCATGTTGCTTGGTATTGGCAATACTATGTACCATTCTCTAAGTTCGCTTGGTACTTCTTTAGTTTCTTGGTGTGTTTGTATAAAAGCCCTAGTTTTGGTAGCACTGCTCTGCCCGTTGGGGTCTGGAGAAGGCGATTTTCTTGCGCTAGTAAATGGGCCTCGGATAATTTTTTAATTGTGTTATGAAGACTAAGCATCAGTAGCTTGTCGTTTGAAGTATTCCGCGGTAATCTCAGGGCTGTCTTGTAGGCCATTCTGATTATTTGGTTTGCTTTTTTCTTCTCTTCCCTGTCCATTATTTAATATGGAAGCGAGTATGTGATGCGACTGATGACGAGGCTTTTGATCAATTTTAGGGTATCTTGTTCTCTCATGTCTTTGTGATTGTTTGTTATTCGCGAGATCATGCGTGAGATCTGCTGTACTGATGTTTTGAGTTGATTTATTGTGTGCAGATATCTCTGACTAGCTTGAAGCCACAATCCTAGTATTAACGGTATTTTTCTCCGGAATGACATTTTGGTCGAGCTTGACTTCCAGCTTTATATTCGGGTCGATCCTCCGTGCGTTTCTCTGCGTGAAGCGAATGAGCTCTGACTTTTCGGCTGAGCACTGAAGACCCCGTATCCTTGCGTACTCTTCTATAGTGCTAGCTGCATGTTGTAACGTATCTTCTTTCTCTGCTAGGCTGCCTGTGGTTGTCCATACCCTAATATCGTCTGCATATATCGCAAGTTGTAGACCAGCAATATCTTTGAGTTTTCCTGCAAGGCCTGTCATGGCGACATTGAAAAGTGTCGGTGAAATGACCACTCTTTGGGGTGTTCCTTTGTTTGGAGGTTTAATGAAGTCAGATTCATAATCTCCCAGCTTGATTGTTGCAGTCCTGTGACTAAAAAAACTTTTGACGTAGTCGAACATTCGTTCTCCACAGTTAGCTTCCTCCAGACCTTCTACTATTGCTTTGTGACTGATGTTATCAAAGACTCCCTTCATGTCGACTGCCATAACGACGTTTTCCCCAACCTTAGAAATGTCCATTATTACTTATTCTTTTAAAAGTAGTAGAACATCTTGCGTAGAAAGGTGTGGGCGAAAGCCAAACATAGTTTTGGGCATGAGGTTGTTGTTCTCGAGATGGTTGAGGAGCCTGGTTTTCACCAGTTTTTCAAAGATTTTTCGTAAGCAGGACGTGAGCGAGATTGGTCTCATGTTCTCAATGGCAAGTTTTTTTCCTGGTTCAGGCACCGTGACCGCAATCGCATGTTTCCATTCTGGTGGGACAGTTCCAGCGAGCCAATGTTTGTTTATGTATTCAGTGAGAGCTTCAATGGCTTCGTCAGTAAAGTTCCTGATCATACCATTGGTGATTTTATCTGCAACCGCGGCTGTGTTCTTCTTGTTACTAAATATGGCTGCTTTTGTCTCAGCATCCGTAAAAGGCTTGTCTAAATCAGGTTGCAGTGATCATTCATACCTTTTTTGATATGAAGGCGTCGCTCCGTCTTCCCCAAAGCATTTTTTATGCATGGCTTGTATGAGGTCCTCTTTTGTAGCAGGGTATAAGTGCAGCAGTCTTTCAACGGTTTTACTGTTTTCACTTTTTGTCTTCGCGGGGTCTATCATGGCTTTCAGTATGTTCCATGGTTTGGCCGTACTCAGCGTTCATTGAGTGAATCACAAAAATTGGCCCAATTAGTTGCAGCTAGTTTATTGGCGTATTCCAATGTGCGCTGAGTGATATCTTTGATTATTTCTTTCAACTCACGGTTACGCTTCTGTCTTCTCCATCTTTTCGTAAGGCTTCTTCTTGCTTTCCAAAGATGTAGTAGGTGTGAGTCAACCTCAGGGGCATTGCTTGATCACGTTATTTTTTTACTGTACCTTTCTTTTTGACGCCTTATTTCGTCACACCAATCACTCAAGTTTGTTATATCTGAGGCAGTCAACCTTTGTTCCAGTGATTTTCTGAACGCATGCGAATTAGTTATTTTGGCAGCACCAATCTTTTTACGTATCTGATCTGTGTGCATAATGGTGCAAAATTTGTAATGATGACTGCCTAGATTTTCTAGAGTGTTGTGCTATTCCACCTCTTGACAACTTTTGCACAAAGTTAGATACGGTGTTGTGTCTCTGGAGTTACTGTTTCCTAGTCTTGTTGGCATTGCTGGATTCTTCAGGAGTGTCATACCTGTAATTTCTATTTGCTGGGCTATGTTTTTGCCTTTGGCATCCTGAGTGAGGTATCCCAAGCTTGGGTCTTTTGCATTGAAGTCCCCCACCACTATGAGCGTGTTCTGCTTCGTTAGTTTTGCTGCATCTTCAAATAGTTTGTCGATAGTTGCCTTTCTTTGTCGAGGTGGGCTATAAATGTTCAGGATGAGAATACTTTTATTTTTCTTCCCTTTATATAGGACTTCCGTGATCATATGTGGGATTTCGATTCCATCTATTGGTTTATGCTGTATTGCGGTTATGGATTTGTGGACTAATGTCGCCACTGTCCATTCGTTGTTATTATTCACAGCTTCACCATGAGTGTCATAGCTCTGCATGCTCGGCCTTATTCCCACCTCTTGGAGAGCTATCAAAGCAGGTGGCCTCGGCAGCATGGCCACCAGCTGTGAAAGCTGTTTCTTTTTTCGTCGGAATCCCCAGTAATTCCACTGCCATATGTCGCATTCTTCCGTAGTTTTTCTTAGTCGTTTATGCATTGTCAGTAGCTTCTTGTGTCATAGTAAGTAGGCCTGGCTTGTTGTATGCCTTATCTGCTTTTTCCCTTATGTGGCTTCCGTTGGTATGTTTTCTCAACGCCTTCGTGTGTTCTATCTGTGGCGCTTGAATTTTACTTTCCAACACGTCAAGTTTTCTGTCTACCTGCCCCATGACCTGTTCGCCAATGCAGGGAACTATTTCTTTTACTGCTTCTTTCAGAATAGCTATCGTCACCACAGTGTCACCGTTCAATATTGATACGCTTTGTTGCTGTCCTGCCGAGGAAGATTGAGTGAGTTTCTCTTGTGGTTGTTGCTGCTGCTGCTTTTGTTGGCTTCTAAGTTGCCTATTTTCTTTTTCTAAATCCCTCATTCTTACACGCATTAACTCTAGCTCTCGCTCGAGTAACGCGAGATGTGTGTGTGCTGATTGCGCTTGGTTTGGAGGAGGTTGGGCGGCTGCGGCTGCTGCTGCTGCTGCTGCTGCTGCTGCTGCTGCTGCTGCTGCTGCTGCTGCTGCTGCTGCTGCTGCTGCTGCTGCTGCTGCTGCTGCTGCTGCTGCTGCTGCTGCTGCTGCTGCTGCTGCTGCTGCTGCTGCTGCTGCTGCTGCTGCTGCTGCTGCTGCTGCTGCTGCTGCTGCTGCTGCTGCTGCTGCTGCTGCTGCTGCTGCTGCTGCTGCTGCTGCTGCTGCTGCTGCTGCTGCTGCTGCTGCTGCTGCTGCTGCTGCTGCTGCTGCTGCTGCTGCTGCTGCTGCTGCTGCTGCTGCTGCTGCTGCTGCTGCTGCTGCTGCTGCTGCTGCTGCTGCTGCTGCTGCTGCTGCTGCTGCTGCTGCTGCTGCTGCTGCTGCTGCTGCTGCTGCTGCTGCTGCTGCTGCTGCTGCTGCTGCTGCTGCTGCTGCTGCTGCTGCTGCTGCTGCTGCTGCTGCTGCTGCTGCTGCTGCTGCTGCTGCTGCTGCTGCTGCTGCTGCTGCTGCTGCTGCTGCTGCTGCTGAGGTGGTGGCAGTGGCGGTGGCGGTGGTGGTGGCGGTGGCGGTGGCGGTGGAGTGTATGGTCTTGTCGCATGGTTTGGCCAAATTAGCAGGGTACCGCACAATTGGCTGTGCCACTGGAGATACTACCACCCTTACAACCCCAGTTCTCAGAGACCATACTGTTATAGAACACGATACTAAAATTAGGCACATCGATAGCATTCTAATTGAACTCACACCACACCGCAAAGCACACGTTAGCTTCTTCGTGCTTAACATATTGACGCGCATATGTGCCAGTGGCGGTGACAACGAAGAAGCGCGAGTGTTCTTGGCCGAGAGCAGAGACGAAGAAGACGTTGCAGTCTTTGTCCTGTGATCGATAAAACGTATTTCTTCGAGGTGCTTTGTGTGCTCGTCGATCCCGCGTCATCACACTGGTGGAGGTTCTGGGTAGTCTTCATGCTTCGCACCTCTTCGCGGACCCGACATTCGAGCCCGGAGTCGCTACCACGCATCGACACACCAGTCCACCATTTCAGTCGCCACCTGGTAGGCCCGGCCGCTGAGCTCAATCCTTGCAAGAAACTGCCAGCAATCACTTGCCTCCTTCAACCACCATGGCCAATGCAGCTCCAGTGCACATGACACTGCAGAATCCCATGATTCCTGATTGTTTTCATGGTGAGACCTATGAAGACGCCCAAGACTAGCTGAACCAGTTCGAACGCTGTGCGAAGTAAAGCCTGTGGGCCAACCCAGAAGACAACCTTGCGAATGTGTATTCTACCTGAAAGACAACGCCCACACGTGGTACATCAACAGGGAAAGAACTTGGCTACGTGGGACGACTTCCGCAACCAGCTAATTGACACCTTTACCAGTCTCGACAGAAAAGAAAATACGCAACGCCTTTTGAACATTTGATTTCAAAAACCAAATGAAAGCGTCGCTATGTCCACCGAGGACATGACCCATCTTTTCGGCAGGGCAGATCCCGAGATGCCGGAAGACAGAAAGCTGCGATATTTAATGCGAGGCGTGAACGAGCAACTGTTTGCTGGGATTGTGAGAAATCCACCAACCACAGTAGCTGGTTTCACGAAGGAAGCCACAGCTATTAAACGGACCCTACAGCAACGATACCACCAGCAGAACTCGGTCAACTTTCGAGCGAGTAGTCCTGTTACGGCTGCGGTGAGCCTCTCCGACAACGGCAGGCCTCTGCGGGAAGTTATCCGGGATATTTTTACGGAGGAGCTTCGGCAGCTTAATTTAATTCCAGCAACCGAACCGACACTGGCACTGTCTTTTGTCGCCGATGTTTTCCGGGATGAGGTCCGTCAGGCTCTCTGTTCATCCGGCTATGGTGATGTGCGACGGCATCTTACTTATGCTGATGCAGTCCGACGCCCCGTTGTCGTGCCTTCTGCACAGCAAACTCCGATGACTGGACCACCGCCAACCCTGCAAACACAGCCACTCTCAGTGCCGACCACTTTCCCAACCTCACCGATTCCCCCGACAAGACGAATGCCGAACAGCCAACATGCCCCACAACGTGGCCCAGTAGTGAGTCTCCGCTTACCTACCAGGGCCGGAAAATCGATTTGTGGCGTACCGCTGACCGTCGACTGGTATGCTTTCATTGTAGCGAAGCTGGGCACGTCTACAGAGTTTCCCGTTATCGCGACGCTCAGTACTCGAGAATTCCTCGCTACCCTGATTACGCTGCGCACGATGACTGCGCTCCTGTGAACACACCACCGAAGAATCCAGTAATGCCCAGATCACGTTCTCCATCTCCTGCGCGGGCCAGTTCACCTAATCGTCACAGTTTTGCCGACGTCACCAGAGGCAGGTCCCCTAGCCCGCGACGGTGAAACTAGACGCAGCGACCTCAGAAGGTGGGGTTGCCAATAATCGAAATTCCGAACAGCCCCCATTGCTGACAAATGACGGCTCGAAGCCACCGATACCGAAGAAGACGACAGCAACGACTAATTCGACGAATGAGACAACTGCCAACGTAACCGACGTTATCAGCGCTGACTTCGTCGTTCACATTGACGGCCACCAAGTGACAGCTCTTGTGGACACTGGCTCCCACTTTTCTATAATAAGCCTACAGCTAGCTGAAAGACTAAGGAAGGTGAAGATGCCATGGCACGGACCCAATATAAGAACTGCAGGAGGTCAGTTGATGACACCGGTCGGAAAGTGCACGGCCCGAATTTTCATCGCTGGTTCCCCCTTTGTCACCACCCTCAATTTTCAAGGGTGCTGTAAACAGCTCATATTGGGAATGGATTTCGTGCACGAATATGGGGCTGTGATTGACGTCCGCGAAAGAAGCGTAACGTTCGCTATAAGCTCGCACACTGCTACTGATGAGGAACACCAACCACCTCGTTTCCGTATTGCCGATGATGACGTAATACTGCCGCCCCGAAGTTGCTCCCTCGTATCTGTGCACTGCGACATCTTACAAAACAGTACTGGCATTGCTGAACACATCAAGGAGTTCACATTCACTAATGGCATTTCTGTTGCCATGGCTGCCATCACTGTTATTGACGGATGCGCTGAACTCTTAATGACAAATTTCAGTGGAGAACACCGACACATAGTTAAAGGCACGGCTATTGCTTATTTCGATGAACTCTCTGAAACAGAAGATAGTCATTAAGTGGAGGAAGCAGCAGCGTCTACTATCACTACACCGGCACCTGTCGACGTTGCTCCAACGTTATCTCCCATTGAGCGAGACCGCCTTCTTACGGTGATCAACAAGTTCTACGACTGCTTCTCATCCACATCAAGAGTTGGTGAAATGCACTGACGAAACACCGCATCATCGCGCATTCTGACGCCAGACCCATCCGGCAAAATCCTTATCGAGTCGCCCCAAAGGAGCGTGAGGCAATTCAAAACAGGCGAAAACATTGCTAGAAGATGGTGTTGTTCTGCCATCCAACAGTCCTTGGGCATCACCAGTAGCACTCGTCAAAAAAAAAGGACGGCAGCTTGCGTTTCTGCGTCGACTACCGGAAGCTAAATCAGATCACAAAAAAAGACGTCTATCCTCTGCCGTGTATTGATGATTCATTGGATAGACTACAAAACGCACGCTACTTTAGTCCATGGACATGAAAAGCGGCTACTGGCAAATTGAATTGAATGAGAGAGATCGTGAGAAGACCACCTTTGTCACGCACGATGGACTTTATGAATTCCAGGTACTTCCTTTCGGTTTGTATTCAGCGCCAGCAAAATTCCAGCGTCTGATGGACACGGTTCTCTCGGGACTCAAGTGGCAAACCTGCTTGGTGTACCTCGACAACGTAATTGTCTTTCCGGCGGCTTTTGAGGAACACTTACGAAGGCTTGAAGCAGTTTTTGAAGTGATACGCTTGGCTGGTCTTACTATGAAACCTGAAAAGTGCCACTTTGGCTTCCACAAACTTCAATTCCTCGGTCACGTCGTGAGCGGTCAAGGTATCCGACCCGACCCGGATAAAATTGCCGCCATGGCAAATTTCCCGACGCCATCACACAAAAAATCAGTGCAACGTTTTATGGGACTCTGTGCCTATTACTGGCGGTTTATTGCCACTTTTTTATGCATCGCATGGCCATTGACACAGCTTACTCGACAAGATATCCCCTTCACATCGGGCAAAGACCAGCAGCAGGTATTTCACGAGCTTCGCCAGCGCATGCAAACAGTGCCCGTGCTCGCCCACTTCGATGAAGATGCGCCAACAATACTACATACAGACGCTAGTAATGTGGGTCTTGAAGCAGTGCTCCTACGGTCGAACAAGACGATGACGTCAAACATAACAACCTTCGGCATAGAACCGTCACATACAACGTGGGCGACAAAGTGTGGGTCTGCACACCTATTCGTCAGCGTGGGCTCTCCGAGAAGCTGTTGCGAAGGTACCTCGGACCCTGCAAAGTTCTGCGACGCATCAGTGACGTCAACTACGAGGTTGTTCCGGACGGCGTTCAGTGTTCCAAGCGCCGCAGACATTCACCAGACATTGTCCACGTGCCTTACTTACTTTCAGCCTTACGCCTTACTTTCAGTGACTAACTGTGCAGTTTTGGTTTTGTCTTGCTTCTTGAACGCTTACCATGGGGGCGATGTTTTTTTAAAGGGGGAATAATGGTGCGCGTATATGCCAGTGGCGGCGACAACGAAGCAGCGCGAGTGTCCTTAGCCGAGAGCAGAGACGAAGAAGACGTTGCAGTCTTTGTCCTGTGATCGATAAAGCGTATTTTTTCAAGGTGCTTTGTGTGCTCGTTGATCCCACGTAGTCACAATATACAGTAAAACTAAACACAAAAAACACAGGTTTGGTACCCTTTTTAAGAACGCTCTCAACATCGCCGGTTCCAATTCCATTAAAATAGGAGGCGATTTTAATGCTCCATATACAGCTTGGGGATATTTTTATGCTCACTCAAAAGGTCGCGATCTCTGGCACGACACCCAAAACGAAGGCTTAACTCTCATCATGGATCCAAGCGCGCCTACCCGTGCCAGCACCAGTTCTAGCAAGGACACTACACCAGATCTCACATTCCTCAAACATGCACCCACCACAACATGGCGTAGCACACTTGAGGCTTTAGGTAGCGACCACTACATCATCGATATCCACATCAAAGGGGGCCCTCCCAAATAGGCAGGAATTACACATAAGCTAGTCGACTGGGCCAAGTTCCGCAAGTCACGAGAAAATAATGTCTCACCCATCGATGATTTCGAACATTGGACCAACACTTTAAGACAGGACATTGATCATGCTACACAAACAGTGCCCACAGAGGCGCACCTTGAGGAGATTGATAACCGACTTTTACATATGTGGGATGCGAGACAATCACTCCAAAAGAGATGAAAACCCCAGAAATTAAACAGGAACCTTCGGAAGCGTATAGCGCTCTTCAACAGAGAGATCGAAACATATGCTAAATAATTAAGCCAGCAACAGTGGCATGACATTTGCAACTCTATGTACAAGCAAATAGGTTTCAGAAAAATACGGCTCCTTCTCCGTCATCTATTAGACCCCAAGGACAACAAAGCAGTCCACCGTCAACATATCAATCTCATCAATGATTACACACGTACAGAGGAGGAACTCTTGCGAGAAATAGCACACACACACATCTCCCGAGCACCTCCTCAACTACACCCAGATTATACCGGTCAGGCAAATGCAACTCTTGACGAGGAATTTTCGCAAGCATAGATTCGCGCTGTACTACACCGCCTTAATACCAAATCCGCTCCTGCTTTTAACTCTATTACGAACAAGACACTACGTACCTAGACAATGAATCTATTAGGCAACTTACGGACTACATTAACGCATGCTGGACCACAGGACGTTTACCCCCACAATGGAAGGTTGCCAAGATTATTCTTATACCCAAACCGCGAAAGCCACTGAACATTCACAACCTTAGACCCATCTCTCCAACTTGCTGCGTAGGGAAACTCATGGAGCACGCCTTCTTAGCTCGACTAACAAATTACCTTGAAGACAATGACGTTCTTCCGTGCACTATGTAAGGTTTCCGAAGGCACCTTTCATGCCAGGACACTATGCTTCAATTGAAGCACCAAATCATAGACACCACGACCCGTTCAACCGAAGCTATACTAAGTTTATATCTTAAGAAAGCATTCGATAACGTTACACCCAGTCCAATACTCCAACAGGTTAACTCCTTAAATCTCGGAACTCGAGCGTACTCCTATATTCGCGACTTCCTAACAAACCGACAAGCTGTAGTCAAAGTGGGCGCCCTCACATCATCTGAGATACCCATAGGAAGTGCAGGAACTCCACAGGGATCCGTGATATCTCCTATCTTATTCAAATTAGCTCTCCTCGGTTTACCCTCAAAACTGTCCATGATTCCCGGGCTTCATCACACCACATATGCTGACGATATTACCCTCTGGATATGTGATGGCAGCGATGGTTCTATAGACGAACAGCTATAAGAAGCGGTAAACGTAGTAGAACAATACCTACGCGGAACAGGACTTTCGCGTTCACCGGAGAAGTCCGAACTCCTCTTATACCGTCCCAAACTCAGAGGCAGACCACCCGAACAGTACAGTCCCACACGCTCATACACAGACATTACCCTGAAGACAGGTGATGGACGCGTCGTACCGACAGTCGATAAAATACGCGTTTTAGGGCTTTTGGCTGAAAGCAAAAGCACAAATGGCGAGACAATCCGCAAATTAGAAGCCAAAGTTGCGCAAACGATGCGACTCATTAAAAGAATAAGTAATAAACATCAAGCATGAAGGAACGTGGTATTCTCCGGCTTATCCACTCCTTCGTGCTCAGCCACATTACTTATGTCGCTGCCTACCATCGATGGTTCGCGGCGGAAAGAGGTAAACTCAACGCACTCATCAGACGAGTTTACAAACAGGCGCTAGGGCTTCGGCACAGTACCAGCATGGAACTCCTTCCTAAACTAGACCTTCATAACACGGTTGAAGAAATAATTAAACCGCAATAGATCTCGCAGTACGAGCGCTTGAGCAATACGAAAGCAGGTCGCCGAATTCTCGACAGTCTCGGCATTTCTTACCACGCACAGCATGGGATGAAATGCGACATACCACGTGAAATCCGCACTAAACTCATAATACCACCATTGCCAAAGAACATGCACCGTGATCCCAACAAAGGTAGAAGAATCAGTAGAGCCAAAATTATGCTCCGAACTTATGGAAGCAATAAGGATGCGGTCTTCGTCGATGCAGCGCGCTATTGAAACTATCGCCGTTTTGTTTCTGCGGTTGTATACCATACGCACAAATGCATAACCAGCGCTTCAATCAATAAAAATCACGTGGATACTGCAGAGAAGGTCGCTATCGCGCTCACCATAGATCACACCGATGCCCAGTGTATCATCAGTGATTCACAAACAGCAGTTCGAAATTTGGCAAATGTTAGGATTTCTCTAGTGGCGCTGATACTCCTTACAAAAGGCAAAACCCACTCTGACACCCAAATTGCATGCATTCTCTGCTTCCCGCCCACACACCCATTGACCACACGGAGGTCGCACGACGTGGCTCGAGGTCTCATATTCCGGGTAACGTCAGTGGTTGACACCACCCATACGGACTCTCTTGTGGAGGAGTAGGAGTGGGGGGATACACTTACCAAATGCAACGACATTATCCAACGATATAAGCTTCGACGATGGGAATACTCCCCGCCTCACCCCAAGCTCAACCGGGCCCAGTCCGTTTAATGGCGGCAATTACAAACAGGCACCTACACTGATCCCGTAATTATGAAACACGTTTACCCCGACTTGTATATGACCAATTCGTGCAAGTATTGTAGTAATAGGGCCACATTAGCGCATATTCTCTGGGAGTGTCCAGCTCTAATTGGCAAACCGAGAAACGCAGCCTCCAATGAGAACCTACGGGAGCGTTGGCGGATAGATAATCAACTCTGGGCGATCCAGCAGGCCAAAGAAGCTGCTGAGAGACATGGTCTCTCAACCAGCTTCTAGGTGGGAACGCAGCCCGGTAACCTTCAGGAAGTGAATAAAGTTGTTCACTCACTCAACACTCGCAAAACACCGAATGAAATGCAGCCGTGATGATTAAATCCCAGAATAAAGCAAGGCACGAAAAATAAAAGGAAATTCCCAACAACCTGCTTGTAGCAGTAAGCCACAAAAATTATACAGATTTTTCAGAAAAACAGCTGCTTATTTTCCGAAAAGTGTTAATGTTGTCGATTTTTATTTCTAAACATGTTTTTCTATGTTTTTCTACGTACTAGAAAGATAGTGCAGAAGACATATGCACTACAGTTTTAGTTCCGCGACAGGCGGCTTGCGAGCGTAAGCAGCTGCGTACTTCGTATCCTTCATGGACGTGGCTTGCGGCAAAAAAAGAATGCAATAGGGCTTGGGGTCTCCGGAATCAATATTTCGAAGTTGCGTTAACACCTTGACAATGCGCACCACCACTCTCTCCGCGTGCCGTCCGAAGCGGTTATTCAGCAGCAATGGTCCTCGCTTTTATTCAACTTCATTTCTCCCATATACGCAGTTTGTTAACCATTACATATAAAACACACGTGTTTCAAGCAGCTGTTGTCATGCTGAAGACCACAGATTTTAGCCCTGAAAACTACTCCAATGGTATTTGGAAAAATAAAAAATATAGAAAATAGCTAGAAAAGGAAGAGCGCGCTCGTCATTCTCTGGACAAACTCTCTCCATTGCGACGTCGTTGTCCAACGAGAACAGGGGCCAAAGATATTTGGTGCTCTATGATTGCAGAAGAAGTTCAACATTGTTTAACATTCGCTCTGATCGTTGCCAGTGCTTTATGTCTCCTGAATTTTGCCTCTCATTAGCCGATTCTTCCACATTTTTACTGAGTCTCAGCTTGTATTATCTACGAGCACATACATACCTACAATAGGCGGCAATCCTCCTGGTAAGATTAGGTTTCCTTTAGTAGACGATCCTCCCTCTATCACCCATTTCTTTAATAATCTCCCTCCCCCTCTCCGTCGAGAACCACCATTCTACGATTTCACATCGACAAACACCCCTGTGCCGTGGGCGTATCGCAGAAGATGCAATGTCAGGGTCGCTGCGCCCCTACCGCCGATGGGTGGCGAAACATACTCAGAAACTCTCCCTTTGTATTCACAATGGATGCGAAGGTCATAAGGAAAGAAGCGCGTGCAGGTGCAGTGTAAATAAAAGAGTTCGTGACGAGCATTGGAGCGAGGTGGGCGTTCTCTTCGACGCTCTGTGCCCATTCGTGTGGTGGCTCTCCGGCGTGCCCGCTGGCAGCACCGGTGCCGGGGCCGCTAAGACACGATATAACAAAACAGGGACTGGCAGAACGTCTGACTGGCTGCTTTCCGACTATTCCTGTGGCTCCACCTGATGCAGTCATCTACCCACGCTCGCCTGAACCACCGCCTGGGCACCACTTTTCCTGGACAACCAGTGAGACCACTGCATTGGGCGAGGAGCCTGTACTCGCACACGAGCTAAACGCTGCTCTGGCAATGACCAAGTGGCACAGCACCCAAGGCCTAATAACATCCCAACACTTACCCAATACTACGCAACCTTGGCACGTCGGGACAGGAACGGCTGCTGAGGGCATTCAATGGGGTATAGAGACAGCGGTGGTAGTTTCTGCTCGGAAACCTGGTAAACCAGGCGTGGTCATCACGTCCTACAGACCCGTCTCGCTTACCCCTGCCGCCTGCAAGCTCATTGAGCAATGGCGTACCAACTTTTTCGTGAGTTGGAGATGGGGGGGGGGAAGGCAAGCTGACCTCACTCATTAGCCGGGATATATATTATATATATCAGCCAGGATACATAGTTAACTCGGTCCTGTGCTTGCTACCGCCAATTTATACCTGCAAAATTCATAATCTTATCTGCCCACCTAAACTTCTGTCTCCCCCTAACCCGCTTGCCTTTTCTGGGAATCCAGTTAGTTAGCCTTAATGAACAGCGGTTATCCTGTCTACGCGCTACAAGGCCGGCCCATGTCCATTTCTTCATCTAGATTTCAACTATGATATCCTTAATTCCCGTTTTTTCCCTAATCCACTGTGCTCTCTTCTTGTCTCTTAAGGTTACACCTACCATTTTTCTTTCCATTGCTCGCAGCGTCGTCCTCAATTTAAGCTTTTTTGTAAGCCTCCAGGTTTCGGCTCCGTTAGCTATGTACCGGCAAGATACAACTGTTATATACCTTCCTCTTGATGGATAGTGGCAATCTACCTGCCATAGTTTGAGAGTGCTTGCCATATGTGCTCCACTCCATTTTTATTCTTCTAGTTACTTCAAACTCGTGGTTCGACTACGCGGTTATTACCTGCCCTAAGTAGACATAGTCTTTTACAACTTGAAGTGCACTATTACTTATCTCGAAGCGCTACTCTTTTCCGAGGTTGCTGTACATTACTTTCGTTTTCTGTAAATTAATTTTAAGACCAACCTTTCTGCTCTTCTTTCTAACTTTTAAATAATTAGTTGCAATTCATCCCCTGAGTTACTCAGCAATGCAATGTCATCGGCAAAGCACAGGTTACTAAGGTACTCTCCATTAACACTTATTCTTAACTGTTTGCGGCGGCTGCATTTCCGATGGAGGCGGAAATGTTGTAGGCCCATGTGCTCAGATTTGGGTGCACGTTAAAGAACCCCGGGTGGCCTAAATTTCCGGAGCCCTCCACAACGGCGTCTCTCATAATCATATAGTGGTTTTGGGACGTTAAACCCCACATATCAATCAATCAATTATTCCTAACTGTTCCCATTCTAGGCCTCTGAAAACCTCCTGTAAGCTCGCAGGAAATAGCCTTGGGGAGATTGTATCTCCCTGCCTTACACCCTTCTTGATCGGTATTCTGTTGCTTTTTTTATGAAGCACTATGGTAGCTGTTGATCCCCTGTAGATGTCTTCCTGGATGTTTATATATACTTAATCGACGCCCTGATTCCGCAGTGTCTGCATGACGGCTGGTATTTCGACTGAATCAAACGCCTTCTCGTAATCAATGAAGGTTATGTATAGTGGTTGGCTGTATTCTGAGCATTTATCTATTACCTGATTGATAGTATGAATGTGGTCAACTGTTGAGTAGCCTGTTTGAACTCCTGCTTGTCCCTTTGGTTGATCGAATTCTAATGTTTTCTTAACTCTGTTAGCAATTACCTTTGTAAATAGCTTGTATACTACGGAGAGCAAGCTGATCGGCCTGTAATTCTTCAAGTCCTTGTCATCTCCTTTCTTATGTATTAAGATGGTGTTAGCATTTTTCCAGACTCTGGTACTCTTCCCGTCAGGAGACACCTCGTAAACAGGGTGGCTAGTTTTTCTAACACAATCTGTCCTCCATCTTTCAGCAGATCTGATGTTACCTGATCTTCACCAGCAGCTTTGCCTCTTTGCATGCTCTCCAAGGCTTTTCCGACTTCTTCTATCGTAACTGGTGGGGTGTAATCTGGGTTACTCCTAGTTCTTATAGTATTAGGGTCGTGGTTGTCCCGGCTACTGAACAGATCTCTGTAAAACTCCTCCGCTATTTTAACTATCCTATTCATATTGGTAGTTATTTTGCCTTCTTTGTCCCTTAGTGCATACATCTGATTTTTGCCTATCCCAAGTTTCCTCTTCGCTGCTTTGACGCTTCCTCCGTTTTTCAGAGCGTGTTCAATCCTCTTCATGTTGTACTTTTTTACATGATACCTTGCGCTTATTAATCAACTTCGTAAGCTCTGTCAGTTCTACTTTGTCTGTTGTACTTGAGAATTTCATGCTTTCACACTTCTTAGTGAGATTCTTCGTTTCCTGGGAAAACTTGCCAGTGTTCTGTCTAACTATCGTGCCTCGAACTTCCACTGCACACTCCGTAATGATACTCGTCAGATTATCATTCATTGTGGCTACGCTAAGGTTGGTTTCCTCAATAAGAGCCGAGTACCTGTTCTGAAGTGAGACTCTGAATTCCAGTACTTTCCTTCTCAGAGCTAGCTCATTTATTGGCTTCTTGCGTATGAGTTTCTGTCGTTCCTTCTTCAAGTCTAGGCGAATTCGAGACCGCATCATTCTATGGTCATTGCATCGTCCCTTGCCAACCACTTCCACATCCTGCGCGATGCCTGGGTGTGCACTCATTATAAAGTC
Organism: Rhipicephalus microplus; assembly: GCF_043290135.1. Lineage (NCBI taxonomy): Eukaryota > Metazoa > Arthropoda > Arachnida > Ixodida > Ixodidae > Rhipicephalus > Rhipicephalus microplus. Next base: position 132,706,004 of record NC_134708.1, read on the forward strand.
TATTTCGTCATGATTTTCGGCATTAGGGCTCTTCCATGTCCAGTTACGGTTTCCTCGTTTTCAGTAGAAGGTATTGAAAATCCGTAAATTAATGCGTTTTGCGAATTCTACTAGTATCTCTCCTCTGGCATTTCTAGTACCAATGCCATAATCTCCTACTGCCTGGTCTCCAGCCGGCTTCTTTCCTACCTATGCATTAAAGTCTTCCATCAGTATAGTACTGTGTTTTTACCTTACTCATTGCCAATTCTACGTCTTCATAGAAGCTTTCAACTGAAGCGTCGTCATGGCTGGATGTAGGTGCATAAGCCTGTACCACCTTCATCTTGTATCCCTTATTGAGTTTCATTACGATACCTATCACCCTTTCATTAAGGCTATAGTATTCCTCTATATTGCCAGCTATGTTTCTGTGAATTAGGAACCTCACTCCCAGTTCTCTTTTGTCAGCCAAGCCCCGATAGCAAAGGACGTGCCCATTCTGTAGCACCGTATAGGCCTGATCTGTCCTCCAAACCTCCTTGAGCCCTATTATATACCATTTACCACTCTCTAGCCCCTCGAATAGTAAGGCTAGACTTGCCTCACTAGGTAACGTTCTAGCGTTAAACGTTGCCAAATTTAGGTTCTAATGGCGGCCTGTCCGGATCCAGAGGTTATTAGCACCCTCTGCTGCGTTGCAGATCTGACCGCCGCCGAGTTCAGTAGCTTCACAGCTGCTGTGGATTGAGAGCCATGAGTTGATTGGTGTATGCATGTGGGAGGTAGTGGCCAGGTACTGCACCAGGGGGGCCAATCCTTCTCTGGCGAGGGAGTGCGTTACCGGCAGTGGTCACCGGTGAGGCCGCACCCCAGGCCTCGTAACGCTGTTCCGTCACCACGCAGCTTCTTTATCTGGTAGGGAACTGCATGGAACCGGGATTCGAACCAAAGACCTTTTGCGTGCGAGGCGGATGCTCTAACCACAACGCCATCGTCGCTATACATACATACATACATATATATTGAAATACAACGGTTCAGCTGACGCTTTATTTAAGCAACAGCAAGATGGCGCCGATAAAGAAGAGGAACGGGCCGAAGACTGATGATGGTTATTGACAGATGAGGAAGATGACGTCCAATGAATTCTTACACTAATTTCCCTCGTAGACGGAAGCGGCCAGTCTGGCCGCGAATTACGCTGTGGAACGCATACGATAGGGCTTGAGACGCGAAACGTGCACAATCTCTGTCCCGCGGCAGCGTTGGTTAGTGGGGACATGAACAGGTGTGACAAGGTAGTTCACCGGTGAGGTCTGTTCGACAACTTTGTAGGGGCCACGATAGCGTGACTCAAGCTTCTCGCATAAGCCAGGCGTTTGCGCAGGAGTCCACAGAAGTACATTGCCAGGGCGGTAGAGAACGACGCGGTGGGTGGCATCGTAACGATGTTTGCGATATTCTTGACTAGCTTCGGTGTTTACACGGGCAAGACGACGGCATCGAGCAACACGGGAGAGAAACTGGTCGCAAACGAATGGTGAAGAGTTGAAGGGGCCAGAAGAGAATGAAACGTCGAGTGGTGATGTCGGTTGGCGTCCGTATACTAGGAAAAATGGAGAATAGCCTGTGGTTGGTTGAACTGACGTATTATATGCATACGTGACAAAGGGAAGTACGGCATCCCAATTGCGATGGTCTGGTCGGATATACATGGACAGCATGTCACACAGCGTGCGATGAAAACTTTCCGTTAAGCCATTGGTTTGCAGGTGATAGCTAGATGTTTTATGAACTGTTTTTGATGCTTGAAGAACTTCACTGAGTGTGCTTGAAAGAAATGCCTTGCTCCGGTCGCTTAAAAGAACACGAGGGGCTCCGTGACGTAGGTAAATAGCATTCAAGAAGAAAGTTGCTACTTCCGAAGCAGTTCCTGAAGTGATCGAGGCCGTCTCAGCGTACCGGGTCAAGTGACCAACGGCGGTGACGATCCATCTCTTGCCGTCTGATGTAGTTGAGAGGGGCCTGAAGAGGTCAATTCCGATGACAGAGAACGGCTCTGATGGACAAGGAAGTGGTTGTAGGGTCCCGACTGGAGCAGTAGTGGGCCGCTTGCGGTGTTGGCAAAGTGCGCACGAGGCAATATATTTAGCTATCATCGTGGAAAGACCTGGCCAGAAGAATCGACTGCGGATGCGCTTGTATGTTTTGTAGTAACCCAAGTGTCCTGACGTCGGGTCGTCGTGGGAAGCGCGAAGAACTTCAGTGCGTAGGGCGCGTGGTACGACGGGAACCCATCGGTGGCCTTCCGGGTGGAAAATGTATCGATATAGCACATCGTCCTCCAACTTGAATAGTCAGAGTTGTTTCCGGAGCCTGGCATTAGGGGAAGATGGAGCGCCGGTAAGCCGACCGATGATGTCAGTGCAATAAGAATCGGCTCACTGGTGAGTAGTAAGTACTGACGGACGGGTGCATGAAGGTGGGGAAGAAATGGCTGATATCAACGAGACGTCCTCCGTATAGCCAATTTGACAAGAGGATGTGATGTGCGCCGAAAACTGCGGCAAAGGGCATCGTGACAAAGCGTCGGCATCTTGATGTTGTCTTCAAGTCTTGTAGATGACGTCAAAGTCATACAATTGTAATCGGGGAATCCAGCGGCCAAGCCGTCCGGACAAGTTTTTGATTGTGGACAACCAGATAAGAGCATGGTAGTCTGTCACAACAGTAAAATGTCGATCATGTAGGTACGGACGAAATTTTTGGATGGACCAGACAACAGCCAAGCACTCTTGTTCGGTTATCGAGTACCTCTTCTCTGCAGAGGTCAGAGTGCGGCTTGCATACGCGACAACTTTCTCGCGAAAGGCATGGTCACGCTGGAGGACTACGGCGCCGATTCCTTGTCCACTAGCATCAGTGTGTAATATCGTAGGTGCCCTGTCATCGAAATAACAAAGCACCGGTGGGGATGTCAGTGCCTGCTTGAGTTCTTGAAATGAGGCTTCGCATTGATCATTCCAATCGAAGGAACCGGTACTAGCAAGAAGCTTGTGGAGAGGAGCGGCAATAGTGGCACAGTTGCGAATGAAGCGGCGAAAGTACGATGCGAGTTCAAGGAAACTGCGTAGTTCTTTGTAGCGAAATGGTCGCGGAAAGTTGAGAACTGCGGAAATTTCGTCCGGATCGGGCTGGATGCCATCTTTACTAACGAGATGTCCTAGAACTTTTATAACTGTGTTGCCAAATGGCACTTCTTTGTGTTTAGTTGAAGTCCAGCATTGGAGAGACATGTGAGCACTTGATCTAGGCGTTGCAGATGATCAGCAAAAGTGGAAGAAAACACGACGATATCATCGAGGTAGCATAGACAAGTTTTCCACTTGAGGCCACGAAGAACAGTGTTGATCATCCTTTCAAATGTGGCGGGAGCATTACATAGGCCGAATGGCATTACGTTAAACTCGTAAAGACCGTCCGGCGTAGAAAAGGCGGTCTTTTTTTTCTGCTTCGTCCATTAGTATTTGCCAATACCCGGACCGAAGGTCAAGGGTGGAGAAGTATTGGGCGCCTTGCAATGAGTCAAGTGCATCATCTATACGGGGCATCAGATATACATCCTTTCGGGTAATCATGTTGAGTGCGTGGTAATCAACACAAAATCGTACCGATCCATCCTTCTTTTGTACCAAGATGATGGGTGATGACCAAGAACTGGTAGAGAGTCGTATGATGTTTCTTTTTAGCATAGCGGTCACGTTCTCCTCGATGATTTAGCGCTCTTCCAAGGAGACTCGGTAGGGACGACGGCGTACAACAGTCTGACCTTCAGTGTCCGGATCGTAAATGATGATGCGCAACTGTGGTCGAAGGAGGCCTGGTGTTTCGTTAGCAAATTTAGCAACGCCTCACGTTGAGAAGCAGAAAGGTCAGGATTTATCCCGGGAGCAAAGGAGGAGGAAGTAACAGACTAGGCGTGTTGTGGCTGAGCTGTCAAGGTGTCAAGAGAGACCAACGACACCGGTTGCGTATCCACATAACATGACACTGCAGAACCTTGAGGTAGGAGGATAGGCTCTGGGGTAGGGTTCAGACCAAGGATTATCGCAGCACTGTCTTTGAACCGCACCAGGCTGGAGAGGACTACAACGCCGCGAGCTAGACAGCTGCTGGAAGGGGTGATAAGGACGTCACCATTGGGAATATTCGGAGAAGTGATGGTGATGAGTTGCTCATGACCCGGGAGCAGTATGGATTTGGAAGCTGTGAAAAAACGCAATGGTTTTTCGTCGACGCGTTCGCTGCAGTGATTGGTCTCGGTCATTTCGACTACACGTTGACGGCAAGAAATTAATGCACATGCTGATGAGAGAAAGTCCCAACCTAAAATTTGTTCATGAGCACATGAAATTAAGACAGTGAAGGTGATGTGACGACAAATACCATCAATGAAGACACGCGCTGTACATTGGGTCGATGGTTTAATTATTGCTCCATTGGCCCCAATCAAAGATGATCCAAGGTAGGATGTCCTCACTTTTCGCAATCGAGAACACAAGTCGGCACGCATAACTGAAATAGTTGCTCCCGTGTCCCCCAAAGCCAACACCCGCACACCTTGCACAGTTACCAATAACATGTTTGACGGTCGTTCAGGAGGACTTGGGTCATTATGCCGCGATGCAATTTTCCCTCCAAAAACTGCACTGTTTAGTTTTCCGATCGATGGGCAGCCAGTTGAGAGACAGGCCGAAGTGGTGAAACAGAGCGTCGGAGTGGCGAAAGGGAGCGTGGTCGGGATGCACGTGTACTGTTGGTCGTGTTAGAAATGCGCACGGCATAACGGTAGCAACCTCGAGCACATGTGTCGTCTCGTTCAAAAGCGGCATTACCACGGCGTTCATCTTGCTGCCGACGTCGACATACCTGGGAAATGTGTCCTCGAATTCCACAGTAGTAGCAAATAGGCCGTGGGGCCCGTCAGGAAGAATGGTAGGTTGGGTTCAGTGGACAGCCGTCTAGAGGTGCGAGATGTTCATGATCAGGCACAAGTGGTGGTACTTGAGACGGCGATGGTTGCATTAAAGCGATCTGTGCATACGAAGCGGGTTGGAGGCATGGTGGAGACCAGTGAGTGCTTTGAAACGCTGACATTTCTTTCCTAATAATGCCACGCAGATCGCTGGAGGCGGGTTGAGCGGGAACGTTGTTAGAAGGAGGTAAACTACAGGCTTGCAATTCCTCACGAATTATGGCTCGAATGATGGATCGGAGCTCCATACTGTTTGCCAGGGGGTTCTCAGAGAAGTCGGGTCACAGGCGTATTGACTGCAAGGTATCAAGCCGCTGGCATACAGAGACGACGTCGGAAACCGTGGAAGGGATGTGCGCGACGAGGGCGTTGAAAGCGGTAGGTCCGATACCCTTCAGAATGTGCCGGGCACGATCACCTTCTGGCATGGTGTCGTTGATACGGCGGCAAAGTGCAAGCACATCCTCAATATAGGAAGTGTAGGACTCACCGCAATGTTGAACGCGTTCTGCCAGTTTCTTGCGAGCAACTTCTGAACGGACGGTCGGTGTGCCGAAAATGCGTCGGAGCTGGTCTTTGAAGGAAGACCAATCGCGGAAGTAGCTCTTATGATTCAGGAACCACGTCTTGGGAACCTGAGAGACGTAAAACTGGACGCGTGCTAACTTCGATGCCTCGTTCCAGTTGTTGTAGACACCTACGCGGTCATAGTTGTCGAGCCAGTCTTCGACATCTTCGCCAGGCAGACTGGAGAAGATTGGAGGCTTCCGAGGGGGGTTGTTGATCGGGCTAGGGTTTGCGGCTGGTGGTTGTGCCGGCGGGTGGTTCGGTTGGGCTTGCTCTTGCGCCATGGTGTCTGCTGGCGTAAGCGACGTACCCAACGGAGCTACAGGAGCTGGCTTTGGATGGAGAGAGGTCAAAGAGATCGGGAAGCACCTTCCACCACTTGAAATAAAACGGTTCAGCTGACGCTTTAAGCTACAGCAAGATGGCGCCGATGAAGAAGAGGAACAGGCCGAAGACTGTTGATGGTTATTGACAGATGAGGAAGATGACGTTCAATGAATTCTTACAATATGATTGATGGATTTGTAGAGTTTAACGTCCCAAAACCACCATATGATTATGAGAGACGCCGTAGTGGAGGGCTCCGGAAATTTCGACCACCTGGGCTTACAAATATATATATATATATATATATATATATATATATATATATATATATATATATATATATATATATATATGGGAAAGAAGCGTATACCTAAGGGCTCGTTTTCCCGTGTTCTGACGCAATAATAATGAGATCTAACAGACAATAATATATATATATATATATATTATTGTCTGTTAGATCTCATTATTATTGCGTCAGAACACGGGAAAACGAGCCCTTAGGTATACGCTTCTTTCCCATATATATATATATATATATATATATATATATATATATATATATATATATATATATATATATATATATATATATATTGCCACCATTGATGAACGAGCCGCTGTGGCTCATACCCGTTTTGGGCTACGAAGAAGAAGAGAACATTTTCGTTGCTCTGGTTCGGGTGAACTCCTGGCTGCAGGTCTTATTTTTGCTCGCGACATTACTGGTAGAGGTGCTGGGTACGTGTACTTCGGCTGTGACGGCCATCGTGGAGACAGCTACATCTCCCAGAGCAAGAAGCAGCCGCCGCCTGCATGGGTTACTCCTGAATTTGGTCCCTTGACATCGACACCCAGAAAGATGGCAACTCCGATGACAAGCCAGGCGGTCCACATTAGCGATGTCCATCGTTCTCTTCTCGCCCATGTTTTTCATGTGCCGTTCCATGGAGACATCTTTGAGGATGTTGATGAATAGCTCGACCACTTTGATCGGGTTGCCAGTATCAACGAATGGCATGATGTTTGCAAGCAGCGCCAAGTTTACTTCTACTTGGAGGATTCTGGGGAGACGTGGTACGAGAACCACGAGGGCTCCTTTGCAACCTGGCAAAGTTTAGCCGTCAGCTCCTTGACGCCTTTCGAAACACCGAGAGGAAGGAGAGGGCTGAACAAGCCACATCCTGCAGAAACCAGCGGCCGAACGAACGAGTATCCATGTTTGTCGAGGACATGCTTCGGCTTTTCAAGCGCGCGGACCCTGCCATGCCCGAGGAAAAGAAGGTGCGGTATTTGATGCGCGGAGTAAAAGAACAGCTTTTCGCTGGACTCGTGCGCAATCGACCAACGACAGTCGCCCAGTTCATCAGTGAGGCGACCACTATGGAACGTACGCTGCAGCAGCGGTCGTCACAATACGAATGCCAGATCCCGGCCACCACATGCTCTATCGGCTCTGACAGCGAGAGACAGGCCCTCGCAGACTTCATTCAAAGTATTGTTCGGGACGAACTGTGACAGCTTCAGGCAGTGGGATCCCATCAACCTGTGTCAGCCCTCGCGGATGTAATCAGACAAGAAGTCCGGCAGGCCGTCACACCCCTGACCCCAATCGCACCACCGATTCCTGAGGCCCCAGGCCTGACATACGCAGCGGCATTGAGATCCCCTGCGCCACCGGCAACAGACCCTGCTATGCGGCCCAGGTACCAGGCTATGCAGTCATTCCACGCCACTGCTTCGAGCCCGCCTCTCGGCTCAAGGTTCTCGAGCACGCCCACCTATCTACCGTCTACCTCAAGACAAAGTGGTAGCAAGGCAAGCACGTGGCGCACCTCGGATAACCGTCCGCTCTGCTATCACTGCGGCGAAGCGGGTCACGTATACAGGAACTGTCAATACCGGCAACTAGGTCTCCGCGGCTTCCATCCTGATGCTCGATGCCCGCGCTACGGTGAGCGCCCCCGCGAAATCGAAGCCTATGTCACGGGCCAGCGAACACCTTCGACTGTTCAGCACCACCAGTCGAGATCACCATCACCTCGCTGGTCTACGTCACCCAGTTTGCCCTCATCGTCTTCCGCTCGTTTCAGGAGCCGGTCACCAAGTCCCCGCAGGGGACACTAGGAACGGCGACTTCTGGGGGTGAAGTCACGGCCCGGCGAACTGTAAAAGACCCTCATTCGGCGCAACGACCAGACGAGGACCATTCCGGTTTAGCCGTGTTCTCTGACAGCAGAAAGATCGTTTCTGCCGAAATCGTGGTCTTCGTCGACAATCATGCTGTCAACGCCCTCGTCGACACCGGCGCCGACCATTCGGTAATGAGCACCGCACTGGCATCTGAACTGAGGAAGGTTACCACACCATGGCAAGGACCCCAGTTGCGCACGGCAGGGGCTCATCTGGTGATGCCTACCTGTATGTGCATGGCACACATTCGTATACGTACGTCGACATTTGCGTGCTCTTTCCTCGTATTTCGCGTGTGCTCTCGGCCAGTCATTCTAGGAATGGACTTCCTTCGTGAATACGGTGCCGTCATCGACATCCGTGAATTACTTGTGTCGTTCGAAGATCCTTTTTGCGCTGCAACTGACAGTACACAATTCCGGAAAAGAGCGCTTCGTGTTACCGACGATTCTCTGACTCTCCCACCTCGAAGCAGCCTCTTTGTCGAAGTAGAATTGAGACAGGACATGTCTTACGCGGTGATTGCAGAGGCCAATTTGTCTCTCCTTATTTCACGACAAATCTGTGTTCCCCGAGGAATCATTCAGCCTAGCAATAGGCATGTTCACCTGCTGGTCACGAACTTCAGCGACGAATATCGCCACCTAACGAGACACACTGCCATTGTATATTGTGAAGAACTTGCCGATGCCGATGGTTTGCCCGCGTTAGCTTTATTTTCATCGAATGGCCACCCTGACGAGGCCTTCGTGAGCACTCTCGACGTAAACTAGAGACTACCTTCGGCTCAACGAGAAAGCCTTTTGCGTTTACTCGGCTCATTTCAAGACTGCTTTGCCACTACGTCAAAGGTTAAACAGACACCCCTTGCTCAGCACCTTATCATCACGGAACCCACCGAGAGACCCATCCGACAACACACCTATAGGGTGTCGCAAAAAGAGCAAGATGCTAAACGTGACCAAGTCCAGCAGATGCTTCAGGACGACGTCATCCAGCCATCAACCAGTCCCTGGGCTTCGCCAGTTGTGCTAGTAAAGAAGAAGGAAGGTACGTTGCGTTTTCGCGTTGATTACCGTAAACTGAATTAGGTCACCAAAAACGACGTTTATCCTCTACCCCGGATAGATGACTCATTGGACCGTATACGCAACGGTAAATATTTTTCTTCCATAGATTTACGTAGCGGCTACTGGCAAATTGCAGTGGATGAGCGCGACCACGAAAAGACGGCGTTTATTACTACCGACGGCCTGTACGAGTTTAAAGTGTTGCCTTTCGGTCTATGCTCAGCACCAGCTACTTCCCAAAGAATGATGGATACGGTTCTCACAGGGCTCAAATGGCAATCATGTCTTGTTTACCTTGATGACGTCGTGGTCTTTGCAGACACGTTTGAACAAGACGTCCAACGCCTTCATGCAGTACTTCAGGCAATCAGCGGGAACAGCGGGGCTTTCTCTCAAACCCGAGAAATGTCATTTTGGATATGAAGAACTGAAGTTCCTTGGTCACGTTTTGAGCCATGCCGGCATCCGCCCAGATCCGGAGAAAACCCGTGCTGTTGCCGCCTTTCCCGTGCCCACAAGTAAGCGCGACCTACGCCGATTTCTGGGGCTCTGTTCGTGTTACAGGCGCTTTGTCAAAAACTTTTCGAAGATTGAGGAACCCCTCAACAAGCTTACAAAAGACGGTGTCTCGTTTGTTTGGGGTCCCGATCAGTGCCATGCGTTCGACACCCTCCGAAACCTCCTCCAGGCTCCGCCTGTACTGGGTCATTTTGACGAAAGCGCTGACACGGAATTACACACTGACGCCAGCAACGTTGGACTAGGAGCGGTATTAGTTCAGTGGCATAATGACGTAGAACGCGTGATCGCTTATGCGAGCAGAACGTTATCCCCAGTGGAGAAAAATTATTCTGCAACCGAGAAGGAATGCCTCGCTGTTGTCTGGGCCATAACAAAGTTCCGTCCATACTTGTATGGCCGCCCATTCAGGGTAGTTAGCGACCACCATTCCCTATGTTGGCTCGCAAATCTCAAAGATCCCTCAGGTCGTCTAGCACGATGGAGCCTTCAGCTACAAGATTTTGATGTCACCATCGTCCACAAATCTGGGCGGATACACACCGTCGCCGACTGTCTCTCACGCGCACCGGTCGAAAATGCCAACACTGACCTTGAAGACGACGACACTTTTCTTTCTGCCGTATCAGCAACCCGCTTGGCTGAGCAACAGCGTCACGACTCGGAGCTCATTCCGCTCATTGACTACCTGGAAGGACGCAATTCCCACCCTCCTCGAAGCTTTGCACGCTCGCTATCCTCCTTTTGTTTCCGCGATGGAGTGCTTTACAAAAAGAACTTTCATCCTACAGAAGCTATGTATCTGCTTGTTGCGCCAAATACGCTTCGTGGTGACATTTTACGTGCGCATCATGATGAGCCATCGTCCGGACACCTCGGCTATACGCACACGCTGCAACGGATTCAACGCTCCTACTACTGGCCACGTCTCGCAAAGACTGTGAAGCACTACGTTCGCACATGTCGCGACTGTCAGCGACGTAATGTTCCACCTATACAACCAGCGGGACTACTGCAACCAATAGGCCCACCAAAGGCGTCCTTTCATCAGATTGGCATGGACTTGCTGGGGTCATTCCCCACGTCTTCGTCTGGAAACCGGTGGATTGTGGTCGCTACCGACTACTTAACACGCTACTGTGAAACCAAGGCGCTTGCAAAAGCAACCGCAGCAGATGTCGCCCAATTTTTCGTGAACAGCATCGTCTTACGTCACGGTGCTCCAGCTGTCGTCGTAACTGATCGTGGGACAGCTTTCACCGCAGAGATGCTGCAGGAAGTCTTGCGATCAAGTGGCACGGAACATCGTAAAAGAACGGCTTAGCACCCGCAAGCAAACGGGCTGACTGAACGACTCAATAAGACAATTGCAGACATGCTGTCAATGTATGTGGACATCAATCACAAGAACTGGGACGCCATACTTCCCTACGTAACTTTTGCGTATAATACTGCTGTTCAAGAAAGTACCGGTTTCACACCTTTTCGCTTAGTCCACGGTCGCGAAGTCACGACGATGCTCGACGCCATGCTCCTGCCCGACAACTTAGGAATATACCGCACCGATGCCGCCAAATTCGCGCAGTGTGCAGAAGAGGCCCGTCAAATTGCTCGTCACCGTATTCAACATCAACAAACCACAGACGCACGCTGCTACAATCTTCGTCACCGTGAAGTTATTTTCAAGCCCGGTGATGAAGTCTGGGTGTGGACCCCTATCCGACAACGTGGCCGTTCAGAAAAGCTTCTTCGCCGCTACTTCGGCCCTTACAAGGTCGTACGACGTCTCAGTGACATCACATACGAGGTTCTCCCAGAAGACAGTTCGAGACGTTCCCGTTTCACCCCGCGAACTGAAGTCGTTCACGTTTCACGACTCAAACCATACTTTTCGCGCTGTGAATCGCCAGTGAGTGACTGACTTTATTTGTCCCTTCTTTACAATCTTTCCCATTTTTCTTATTTCTCATTTAACTCTTGGCTCCACAACCAACTATGTTATTCCGCCTTACGCCATTCATTTTGCTTGCATGGTATTTTCATCTCAGTTTATTTTTCTTTTTTTTTTCCTTCATGTACAGCATCGAGATGATGCTTCTTGGTAGAGGGGGTAATGCCACCATTGATGAACGAGCCGCTGTGGCTCATACCCGTTTTGGGCTACGAAGAAGAGAACATTTTCGTTGCTCTGGTTCGGGTGAACTCCTGGCCGCAGGTCTTCTTTTTGCTCGCGACAATATATATATATATATATATATATATATATATATATATATATATATATATATATATATATATATATATATATATATATATATATATATATATATATATATATATATATATATGTATATGTATATATATATGTGACGTATGAAGCGATGGTTGGTAGAGGCAGAGAAGGAAGAAGTCAGAACAGAATAAACATGGCGTACGAGCCAGGCCACGTCGCCCATTCATCGTAGCATCACACAAGTCAACAGGATGGAGACCTGCCTGCCCCTTCATCAGTCACTCATCATCGACGCAGTTTCCCAGAAGACGCCCTGACCGTACATTGACTACCGAATCATCGCCTAGGAAGACAACGACCAGCACCATGACAGAACCATCGGCTGACCTCGACATCCCCAAGTACACAGGATCAGTGGACGACGGACCCGTACAGGACTGGTTCAACCTGTTCGAACTCCACGCTACCGCTGCATCTTGGTCGGAACGGGAGATGGTTACGAACTTCAGCGACTACGTCACCGGTGAGGCATTCAAATTTTACCTAATTCACATATTCGAGAACGACGAGTCTTGGAAAAAGATCAAAGAAAAAATGATCACCCGTTTCAAAGAATACGATGAAGAACTGTCCATACTTCATCAGCGCATGGCTTTTCGACTCTCCCATCACAGTTACGCGAAGTCTTCCCGCAGTAAGTCTATTTTCCAAACGAGACCTCAGAGAAAATATACCAACATTGTACCATCATATGACTCTTCCGAAAAAACGTCACGCATTCGAACACCGACCACTAACTTGCACGTCACAACAGACAAGGTAAAGCCTCCGTATACCGAAAAGAATCTAGACCATTTCGCCAAAAGACAAAACCTAAAGCCGGGTTTCCCAAGATCAATAAAATCGGCATTTTCAACGTGTTCACTGCACCAAAACACTTCACATTTTACTGAACCACCCGAATCGCTTGATGCTTCGTGTCACACACAAGGCCCAGATGGTTTCGAACGTGCGACGGAATTTAGGCGTGACGAGCTGGTGAATCCTCACAATACCAGCCCATACCCTGACGTTCCGGACCAGGGTCATTCGACAGGCATTTACAGCCTAATCACGCTGCGAAACGAAAAACATACGCCATCAGAACCACCCGAAGCCAAGTCTGTTGTGCTCTCATTGTCAAGGGATAACACACATGTGAGTCAAAGCACTGCAGGAATTTCGAATCCACCAACGCCGGCGCATTGTCAACTGACAGAAGCATTTACAATCAATGATGACTCACAACCATCTTGGGAGCTTTCTCATCAGTCTGTCACGATGCTTTCATCGCAAGACAAGCCCAGCAGTACAGTATCAACCACCGACTATCTACTGATCACATCACCATGCAAAGAAAAGCAGACTCATGTTCCGGAGAGATGCCCATCTGACCAACTTTCGGAACAAAACGAGCAATTTCAAGAAAGGCAACTCCACGAACCCCAGGAACTACAACGGCTACTCGAACAAGAACAGCGATCAAGTGAAACCTTCTCACGAGTACACTTGTGTCTTGAAGGTCATAAGAGACAACAGCAATTGAAGAAGCAAAGACAAAGTCAATGCCTAAGCCATCATCGCAGAAAGCAACGTCGACAAAATTTTCTGCACCAGTTCTCAAGGCCGTGTCTGCGATCCAACAAACGGAGAGAACGCCACAGAAAGTTATGAAAAAGGCATGAAGCTACCACGCATACAACGGAGAAAAAAAGACTTCCTCGCATCAGCCTTGGCTCTCACGTACGCCGACTAGAAGCAACGCGTCTGTTGCAACGACGGCGCTGGATCCGATGCCAAAGACATCCGTCAATCCAATGCTACATAGATTTAAAGCCTTGTTCGTTCCTCACAAGACCTCAAGTCGTGTCATCATCAGTGCAGATAACAAGGGTGTGGTTATGCCATTCAGAACGCAACAGTCAGCCTCGCTCACCAGAATTCCTGCGTTAACCGGACTGCTGCACTCTCCACTGAAGCCCTTGAAAGTTTACGGAACTCTTCTGGAGCACAGAACCAATTGTGACTTTTGACATGTGTGACTTTTCAACCTCTCCTTGTTTATTTTTGCTTGTTCATAATTAATTCCTTCTTTCGGGGGGAGGGGGAATCGTGTGACGTATGAAGCGATGGTTGGTAGAGGCAGAGAAGGAAGAAGTCAGAACAGAATAAACATGGCGTATGAGCCAGGCCACGTCGCCCATTCACACACACACACACTCACACACACACACACACACACACACACACACACACATATATATATATATATATATATATATATATATATATATATATATATATATATATATATATATATATATATATATATATATATAGTGTTGTACGTCGAGAAAGGTTAGGACGCAGCTTGACGAAAGGTGCTTTTGCTTTATGAGGCAGGTCTGGCTACCGGCGAGCCGCATGCGCGAGCTACTACTACAGCCACCGATCATCATCATCTTCTTCAGTAATAGCAGAGCTTCCGTTCATAGCTCGGCATACTCACTCATGAGTACACTCACTCACACTCATTCATACTCATTTGAACATGGTGAGTGTGAGTATGAGTGAGTACTGATAAGTATGAGTAGGAGTGAGTAGAACGAGAGTGAGTACTCATGAGTATAAGTAAGAGTGAGTATGGACGTGAGTGAGTACTTTCAGTGGGAGTAGAAGTTAGTATGAACGTGAGTGGATGCTCATGAGTGTGAGTAGGAGTGCGTATGAACGTGCATGAGTATTCTGAGTGTGAATAGGAGTGAGTATGAACGTGAGTGACTACTCTGAGTGTGAGTAGAAGTGAGTATGAATGTCAGTGAGAAATTTGAGCGTGAGTAGAATTGGGTATGAACGTGAGTGAGAATTGTGAGTGTAAGAGTGAGTATGAACGTGAGTGAGTACTTTGAGTGTGAGTATGAGTGATTATGAACGTGAGTAAGTACTCATCAGTGTGAGTATCCGTGAGTATGAACGTGAGTGAGTATTCATCAGTGTGAGTAGAAATGAGTGAGAGCTTGTGAGTGCGAGTAGGAGTATGAACGTGAGTGACTATTCTGAGTGTGAGAAGGAGAGAGTATGAACGTGAGTGAGAACGTGAGTGAGTAGGAGTTTGAACATGAGTGAGTACTGATGAGTGTGAGTATTCGTTAGTATGAACGTTAGTGAGAATTCATGAGTGTGATTAGGAGTGAGTGAGAGCTCATGAATGTGAGCAGGAGTGAGTACGATCGTGGGTGAGTACTCATGAGTGTGAGTAGACTTGACTGCGAAGGTGAGTGAGTTGCTGTGAGTGTGAGTAGCGACGAGTAGGAACATGAGTGAGTTACTATGAGTGTGATAAATATTTGTAACCATCGCAACGGCGTCCTCGATACGTTGGAAATAACGGGCACTATGGCATGCAAGCTTTGTGTACGTAAAAGCCTTCAGTTAGTTTGGAAACTGGGGGAGCCAACCTACATCAGATGGGGGGGGGGGGGGGCTAGGTGATTGCGCAAAACTTGAGTTGAGGGTAGCCGTCCATTTTATTGTAATTTGAATTTTCTAGGCTGAATAACTTTGAACTGCCTGTCCTTATAGCTACCGTTCTTGCTGGACTTACCTCTTGCGCTTCACTCTACGCAACGCACTGATTATACATGAAAAACAACAAGGGCTTGAGAAGCACTTTAACGAAAATTGCCGCGCGAGCCAGTTCAGAAAAAAGAAATGCACGGCGCAAGCGACAAAAAAAAGCGCTGAAATGGCCCGCGAGAGAAAGCACATTGTGTGCGCTACGCACATTGTGCGCAGCGATTTTGCAGTTTCTATCTCTGCGTTGTCCCTTAAGTGAAGGTTGACTTGAACGAAAACCTTAAGTGATCACATGACCTCTCAAGCGTGAAGCTGTGTGCAAACTTCGCCTTCTCAGTGCCCCATTAGGGAAAAAAAGGAAAGCTTGGAGGACGGTTGAGCTTCGCCGTCAATAGTATAGTATGCGATAGCGTAATCGGACCCTGTTCACATCGTCGTTATAATCTCACCCTCGCTTCACTTTTCGGCGGCTTACTATGCCTCCAACAGTGCAGACACAATGTGCAATAAGCGCCCAATCACCCTAGATAATTTGTTCTATCATTCACATAACGCGAGCTAGTACAAAAACACACGTAACGCAACTCGTTAATTACCGTTTCATTCGGCTGTCCGCGATAACCCTGCGTACGCACACTGCCAATGAAAATTAACCGCGTCCGCAGATCCATAAATAAGGCCCCCTGAAATCGTCAGTGCCGGCACGGAGACAATGAAGTCTCCGCGTGAGCGCGACCCACAGAGGAAGGAAAACATCTCCGAAGATGCGCACAACTTCTCGAATGCAAAACTGCCCTATGCAACGCATTCCATCTGATGGTGAGGTAGAGAGGGGAGGCGCCGTCTCGACGGTCGCGCCGGGCCACAGAACATTTACCAGTGGCCGGGCGGCCGAGGTGGACGCGGCGCCACGGCACCGACGTGGCGGTGAGGCCCCGGCGCCCGCCTGTCCCGCTAGTGCAGTCAGGGGGGGCTAGGGGCAGTGGAAAGAACAAAGTGGCCGAGCCGGATAGCATAGCAACGTCTTGGGTTCTGGCGGGTAATCATAGCAGCGGCCGTGTAGTACTACTGAAGCTGTCGAGAGCGTATCAATTTCGCGCGCGTGCGTCGTAGCCTCCGAAAGCGCATTTTTGAGTGCTTGTAACACATTACTGAGATTCTAAACGATGTCTCAGCGTTTCCTACGAGTCATGGTACACAAATGAATGTGCAGGTGCGTCGTAATTGCACTGAGTCATTGCCTGTTTGTGGAGCCTACCGACCCTAAAAGAAAGCAACAATTGTTAAACTTGGTTGTTTCTTGAGTAACCTCAGTACACGTAACGCAACCTCAATGTTAATATTCATCATCGGCCTGACAACGTCCACTGCAGGACAAAGGCCTCTCCCAAGATCTGCCACTCAACTCGGTCCTGTGCTTGCTGCTGCCATTATGTACCAGCGAACTTCCTAATCTCATCTGCCCACCTAACTTACTGTCTCTCCCTAACGTTTGCTTTCTCTGGAGATCCGGTCAGTTATGCTTAATGACCAGGTGTTATCCTGCCTACGCGCTACATGCCCGGCCCATGTCCATTTCTTCTTCTTGATTTCAACTACAATATTCTTTACCCCGGTTTGTTCCCTGATCCACTCTGCTCTCTTCTTGACTCTTAAGGTTACAACTACTATTTTCTTTTCCATCGCTCTCTGCGTCGCCATCAATTTAAGCTGAACCCTTTTTGTGAGCCTCCAGCTTTCTGATCAGTAGGGAAGTACCGGCAAGATGCAGCTGTTATATACATTCGTCTTGAGGGGATAGCGACAATCTACCAGCCATGAAATGACAATGCTTGCCGAATCTTCTCCACCCCACTCTTATTCTTCCAGTTACTTCAGTCTCGTGGCTCGGCTCCGCAGGTACTACCTGTCCTAAGTAGACGTATATACCTTTTCCTACTTGAAGTGCACTGCCACTTATCTCGAAGCGCTGTTTCCTTTCGAGGTTGTTGTTCATTACTTTCGTTTTCTGCCGGTCAATTTGTAGATTCCAAGAGAAGGAAAGCGGGAAAAGGGGAGACAAAGTTTGGTGGGCAGATGAGATTAGGAAGTTTGCGGGTATGAAGTGGCAACAGCAAGCAAAGGACCGAGTTGACTGGCGGAACAGGGGAAAGGCCTTTGTCCTGCTGTGATGATGAGTATGTGAATGTAAAAGTACGTGGGTGAGTGCGCCTGAGTATGGGTAGGCGTAAGTATGAAGGTGAATTCTTATGTGAGTGTGGAGGTGAGTGAGGGCTAATGATCTTGAGCAGGTGTGAGTATGAAGGTGAGCGAGTAACTATGAGTCTTAATTGAGGTGCACGAAAAATTGAAGGACAAAAAGGAGACACCTGGACACGGCGCGCTGTCTCGGGGTGTCTTCCTTTTGAACTTCAATTTTTCGCGCACCTCAGTTAATATGAAATACCAACTCGCCCAGCAGTCCGTGTTTCTCTAAGAGTGTGAGCAGTCGTGAGTATGAACGTGAGCCATGAACAATGAGTGTGAGTAGGCGTGAGTATGAACGTGAGTGACTGTGAGTAGGCGTGAGTATGAACGTGAATGACTATGATTAGGCGTGAGTATGAACATGAGTGAGTACTCATCAGTGTGAGTAGTCGTGAGTATGAACGTGGGTGAGGGCCTATGAGTGCGAGCTGGCGTGAGTGTGAACGTGAGTGAGTACTCACAAGTGTGAGTAGTCGTGAGTATGAAATTATTGAGTACTCATCAGTGTGAGTAGTCGTGAGTACGAACGTGGGTGAGGGCCTAGAGTGTGAGTTGGTGTAAGTTTGAACGTGAGTGAGTACTATAGAGTATGAGTAAGAATGAGTATGAACGGGAATGAGTATTTTCAGTGTGAGTAGAAGTGAGTTTTAACGTGAGTGAGTACTCATGAGTGTGAGTAGGAGTGAGTATGAACGTGTGTGAGTACTCTGAGTGTGACAAAGAGTGAGTATGAACGTGAGTGAGTACTTTGAGTGAGAGAAGGAGTGAGTATGAACGTGAGTGAGTATGAGTGAGTGTGAGTAGGCGTGAGTAGGAACGTTAGTAAGTACTTTGAGTGTGAGAAGGAGTGAGTATGAACGTTAGTGAGTACTCATGAGTGCGAGTAGGCGTGAGTATGAACGTGAGTGAGGGCCTATGAGTGGGAGTAGACGTGAGTATGAACGTGAGTGAGGGTGAAGGCTGAAAAAATTGTGGTGAGTGAGTATGAGCGAGTAGTCTCTCAAAGTGCCAACCTATGCTTCCGTTATTCAGATTCATTACAAGTCCTCCCCGTGAAATGAGGAGCCATCCTGGCGACCTATGGACAAGTAAACACGGAAGGGTCATAGCAGGGCTTAAGTCTCGACACGTGGAAAATTTCCCGGCCACGACAGCGTTGGCCAGAAGATGGTTCCAGTGGCTCGAGGAGGTAACTCGCCGGTGTCGTTTTTTGTTATATATACGATTTGGGCCATGATACTTGGGACCAACTTGGTAGAAAGGCCAGGTGTAGCAGAAGGGACATGCAGCCAGGCGATCGAACCAGAATCGTAGGAAGTTGTGTTAATTGAAGCGTCATGGTGGGGCTTTTGGAGTCCTTGGCTTTGGGTTGTGAATGATCTTGCCAGTTGGCGGCATTCTTCAGCGTATGTAGTGGTTTGAGATAGGGTCGTGGACTCTGAGGAGTCAGGTCTGTACGAAAGAATGGTGTCCATAGTGCTAGAAGCTTTGCGTCCGTAAAGGAGGAAAAAAAGGAGAGAACCCAGTAGTGCTTTGAGTGGCGGTATTATAGGCGAACGTGATAAATGGGAGCACTCGGTCCCAATCGGAGTGGTCTGACGAGATGTTCATAGACAGCATGTTACCCAGGGTGCGGTTGAAGCACTCTGTCATTCCATTGGTCTAGGGATGATAGGCGCTTGTAGTGCGGTGAACAACGTGGCCCTCACGCAGCAATGCTGTGATGAGATCTGACAAGAATATGCGACCACGATCACTCAGTAACTGAGCTGCTCCATGACGTAATACGATGTTGTGAAGAACGAAATTCGCAACGTCTTTTGCCGTAGACGAGGGAAGGGATGAAGGTTCGGCATACCGCGTGCGGTGATCAACAGTGACTATGATCTAGTGGTTACCTACTGCAGTGCTGAGAAAGGGTCCATAGATATTGATATCAACCTGGTCGAGTGGTCGGGATGGGCATGTTAACGGTAATAAAGCACCGTTGGCGTGATTAGGGGGAGTCTCTCGTCTCTGGCACGTCGGGCAAGCCCGAACGTACTGTCGTATAAAACGGTACAAGCTACGCCAGTAATATTAAAGCCGTATGCGAGAATACGTCTTCAGGAAACCTGCGTGACCACATTGGGAGTCGTCCCGAAACGTGGAACGAATTTCTGATCGCAGATGACGTGGAATCACGAGTAGCCACTGACGTCCACCGAGTGCGTAGTCGCGTCGGTAAAGTACGTCGTTGCGAGTGGTGAAGTGCTCGACTGACCGACGCAACGTGCGAGTAGGAGGAGAAGCCGTTCACCCAGACAGGATGTCTAGAATCGAAGCAACCCAAGGGTCCTTGCGTTGCTCAGATGGCATGTCGGCGATGGTGATGGCAGTGGCATCACAGATGAGACTCTCGCAACAGGCCGGGTCAGGGAGTAGGGGCGAATGAGAGAGGGCGTCTGCGTCCGAATGTTTCCGGCCGGAGCGTTAGACCATGCGAATATCATATTCTTGAAGCCGTAACGCCCATCGCGCGAGGCGACCACTTGGATCCTTCAGTGACGACAACCAGAAGAGGACGTGGTGGTCAGTCACGACGTCAAAAGGGCGCTCGTACACGTAAGGTCGAAATTTATTTATCGCCCAAATAACGGTGAGGCATTCCTTTTCAGTGATGAAATAGTTGATTTCGGCTTTGCTAAGAGTTCGGCTTGCGTAGGCAACCAGGTACTCTTGGAAGCCGTCTTTCTGCTGCGCAAGAATAACGCCTAGCCCGATACCACTAGCGTCGGTGTGGATCTCTGTGGGTGCCGATGGGTCGTAGTGTCACAGAATAGGCGGTGACGTGAGGAGGTGGGACAGTTCACTGAAAGAATCGTCACAGGTGGCAGACCAGGCCGAAAGGTCTCTGGAGCCGGCGAGGAATTGGCCAAAGGAGCGATGATTGTCGGGAAATTGCGGACGAAGCGCCAGAAGTAGGAGCAAAGGCCTGTGAAGCTTCGGAGCTGTTTCATGGTGGTCGGTTTGGGAAACGCTGAAACGGCTGTAAGTTTGGCAGGGTCAGGAAGAATGCCGTCCTTCGAAACCACGTGGCCAAGGATTGTAAGCTTTCGAGCGGCGAAATGGCACTTCTTAAGATTCAGTTGCAGCTTCGCGGCGGAGATACAAGCGAGGACTTTCTCGAGGCGGGTTAAATGTGTTGCGAAATCAGTTGAAAAGACGATAATGTCATCGAAATAACAAAGGCAAACGTTCCATTTGAGGCCTCGAAGGATAGAGTCCATTATTCGCTCGAAAGTAGCTGGCGTATTACAGAGGCCGAAGGGCATGACTATGAATTTATATAGCCCGTCGGGCGTGGTGAAAGCTGTTTTTTCGTGCTCGGCCCCTGCCATGGGTACCTGCCAGTATCCAGAGCGCAGATCTAAAGAATAAAAAAAATCGGCTTCCTGTAGGCAGTCCAAGGCATCGTCAATGCGTGGCAGCGGATAGACATCCTTGCGCGTGATTCGGTTGAGACGTCGGTAGTCCTTTCAGAACCTGACGGATACGTCCTTATTCTTCGCCAGCACAACTGGAGAGGCCCAGGGACTGCTTGAAGGTTCGATTATGCCACGTTTCAGCATATCGTCGACCTGTTCATTGATGACATGGCGTTCGGCAGTTGACACACGATATGGACGCTGTCGTAATGGTGTTTCTTGACCAGTATCTATACGGTGAACAACAGATGACGATCAATTTAAGGAAGGCTGATTGTGGTCAAACGAGACTCGAAAACGCCGGAGAAGCTTCATCAGCTGTTCCTGCCAGGCATGAAATGGCAATCAATGGACTTGCGGAATACATTCATAGGGTCATTGGCGTGAGTTGTGGATGTAATGGCACAAGTCGGTAGAAATGGTTTGTCTGGATGCATCGGATCTTCGAAAATATAATGTAAGGTCTCGAGGCTCTCCAGACACTCGCCGCGTAGCAGGATGTATGGACAAGCAGAGACGTTGTACGCATGAAGTACCACCGAACCATTGGAAAAGTTTATGACGGCAAACGGGGGGACGATGGTTCGGTAGTGTGCACTAGCTATAGCTGGTTGGAACAGGAGAGTCGAGTTAGTGGCAGCAGGAGAAAACACTGGCACTAGGACGGCGGACAAAAGCGCGATGTGGACATCTGCTGTGGCAAACACTTTCGAGGGACTTTGGTGGTCGATATCGAGGCAAGGATTTGTCAACGTGAGTTTACCACGAGCGCAGTCGATGAGGGCCTGATGGGTAGAAAGGAAATCACATCCTAGTATGACGTCGTAAGATGAACGTGGAAAAGCAACGAAGTTGATGGCGTACCAAACATTCTGAATAAAAACACGTGCTGTGCACTGAGCTGTCGGCGCGATGAAATGGGAGGTGGCTGTACGCAGAGCAAGATTCGTAAGCGGCGTTGTAACTTTTGTCAAATCGCGACACAGTTTTTCACTAACTACAGAAACGACGGCGCCTGTGTCGACAGATGCACGTACAGCAACACCTTCTACTTGCACATGAATTCCGTTGGGCGGACAAAGAGGAGGTCTTGGAGAGTTCGACGACGACGCAGTTCTTGCCTCCGGAACTGTGGCTGTCAGTTTTCCTCTCGAGCGGGGCTCGTGCGCCGAAGCATCGGGGAGACAGATCGGCGACTGGGTGGTAATGACCGGCGAGAGTCGACAGGGCATCGTGGGGACAATGAGTCGGCGATAGGAGAAGATGGTCTCTAGGGATTCTGGGAAGCCTGGTAATTTGCAGAATTCCCACGGTCCGGAGGCTGGAATTTGCGACGGCGACAGTAGCATGTTATATGTACCAGAAAACCGCATGCAAAACAGATGGGTCGATTATCGAAGGTGCGCTATGGGTTAACGACAGAAGGTGCAGGGGGCGTAGTAGGATAGGGTGTTATATATATAGGCAGCGTCGTAGGGTAGGAGGACCCAGTGCCCCGGTATGCGCCAGAGACAGGTGGGGCTTGGGGTCTAGCAACGACGGCAGCATAGGTCAGCGGCGTAGGGACAGATGGCGATGAAGACAGCGCCTGAGTGACCTGTGTCTCAATGATCTGGCATAGACGTGGGTCTAACGAGGTCAGTAGCTCGGTTGCTTCGGCCACAAGAGAAAGTTGACGCGCAACTTCTTCACGAATGAATTGTTTGATGTGGAGCAGTAAGACAGTGTGATCAGTAACGACGTCGTGCACGAGGTTGGAAACTTCAGCTGTCTCTTCAGCGGCCCTGCGCGTCGAGACATGCTGCTTACGCAACTCGTCGTACTCCTGACAGAGCTGGACAACGTCGGTGACAGTCTGTGGGTTCCTAGCGAGGAGCATCTGGAAGGTATCGTCGTCAACTGCTTTGATGATGTGCTTGATTTTGTCGTGTCCGGTTAGAAATGCATCGACGCGCTTGCAAAGAGACAAAACATCTTCGATGTAACTTGTAAAGGTCTCGTCGCTGCGCTGGACTCGACTACGCAGACGCTGTTCCGCGCGAAGCCGAAGCACGGCGGGACGACCGAAGACCGTGGCGAAGGTAGACCAGTTGGTGATTTCGCCTTCGTGGTTCTTGAACCATGGGATGGCCACATCAGCGAGGTAAAATCGCACGTTCATGAGCTCGTCGCAGGCGTTCTATTTGTTGGAAGCACTAACGAATTTGTACTCGACGAGCCTGTCCTCGACGTCTTGTTCGTCATTGCCGCGAAAAATCGGTGGGTTGCGTTGTCAAGGCACGCCAGTACAAAAGACTGTCGATGGTGGGGCAGCTTGAGAAGGGCCAGGAGCAGTCATGGTGAACGGTGACGGTAGTGTCCAATTGTGAAGTTCCAGGTTGATGGGAAGCCCGGCTCCTCCACCACTTAAAATATAGGTGTTGTACGTCGAGAAAGGTTCAGACGCAGCTTGGGAAAGGAGTTTTATGAGGAAGGTCTGGCTACCGGAGAGTGACGTGCACGAGCTACTACTACAGCCACCGATCATCATCGTCTTTCTTCTTCAGTATCACCAGAGCGTCCGTTCTTCAAATTCATTACACAATACAATATATTGAGCACGAGCACACCAACGGTCCTCTTCTTCTTTCACACCATGGCACATACTCGCATTGGCACTAAACCTCGTTCCATGCCTGCGGCATTATATATATATATATATATATATATATATACATATATATATATATATATATATATATATATATATATATATATATATGATTAATGGGAGACGTGGCCTGGCTCACACGCCATGTTTATTCCATCAACACGTCTTCATCAGCATCCACCAACCATCGCTCTCTTTTTACGTAACATGATTCCCCCTCCCCTGGAAGCAGTTGCGTCAGACACTTAAAACAACAAGAAAAACGCAGAGTGTTAAAGCGAAAAATGTCAAAATGCACCGTAGTTCCATTTCAGAAGGGAGTTCCTTAACTCGCACAAAAATCCACAGCAGAGGGAAGCAGTCCGGCCATAACTAAGAGAATTCGGGTGGACGAGGCTGGCTGTTGCGTCCTGGATGGCATAACCACACTGCGGAGATCTGCGCTGGTATGACATCGGTTGAGTTCTTGTGAGGAACGGACAAGGTTGGCAGTCCCTGTAGTATTTCAGGTACGTATGTCGAAGGCGTCAATTTTTGTGTCGTGGCGGGAATAGACGGTGTGCTTCCAGTTTGCGAGTGCGATGGTAGCGGCTGACGGAAAGGTGTCTTGGTCTCTGCGTTCTACAGACGATGTCTTTTTGTCTCTTTCGAAGTTTTCTGCGGTTTCGGAGCTGTAATCGTAGGCGCAGTCTTGATCTCTTGTGCCAAATGCGTTTGTGGTGCCGATACTTTATGCGTATATGCCTCACGTCTTGAGTTTGCTTTAAGAGGCTCGCTTTGCGTCATCGTCCTCGTTGGCGTATCCGTTGGAGTGTCTTTAACATTTGGAATCGCTTTCGCTGGCGTTGTTGCAGTTGTATTGGAACGTGCTGAGGTGGGAGCGCTTCTTGAACATCATGCCAGTTTTTTTGACAAGTTGGTGTGGTGTCCAGTCTGCAGCTGGTAGCAGGTGAGCTGTTGTTCTCATGCAGTTCGGGCAATGAAGATAATGCTTCACAGTTGACAGAAAGCTCTTCAGAAGCTTCTTCTACGCTGTTCACTACGATGGGCTCTTGCGCATGGCAGCGTGCGACGTTCGATGCGTCTGAGCCTTCGGTGTTTCTTCGACTGTCGAGCGTGTATGCACCGGACGGTGATGCGTGGACCCATGTGGAAGGAGTATGGCTCGACAGGGTATTTTCCCTGTGCATCAGCTCGTCTATTGTAAACATGGTGTCCTTACGAGGCAAACGGTGAGCGTCATGAGCACTTGACAAGCAGCGTGATGGAAAACCGCGTGGTGGACAATGTGTGCGAAACGAAACATGAAGGACATCAGTATGGTGAGCGACGTCTCGTGTCATGTGTTGGTGCGACGACTTTGAAAATGCCGACTTTGGTGCAGAAGGGAGGCGCGCTCGATGGTTGGGCTTTTTCTGAAATACGCATTGTCACCTGTCAGTGAACTCCTGTGCCATTTTGTGTTGTCGCAGTGGTCGATTCATGCTGGGCGTTTGTAAGCTTGAAGACTGCTTGTGAAAATGACAAGGGAGTGCGATTGCCTGTGGATGGTTGGTTATAAGCGAGTCTTCGTCATAGTCGTCATTGTATTCTTTTAATCGCATGGTCATTTCTGCCTTTATCTTTTGCCTAGACTCGCCCTTCTCGAATATGTGGGTTAGGTAAAATTTAAATAACTCACCGGTGACGCAGTCGCTGAAGTTCATAGCCATCTCCCGTTCCGATCAGAATGCCGTGGTAGCGTGGAGCTCAAACAGGTCAAACCAGTCCTGTACAGGTCCATCGTCCGCTGCTCCAGTGTACTTGGTGATGGGAAGGTCAGTCGATGGTTCTGTCCTGATGCCGGTAACTGCATGTGCCTGAGACCGCTTCTTCTGTGGTCGATATTCAGTTGAGGCGTATTGCCGGTGGCTTCGTGAATGATGAGAAGCTGATGAGTGGCGGCCAGGTTTTCATCCTGTCGACTCGTGTGACGCTAAGATGAATGGGAGATGTGGCCCTGCTCATACGCCATGTTTATTCCATAAGCACTTCTTCATCGGCTTCTACCGACCATCGCTACCTTCTTACGTCTCTCTCTCTCTCTCTCTCTGTCCGTCTCTCTCTCTCTCTCTCTCTCTCTATATATATATATATATATATATATATATATATATATATATATATATTGAAACGAAGGTGCGCGAGCTATACGGGGCGTGGAAGAAGAAGAAAAGTAGTGGAGTGGCGCTTGGACTGTGTGGTTGGGTGAAGCATTCTAGGCCTGTCTCAGAAATACGCTGCCCTTTCACAATGCCATTTCACCTCATCTTTAAATAAACACAGTCACTCGTAACAGTTTAGTGGAAGGTGCTGGGTACATCAATCTGGACGAACCAGCTCAACCGATTTTGCGACGGAGCAGACGCTTGGCAGGCTTGCCACCACATCTACCAGACATGGAGGACGCGGGAGCAGGCCATAACAACCTCGTTGCTGATGAGCAACACGTTCACCCGCTAGGACCAGCTCGCTGCGGCATGCTGGAACGTCAGCCGAGGACCTTTTCGGCGCAGCCGGATGACGATGTTGACGACTGGCTCAAGCATTACCAAAGAGTGAGTCGCAGCAACCGCTGGAGCACTGCTAAGCAGCTTGAGAGCGTGGTGATTTTCTCGTCGGCACCGCGTCTCTTTGGTTCGACAACCATGAGAGTGCATTGACCACATGGGACATTTTCGTGGACGAGCTGAAGAGGTGTTTTGGTGATTCAACAGCTAAGGTCAAGCAGGCGGAGCAAACGCTTTCACGCAGAGCTCAGTTACCTGGCGAAACATGCACCACCTACATCGAGGCCGTCTTGAAGCTTTGTGGAATCGTGAGTGTGACCATGTGTGACGAAGATAAGGTAGGTGATCTGCTCAAAAGAATCGCGGAAGACGTCTACAATTTTCTTATCACTAAGGAAGACTTACACACACCTTCCAACCTAAGGAAACACTGCCGAGCATTTGAAGCGCTAAAAAGGAGGAGAGTCTTACCGAAATTTGGACGTCTTGAAAATGTGCCCACGATTGCAAGTGTCAACCTTCCATCGCCGGACATCTCTTCTCTTATAAGACAAGTGGTTAAGGAAGAACTTGCTCAACTGCAAGCTGTGGACACCGCTGGTGTCTGCCATCAGTGTGCGTTCGACCAACGGCCCCGTGAACCACTGGTACCTCGGATGCGACAGAGCTACTTCGAGCCTCGCCCGAATTACACCGATTGGTTCGAACGAAGGAGTGAATGACCACTCGAAAACCAGGAACGCAGGCAAGCCGCATCACATCGATTTACTCCTCGGCCACCATCGCCCGGCTTTTATCAATCGACGAGGTCTACTTCGCCGGGGACGACTAGACACGACACCCGTACTTGCTACTACTGCTGGCTACCTGGACACATCGCTAGGTACTGCTACCGTCGCCAGCAGCGAGCTCCACGATTCAACGTGTACACGCCCTATGTACCTTCTGGCGAGTCTCGACCGTTTCGGGGCTCTTTCCAACGGCAACACGCAGCACGTGCTGACTCGCCTTGCTCCGACCGCAGCGTTACTCCACCACCCACACGCCAACAGCGATCCCCGTCTCCGCGTTGCCGCTCGGGGACGCCCCCACCACTGGGAAACTAACTGATGCGATCAATGGGGGCGAGGCCGCAAAATCATCTTCCGCAAGACCCCCTTCTGTTGTAATGGTTGAGAACAAAGTGAGTGTTTTTGTAGACAATGTGAATACTGTTGCACTAGTTGATACCGGTGCTGCCGTTTCCATAATGAGCATGTCTTTTAAAAATCGCCTTGGGACGAAAGTAATGTTTGCTTGGAATCGGAGTGCTACGTTCCGCGGCGTAGGGGGAGAAACGTTCAGCCCGGTTGGAGTTTGTTCTGTTTTACTTTCTGTAGAAAATCAAACGTTTCGAGCTGAACTAACGGTGCTTGCACGAGCGACCCACGACGTCATTCTAGGTATAGATTTTTTGCGGGAATGTGGTGCAACTCAAGATAGTGGTAGTGGTGGGATTATTTTTCGTCCCTTGTTGCCGTCTCCATTGACGAAAGATACCGTTGATGACTGCTTGGAAGTGTTTGCCGTGTCTGAAGACGTCTGCTTGGCCCCGCATACCACAATGTTTGTGCGTGTAAACTCTTCGCGTTTTTGTGTGGGTTCTTACTACGGTTTAGCCGAGCCGAACTTCAGTAACGCACGTAAGAAAAACGTTATTGTGCCTCGTTGCCTCGTACTCACTGTCGATGGTTGTGCCGATTTGTGGACTGTGAACGTTTCCGCGCAGCCCATATATCTGCCTGCAAAACTTAAATTGGAAAGCTTTCAAGAGCAAAGTACTCTTACCATACGGTCACTCCAACTGTCGGTGGATGTCAAGAAACCCCACGCCAACTCGTACCCCGACTATTCTGCCAGCATTGACCGTATGATTAACAAGTCACTTTCATCAACTGAACTGTCGCTGCTGCAGGAGGTGATTGCACACTACGCCTCAGTCTTTGACTTTGCCGAAGACGAGACGTCTACCGTTACGCCACCGTCTTCACGTACGCAACACTGCATCTACACAGGCCAAGCACCACCAATACGCCAGAAGCCCTATCGTGTATCGCCTTCCAAAAGGAAAGCCATCGCTGAGCAAGTTGAAGACATGCTAAAGAAGGGCGTCATACAAGAATCGTGTAGTCCATGGGCAGCTCCTGTCATTCTAGTGAGGAAAAAGGATAATTCATAGAGATTCTGCGTAGACTATCGTCACCTAAATGTCATAACAAAGAAAGACGTCTACCCTTTGCCGCGTATAGATGACGCCGTGGACTGCCTTCATTCTGCCTCCTATTTTTCTTCTGTTCACTTGCGTTCTGGGTATTGGAAAATTCCTATGCATCCCTCAGATAAAGAGAAGACGGCTTTTGTAACACCAGATGGTCTCTTTGAGTTTAACGCTATACCCTTTGGTTTGTGCAATGCTCCAGCGACATTCGAGAGATTTATGGATACAGTACTTAGTGGACTAAAATGGGAAATTAGCATGTGCTATTTAGATGACGTGATTATCTACGGCAAGACTTTTCAAGAGCATAACCACCGCTTGTCGCTTGTGTTTGAATGCTTACGCGAAGCTGGCCTTGTTTTAAACTCACAGAAGTGTCATTTTGGAGAACGTCAAGCCCTCATATTAGGCTTCCTCGTGGATAAAGAAGGCGCGCGACCAGACCCACAGAAGACCGCAGTGGTTCGCAACTTTGAACCACCACGGACAGTGAAGGACCTGCGAAGTATTCTGGGTCTGTGCTCATATTTCCGCCGATTTATTAAGAACTTCGCGCAACTTGCCTCCCCACTGACGTCCGTCCTTCATAAAGACACACCGTACTTGTGGGATGATAAATGTGAGGCTGCATTTCAACAGCTGAAGTTTTTATTGACTTCAGGACCCATCCTAAAGTATTTTGATCCAGATGCTTTGACTGAACTTCATACTGATGCTAGTGGGCTAGGTGTTGGTGCTGTGCTGGTCCAACTCTGCAACAGCCGTCAGCACGTCGTAGCATATGCCAGACGGACACTGACCCGAGCAGAGAAGAACTACACCGTCACCAAGCTCGAGTGCTTAGCAGTCGTCTTCGCCATTCAGAAGTTTCGACCGTATCTACATGGCCGCGAGTTCACAATAGTGACCGATCGCCACTCACTATGCTGGCTTGTGGGACTTCGTGACCCGTCTGGCCGGCTGGCTCGTTGGGCGTCGCGCCCCTAAGAGTACAGCTTTTCTGTTACCTATAAGAGCGGACGATGTCACACAGATGCCGACTGCTTATCCCGCCTTCCTTCAGTACACACCCACGCTGACGACGATGACATTTGTGACTATTTAGTTTCTGTCTCGTCCGACTTCCCAGATACCAGCAGCTTCAAACATGAGCACCAGCGCGACTCTACTCTGAAACCCTTGCTCGAAGCTGCATATAACACCGTCGACAAGCACTTTAAAATTTCAAATGGCTTGCTGTATAAAAGAAACTATTCAGCCGATGGCCTCCCGTTGCTTCTAGTAGTGCCGGAAAGCCTGCGCCAGGTCGTCCTTCGTTCTGTCCACGATGACATAACATCTGGTCATCCCAGTTTCACACGTACGCTACATCGACTACGTGAGAGGTTCTACATGCCGAAATTGTGGAAGACCACAAAACAGTACGTCACCAGCTGCGCTATATGTCAGCGCCACAAGCGATCCACCACTGCCCCGGCAGGTTATTTGCAGCCCATCCCTCCACCGACATCCCCTTTTGAAAAAGTCGGCATCGACTTGCTTGGACCCCTTCCTAAGACCCCATCGGGCCACCGATATGTTATAGTGTGCGTGGATTATTTAACGTGTTATACGAAAACGGACGCACTGACATCGGCCACAGCAGCCACTGTTTCTTCTTTTCTGTTACAACGGGTCATACTGCGTCACGGTGCTCCACGGGTTGTGATCAGTGACCGTCGACGACAATTTATCGCCGATGTGGTTGAAGAAATTTTGCGCCTCTGTGGCTCCTCGTATTGCCACTCCACCCCTTACCATCCGCAAACTAACTGTCTCACTGAGAGAACAAATCGAACTCTCACGAATATGCCATCGATGTACGTTGATGCTGACCACAGGAACTGGGACGCCGTCTTACCGTTTGTTACTTACTCGTATAACACCGCCAAGCATGAAGTTACTGGACATTCGCCCTTTTTTCTGCTTTACGCACGAAATCCACAGAGTTTTCTGGACACTCTATTACCTTTCTCGCATCAAGAAGATCTGTCCATCGCTCAGAAGTTGTGTTGCGCTAAAGAAGCACGTCAACTAGCGCGCCTTCGAACATTGTCTTCGCAAGAACACAGCAAGAGTCGCTACGATGCCAAGCATATCCCCGTAGAGTTTTCTCCTGGTGACTATATGTGGCTGTGGACTCCTGTTCGTAAAAAAAGATTGTACCGGAAGTTTCTAGCAAACTATTCCGGCCCATTCGTGATAGTCAATCGTCTCAGTGACGTGAATTGCGTTGTCGCCCGAGTCACAGCCAAAAACCGGCGTTCGCGCACTACGCAAATTGTTCCCGTAGCCCGCCTCAAACAGTACCATCATAGGCCTATTAAACTCGCTCGGCGAGCTTCGTCTGCCGCCGGGGGAAATGAAACGAAGATGCGCAAGCCTACGGGGCGCGGAAGAAGAAGAAGAGTAGTGAAGCGGCGCTTGGACTGTGTGGTTGGGTGAAGCGTTCTAGGCCTGTCTCAGAATACTCAGAATACGCTGCTCTTTCACAACGCCATTTCACCTGATCTTTAAATAGGCACAGTCACTCGTAACAATATATATATATATATATATATATATATATATAGAGAGAGAGAGAGAGAGAGAGAGAGGGAGAGAGAGAGAATACAAGGAAGAGACAGGGAGTTCAACTTGGAAGAATACCTGGATTGCTACTCTGTACAGGGGTTAGAAAATTAGGGTTGAAAAGAGGATAGAGGCTAAGAGATATAAAATGAATTAGGAAAAAATGCGCATGCAGGGCGTTCTTATCGCAGTAGTTTGAAGAGACTGGTTGAACGCAGAAAGTGCACGAGTGCCTTCACAGCTTTCTTCTGCGACATAAAGTCCTTTCGGTAGGGTAGGATTCTTTCATCCTAAAGAGTCTGGTTGTTCTTTTGGTCTAGTGCATAGCAGAGCGACTGTCTCTGCGAGCAGTACTGCGGGCACTAGCACAGAACATGCCGAGTTGTTTCGTCACTGCCGCAATGGTCCCAGGTGCAGTGTCGGCCACTCCTACGCGGAACGCGTACACCTTGGTAAATGCGACACTTAACCATAACCTGCATAGCATAGTACATAGTGTGTCCGCGGCGAAGTCCTGGAGGAATTCTAAGACTAAGAGTTGGGTCTAGGGTATATAATTGTGCTGCGTGAAATGTGGCTCGTTCCATTTCGACGTGGTGCACTCGCAAGCAAGCATGCTGTGTTTTCTTGCAGCGTCAGTTCTGAAGAGGGGAATCGATACTTGATTGCTTTCAGTATGGGAAGAACGGGCAGCTCGATCGGCCCGTTCATTCCCAATTATTCTACAATGACTTGAAAGCCATTCAAAAGCTGTTTTGGGCCCTTTCTATAATAAATGGTAAGTCTCTTCTGCCATTTCGAACACCAGTTGTTCGTGCGGGTCGGGGCGTAAAAGTGATACAAGGGATTGCAGTGTCGCCTTTAAATCACTGAAAATATTCTATTCTCGTGGCCGTTGATCACTAATAAATGGCAATGCTACACGAATAGCTGTGAGCTTTGCTCGCGTCGATGTCGTAAGGTGGGCGGTCTTGAATTTGCTTGTTGTGGTTTTTATTAGTACCACAACAAATGCCGTTAAACGGCGCTGTAAAACGGAGCCGTTTGTGTATACGTGTACACAGCCTTGGTACGTCTCGTTTAACAGGAGCAGAGCGAGCTGCTTAAGAGCAGGCGACGCCATATACGCTTTTTTTCTGGATGTCAGGTACTGTTAGCCTGATGATAGCCGGAGTCTGGCAACGAGGAGGAGTCGAAGGCCTCGCGCCGGGTGTGAATCATGTTGGCAAAGAGTGGCGATACGTACTTACCGTTTGTAAAAAGCATAAACGTGGTCTCTCATCTAGTAAACAGGCTAATACCCCTGTCACACGGGCACTCGTGAAGACCGTTTAACTCCCTCGTTCTTACGACAACGAAGATGCGGTCCGTGTCACACGGCCATCCTTACGCAAACGAAGGTAAACGGAGCATTTCGCAAAGGACGTTCAACGATCTCCCTTCGCCGCGAAACGAGGTACTGTCGTCCCCAGCAGTCTAGAGGTCAGCGAAAAATTTCGAGCACCAAAGTGGCCGCAGTGAAAGAATATTACATTTTGGCAGTAATAAACGTTCTTTCGTTGTGATAATCATTCACAATGCGTGTGTATTTACGTCCGCCAGAGTTCACTTACTCTCAACACCGATTTGTAGTAGATCTCAAGGAGCAAATTTTTGTAGTAGAGCTTACACTTTCTGTTTTCGTAGGGCAGAGATCGTGTTTTGTAATTATCGAGTGAGAGAAGTCATAAGGGCAATTGGTGTCATAAAGACATGGTTAAAAAGGCTGTAAAGTGTTTAGGATGTGGGGTGAGTTTGTAAATAGACCCAAGTGCAGAAGCAAACGGAGAGGAGACTGACGCAAAGTGTAGGCAACGTGAGGTTGAGAAAAAGATAGAGAAAACGATGGTTGCCCAGAGTGAACTGCTGATGAGAATTACCGAGCTAGAGACTGCGTTGGTGACAGAGCAAGAAAAAACGAGGGCAATAGGAGAAAGGCTGAAGTCTGCCGAGGAAGCACAAGCCAATGTGAACAAAGAAGTGGCCGATGGAGAGAACAGTAGGGAATTGGCAACCAGAATGGCCGGGAAGAAGGAGCAAGCAAGTTTTAAAAAAAACTGGTTCAGCCGGATCAATCGTCGCAAGGCCCAGCTTCAGCGAAGTAGCGGTGGGGCTGAGAGGGGACAAAGCAGCTGGCGTCACAGGTGCAAGTAACCCCCAGGTGCAATACGCTCCAGCTGAAAGGTCACAGCATAGACGTAGAAATAGACGCAGCCACGAGCGCCGAGCCAATTCAGACATAGGGTATATTAACATGCAGGGTGGCAGAAACAGGCTGAAGTGGGAAGAAATAAAAGAACAGCTAAGAGAGGAGAGGCCAATGGTATACTGTTTTGTAGAAACACATCTTAAGGACAAGGAACAACCTCCTAACAATCCGGGCTACGCGTGGGAATATTGTAATAGAACAGAAGGCAGCAGAAAGGGGGTGGTATCTGGAAATTCATTCATAAAAGTACAGGCTGGCAAAGGTTCAAGCAGGAGTGCAAGGAACATTTATGGCTAAAAGAGAAAGTGGCAGCGCAAATGACACTCCTTGGTTTGGTGTTCTTGTGGACGGGAGCAAAGACCAGACAGGAAAGACAGAGAGAAATAACGTTTATTTGCACCCATCTAGAATGACGGGGGAGGAGGCTTGGGCCTCTGCCCCAATCATCCCCCTAGCCATCGGCCAGAATCTCTTGGGACTCGGTGGTGGTCAGGGCGAGACCGATGACTTGACGCTGTTCTTCGACGTCACGGCTGTGTAATAAGGCCTCCCCAGATTCTAGGTTTCTACTTGAATCGTTGTAGGATGGGCAGGTCCATACCATGTGCACTAAGCCCGCAGTGCTGTTGCAGTGCGCACATCTGGAGTTGAACCCTTCCGGGTGCCATTTGCTGTACAGGTGAGGGTTTGGGTACACGCCGGTTTGCAATTTCTGCCACATAATTTTGTCCTTTTTGTTCACCTGTTTAGCTCCCTCTGGATAAATGTTACGGTGGAATTTTTACTGTGTGCGGTGATTTCCTGAAACGTTCATAGTTCGTCTCTTGTGAAGAGGGGCTGCTCGTGCGAAGGCGGCGGGTCAGCGTCGATCGACCGGAAAGTGAGCCCTCGGGCGATCGCGTGCACCTTCTCATTCCCCTTCAGACCTTGATGTCCGGGGACCATACTAGTGAGATTGGCTCTGTGGGTACTGGTCCTTGTCTTATAATTTTGGCGGCTATAGCAGAGATCCTGCCCATATCGTAGTTTTTAATGACTGACTTAAGCCTGTTTCACATGCGAGCGATTTTGCTCCAAGAGTGGAGCGGCAGCCACCGCGAAAAGCTAAAACAGGTTTTTACCGCAGCGACTGCACGCCCTTGTGAAATTCGCCCAAGTTGGAAAAATTCGCTAGCGGCACAAGCGGCAGAGCGACCAGTGACGTCGTTTGACACGTAATGACGGGGGTGGAGTCGAGAAGTTGACGCACGCGCTGCGAGGAACTGGTTCCACAGAACTCGCTCCGACTGAGTAGCAGACGACATCCGTCCTCTCCCCGGCTCACAAATGTTTCGCACTGCTTTCAACAAGTCGCTGATAGAAGTGTTGAAACGATCTCTTCTTTGGGACGTCAAGATGAAGGATTTCCACAAGAACCATAAGAAGAACATTCTTTGGGAAGAAATTGCCGAACTCGCATACTTCCATAAAGTAAACGTCGCGGCTTGAACTGGCCATGTTCACTGGGGAAGTCGAAGTGCAGCTGTTTTCCTTTCGTTGCTCTCGACGATGCTTTTGCCGTAGTGACAATCGCGTGCGGTGCCTTTTTTTATTTCATTAACTATATTATAACATTATTTTTATTTCAATAACATTATTGTGCCGCAGCAATTGTTGCTGGTTTAACAAATGATGACATTTGGTGTCGCGGTGCATAGATGAAAGGCTTCACACGAACGAGAGAGCAAGGACGGCTTCTACGGTAGTGGACTTGAGAAGTAGCATTCCACACAGGTCACTGAAAAGCAATTTCGTGATGTGACTCAACAAAGAAGGGGCGCGAAGCTTCCTGTCATGGTTCGGGGAAATAAGGCACTCATCAGGGGCCTTTATTTTTGTTCTCCCCTTCAACAACACCTTGAATTCTCAATAAAACCCTGGCTGACTTGTCCGCGTCCTCTGCGACGCTTTTCTCGCAATGAGCAACTGCACCGCAGAGCGCTCAAGTTTGCAGGCTGTCGACAGGTCCTGCCACACTGGCCAGCTGCTCTCCGTGACATTCAGTGCAGGAATGGGCGGCTGGCAAGGGGAAAATAGATGTTCGGTCACGAGCACAACATACACTGCGTAGATAACGAAGAACAGCTGTTGATTTCAGGCACCAGGGCAGCAACACATGCCTAGAAACATGCATCTAAATTACACGGCCGAATGCTACCAATTGAATGTCACTTTGTCCCGACGGCGAAGGTGTGTCGAGTGAAATGGTGTGATACTTAGGCTTTCCTGCTCACCACAGCAGCATTTTTGGACGCAAATGCAAGCCAGAGCAAGAATTGCTGCGTAGTCCCTTACCTGCGCCGCGCACAAGTGTATATACAGCAGTCAAAGAACCGAAACAACGAGCGTATCACGCATATTATGCTACCTGCCGTTGACGAAACTCTTCATCCTGGAGTGCTTTACAGAATTATTGAAAAATCTAAGAGGCTTACTCTTTAGGGTGGAAGCATACAAATTCGAGCACCAGAAGAGATGTAGACCATGCAGAAAACCCCAATGAAGGATGTGTTCGCATTAGCCAAAGGGTGACCACAAACACTGCCGAAGCTTACTACTTGGAGTTTTTATAAAAACTCTTATTTTGACTCGAGCGAACAGTTACAACATTTAGGTATAAGTTTTGCGAGTTGTGTATACTGGGCTGACAGAAACCTCGTTCAGTGTCCCAATGTTAAATCGCTGAAAGCAAAAGCAATGAATTGGAGAAACATGGGAAGTGCTGCGCAAAACGCGCTCGCAGTTCTTAGGCATTGACCTAGCTGGAACAGCTGTATAATAAAACCATACAAGCAAACTTTTTTTTGCTTCTCCATGGTCAGTTATATGAGCGTACAACAAGAATCATACGTGAAAAAGCCAGGACAAAACAAAAATCAACTGCAACCGTTGCTTATTTGTTGTAAGATACATGTTAAAACTAGTTCAATCAGTGTACACACGTGTAAAAGTCGAGCGGCTATTTATGATGAACCTCGTAGCACAGGGGCGCCAAATGAAGGACACTTGGAGGAGGGCACGGCTTTCAGATACTACTGAAAACAGCGGTTCACCGGCGCCTTCCGCGGACAACACTGCCCGCTAGAGCGGCGGGCGTCGCGGATCAGCAGCGGCGCATGTGAAACGAACGCGCGTCCGCGCGTCCTCCCGCCGCTCATCGCCGCGACCGCCGCCGCTCGTTCGCTCGCATGTGAAACAGGCTTTAGAGTCGCTAACAATCACTCGTGTGCCTTTTTGAGCTACTGCCAAAGCAATCGCAAGTTCTTCTGCCTCTGTGGTGGTTATGTTCTTAGAAGTGCAGCACGAGACCAGGCCCCCGCTCTCGCGAACCACTACCGCTTTGTATGCTCCCTTTTTTTCGTATTCTGCAGCGTCCGTGTGAAGCACGCCAGATCGACCTTCAAGTTTCGCCTGCAGGGCAACAGCTCTAGTTTTGCGTCTGCCTTCATGAAACGCCGGATGCATGTTTTTCGGAAGCGGTATAATTTTCAGTCTTGCCCTAGCTGATTTAGGTATGCTAGCTGTCGGTCTGGAACACTCCGTGGGCTCGAACCTCAAGCGCTCCATGATTTTCCTCCCGGTTCTACTTCTCAGAAGTTTTTGGTGCTGTGACATCATGGCGGCTTCTATTAGCTCATCTAAAGTGTTGGAGACACCCAGCCCAAGAAGTTTAACCGTAGAGTTGTTCGGGGGAAGCCCTAGCCCTCAATGCCCTCAATTTTATCTTTTTCTGCTCTACTTAATTTAAGATAAGGGGCAACGTATAGTACATAGCTTATCACGAAAGCTTGAACTAATCTTAAAAGATTGGCTTCCATCATCCCCGCATTCTTGTCAGAAATGCGCTCAAGCAGGCGACACGTCTGGTTCGCACTAGCTTCGAGTCTCCGGATAGTTTCAGTGTTTTTTCCATTTGCTTGTATGCGCATCCCTAGAATTCTAATACTGTCTACGGTTGGAATAGCATTACCATTCGCTCGTAAAGCGATGTCACAACCCCTTTCGAGCGGATTGTCTGTTTTCCTTTTTTGCGATGGTAGAAAAAGAGCCTCTGATTTTCTTGTCGAGCATTTTAACCCTAGTGGTTCGAGATATTGTTCGATAGTATCTATGGACGCCTGAAGTGTGCTTTTCATAAGTCCGTCACTACCCCTGTATATCCACAGCGTCACGTCGTCTGCGTATATTGTGTGATGCAGATTTTCGATTCCTTCCAACTTCTTAGGAAGTCCAATCATCGCTATATTTAAAATAGTCGGAGAGAGTACAGACCCTTGTGGCGTCCCTTGATTCCCCAAGTTAATGTTTTCGAGCGACTGCCCTCCCATGCTGATAGTGGCTGTATGATTTGAGAGAAAGCCTCTCACGTAGTTGTATGTCTTGACGCCTACGTTTAGCGCACTTGGGTTCTTAAGTAAGGCTTCATGTTTGACATTGTCAAACGCCTTGGAGACGTCCAGACCCACAATTAATTTGGTGTCAACAGTCTCTTTGTCTAATATCTCCTCATTTTAGCTGTAGCATAATATCGCACATCGATAGGTGGGATCTGAAGCCTATCATACTATCAGGGTCATAGCTCGGCATACTCACTCATGAGTACACTCACTCACACTCATTCATACTCATTTGAATGTGGTGAGTGTGAGTATGAGTGGGCACTGATGAGTATGAGTAGGAGTGAGTAGAACGTGAATGAGTACTTATGAGTAGGAATAAGAGTGAGTATGGACGTGAATGAGTACTTTCAGTGTGAGAAGTGAGTATGAACGTGAGTGGGAGCTGATGAGTGTGAGTAGGAGTGAGTATGAACGTGAATGAGTATTCTGAGTGTGAATATGAGTGACTATGAACGTGAGTGACTACTCTGAGTGTGAGTATAAGTGAGTATGAATGTGAGTGAGTACTCTGAGCGTGAGTAGAATTGTGTATGAACGTGAGTGAGTATTG
The DNA here is from genome assembly GCF_043290135.1 of Rhipicephalus microplus. Classification (NCBI taxonomy): domain Eukaryota; kingdom Metazoa; phylum Arthropoda; class Arachnida; order Ixodida; family Ixodidae; genus Rhipicephalus; species Rhipicephalus microplus. Next base: position 132,744,562 of record NC_134708.1, read on the forward strand.
TGAGTGTGAGTAAGAGTGAGTATGAACGTGAGTGAGTACTTTGAGTGTGAGTATGAGTGAGTATAAACGTGAGTGAGTACTCATCAGTGTGAGTATCCGTGAGTATGAACGTGAGTGAGTATTCATCAGTGTGGGTAGGAATGAGTGAAAGTTTGTGAGTGTGAGTAGGAATGAGTATGAACGTGAGTGAGTACTCTGAGTGTGAGAAGGAGAGAGTATGAACGTGAGTGAGAACGTGAGTGAGTAGGAGTTTGAATATGAGTGAGTACTGATGAGTGTGAGTATTCGTTAGTATGAACGTGAGTGAGTATTCGTGAGTGTGATTAGGAGTGAGTGAGAGCTCATGAATGTGAGTAGAAGTAAGTACGAACGTGGGTGAGTACTCATGAGAGTGAGTAGATTGTACTGCGAAGGTGAGTGAGCTGCTGTGAGTGTGAGTAGCAACGAGTAGGAACATGAGTGAGTTACTATGAATGTGATAAATATTTGTAACCATCGTAACGGCGTCCTCAATACGTCGGAAATAACGGGCACTATGGCATGCAAGCTCACTGTACGTAAAAGCCTTCAGTTTGGAAACTGGGGGAGCCATCCTACATCAGATGAAGGGGGGGGGGGCGACGTGACCACGCAAAACTCGAGTTGAAGGTAGCCATCCATTTTATTGTAATTTGAATTTTCTAGGCTGAATAACTTTGAACTGCCTGTCCCTATAGCTACCGTTCTTGCTGCAGTTACCTCTTGCCCCTTCAGTCTACGCAACCCGCTGATAATGCATGTAAAACAACAAGGGCTTGAGAAGACCTTTAACAAAAATCGCTGCGCGAGCCGGTTCAGAAAAAAGAAATGCACTGCGCAAGCGACAAAAAAAAAACGCTGAAATGGCCCGTGAGAGAAAGCACATTGTGTGCACGACGCACATTGTGCGCAGCGATTTTGCAGTTTCTATCTTTGCGTTGTCCCTCAAGTGAAGGTTGCCTTGAACGAAAACCTTAAGTGATCTCATGACCTCTTAAGCACGAAGCTATGTGCAAACTTTGCCTTCTCAGTGCCCCATTAAGAAAAAAAAAGGAAAGCTTGGAGGACGGTAGAGCTTCGCCGTCAATAGTATAGTATGCGATAGCGTAATTGGACCCTGTTCGCATCACCGTTTCAATATCTACCCTTGCTTCAATTTCCGGCGGCTTATTATGCCTTCAACAGTGCAGACACAATGTGCAATAAGCGCCCAATCACCCTTGATAATTTATTCTATCATTCACATAACGCGGGCTAATACAAAAATACACATAACGCAACTTATTAATTACCGTTTTATTCGGCTGTCCGCGATAACCCTGCGTACGCACACTGCCAATGAACGTTAATCACGTCCGCAGATTCATAAATAAGGCCCCTGCAATCGTCAGTGCCGGCACGGAGCCAAGGAAGCCTCCGCGTGAGCGCGACCCACAGAAGAAGGAAAACATCTCCGAAGATGCGCACAATTTCTCGAATGCAAAAGTGCCGTACGCAACGCATTCCATCTGATGGTGAGGTAGAGAGGGGAGGCGCCGTCTCGACGGTCGCGCCGGGCCACAGAACATTTACCAGTGGCCGGGCGGCCGAGGTGGCCGCGGCGCCGCGGCGCCGACGTGGCGGCGAGGCCCCGGCGCCCGCCTGTCCCGCTAGTGCAGTCAGGAGGGGCTAGGGGCAGTGGAACGAACAAAATGGCCGAGCCGGATGGCATGGCAACGTCTTGGGTTCTGGCGGGTAATCATAGCGGCGGCCGTGTAGTACTACTGAAGCTGTCGAGAGCGTCTATATTTCGCGCGCGTGCGTCGTAGCCTACGAAAGCGCATTTTTGAGTGCTTGTAACACACTACTGAGATTCTAAACGATGTCTCAGCGTTTCCTACGCGTCATGGCACACAAATGAATGTGCAGGTGCGTCGTAATTGCGCTGAGTCATTGCCTGTTTGTGGAGCCTACCGACCCTAAAAGAAAGCGACAATTGTTAAGCTCGGTTGTTTCTTGAGTAACCTGAGTACACGTAACGCAACCTCAATGTTAATATTCATCATCGGCCTGACAACGTCCACTGCATGACAAAGGCCTCTCCCAAGATACGCCACTCAACTCGGTACTGTGCTTGCTGCTGCCATTATGTACCCGCGAACTTCCTAATCTCATCTGCCCACTTAACTTACTGTCTCCCCCTAACCCGATTGCTTTCTCTGGAGATCCGGTCAGTTATGCTTAATGACCAGGTGTTATCCTGCCTACGCGCTACATGCCCAGCCCATGTCCATTTCTTCTTCTTGATTTCAACTATGATATTCTTAACCCCGGTTTGTTCCCTGATTCACTTTGCTCTCTTCTTGACTCTTAAGGTTACAACTACTATTTTCTTTCCATCGCTCTCTGCATCGTCCTCACTTTAAGCTGAAGCCTCTTTGTGAGCCTCCAGCTTTCTGATCAGTAGGGAAGTACCGGCAAGATGCAGCTGTTATATACATTCGTCTTGAGGGGATAGCGACAATCTACCAGCCATAAAATGAGAATGCTTGCCGAATCTTCTCCACCCCACTCTTATTCTTCCAGTTACTTCAGTCTCGTGGCTCGGCTCCGCAGGTACTACCTGTCCTAAGTAGACGTATATACCTTTTCCTACTTGAAGTGCACTGCCACTTATCTCGAAGCGCTGTTTCCTTTCGAGGTTGTTGTTCATTACTTTCGTTTTCTGCCGGTCAATTTGTAGATTCCAAGAGAAGGAAAGCGGGAAAAGGGGAGACAAAGTTTGGTGGGCAGATGAGATTAGGAAGTTTGCGGGTATGAAGTGGCAACAGCAAGCAAAGGACCGAGTTGACTGGTGGAACAGGGGAGAGGCCTTTGTCCTGCTGTGATGATGATGAGTATGTGAATGTAAAAGTACGTGGGTGAGTGCGCCTGAGTATGGGTAGGCGTAAGTATGAAGGTGAATTCTTATGTGAGTGCGGAGGTGAGTGAGAGCCTATGATCTTGAGCAGGCGTGAGTATGAAGGTGAGTGAGTAACTATGAGCCTTAATTGAGGTGCACTAAAAATTGAAGTACAAAAAGAAGACACCTGGCGCGTTGTCTCCAGGTGTCTTCCTTTTGTACTTCAATATTTGGCGCACCCCAGTTAAAATGAATTACCAACTCGCCCAGCAGTCCGTGTTTCTCTAAGAGTGTGAGTAGTCGTTAGTATGAACGTGAGCCATGAACAATGAGTGTGAGTAGGCGTTAGTATCAACGTGAGTGACTGTGAGTAGGCGTGAGTATGAACATGAGTGAGTACTCATCAGTGTGAGTAGTCGTGAGTATGAACGTGAGTGAGGGCCTAGAGTGTGAGTTGGCGTAAGTTTGAACGTGAGTGAGTACTCATGAGTGTGAGTAGGAGTGAGTATGAACATGAGTGAGTACTTTCAGTGTTAGTAGAAGTGAGTTTGAACATGAGTGAGTACTCATGAGTGTGAGTAGGAGTGAGTATGAACCCGAGTGAGTACTCTGAGTGTGACAAGGAGTGAGTATGAACGTGAGTGAGTACTTTGAGTGTGAGAAGGAGTGAGTATAAACGTGAGTGAGTAGGAGTGAGTGTGTGTAGGCGTGAGTATGAACGTGAGTGAGGACTTTGAGTGTGAGAAGGAGTGAGTATGAACGTGAGTGAGTACTCTGAGTGTGACAAGAAGGGAATATGAACGTTAGTGAGTACTCATGAGTTCGAGTAGGCGTGAGTATGAACGTGAGTGAGGACCTATGAGTGGGAGTAGACGTGAGTATGAACGTGAGTGAGGGTGAAGGCTGAAAAAATTGTGGTGAGTGAGTATGAGTGAGTAGTCTCTCAAAGTGCTGACCTATGATCAGGGTACAGGTTTTCATCTTCCATGAACCTAGTCAGTCTTGTTTGGATGACGTGCTCCATTAATTTTGCTACACGAGATGTGATGGAAATGGGTCTGAGATGTTCAAGACTGAGATTTTTCCCTGGCTTAGGAATGAAGACTACATTGGCCTTTTTCCAAGCTTGCGGTATTTCTCCCTTGTCCCAGCATTCTTGCATATAAGGTGCAAGTTGACGATGGGAGCCGTCACCAAGATTCCTGAGCATTCTGTTGTTGATTTTGTCCGGACTGGTAGCCGTTTTTGTTTTAAGTCCGTTAATTTCAGCCCTGACTTTTCCAACCGCGATGGGGCTGTCTATGTCCGGGTTTTCTGAACCAGCGTAGTCAAGGAAGCTTTTGAGATGCTGCGCAGCTGAGGTAGCGATACCAAACCTCCGTTAATAATACCTTCGTCTGACCTTCATACTTATACACAAGCTTTTGCAGTTGCTGTCGGACCTCCGACTTAGTTTTCTCTGGGTCTAATAGATGACGTAGTAGCTGCCACAGTTTAGCACTGCGAATCTCTCTATTCATCTAATCACAGATACTACCCCACTTTTGCTTGGTAAGTTCCAATGCATAATCTTCGATCTCTCTATTCAGTGCAGCAACTTTCTTTCGGAGATTCCTGTCTCCTCTTTTTTGACTGATTTTTCGCTCTAAGTTTTTTCTTTTTCTTCCACATACTTACAAAATGTCTATCAACAACTTCATCATCGCCAGCGTCAATCTCTTCGGCAGCGTCCTGAACGTGATCACAAACAAAGGAAGCTGAGACCGATATGTGGAGAATTGGCATAATTAAGAAGTCCGCACTAGGGATCTATCGAACTTTCAAGCAGGAAATTGCCAAGGAAAGGATCTATGATAATACTCGGGGTAGTTCTCTACTGTATGAGGCAAGGACGGGAGTATTGCGAACCAAGACATATCGTGTCAAATACGAAGGGGTAGACACGGTATGCAGTGCGTGTGGAGAGGAATACGAAACTGCCGAACACTAGCTAATGTTCTGTAAAGGGCTTCACCCTATAGTTCAGGATGATGGCGCAGAGTTTTTTAAAGTACTGGGGTTTAGGGACAGGGAGGGCACAATAGACTTTAAGCGGGTAGAATTAACTAGAAGGAGGTTATCTGATTGGTGGCTAAAGTCAAGGCACGAGTGAAAATTAAACCCTTCACCGCAAAGTACGAGTCCTCAACCTCACTATTTAAAGGAAAAAAAATCTAGCTTTTGGTTCACTAAGTATTGCGGCTTGGTGGCGCTATCCACCGCCCGATCTAACGGGTACAGCCATATCAATCCATCCATCCGATACCCTACACACCGTGCCTAGCGAGTCGGGCCGGCCGGCGCCATTGAAAAATATTTCGTCCATGTGTGTGGTTGTGGTCGTCGCCGTGTTGACGTCTAAGAAATGACCGACACCACTGCAACATCATCACCTGCCTCGATGGCTGCAGAAATGAGTAATGGGACCCCACCAAATCCAAGAGTAACCCGGAACGAAAATGACACCTAGGTGTTGATTAGAACCTAGGAGGACCACCTTCTTGAGCTCTGAGGAGAAAAACACAACGCCACAGTGTATGACGCCATTGTCACCGCTCTTGCACAGAGGGTTATTTTGAGAACGCGCCGACAAGCGCAAAACAAAATCGACAACTTCACGCAGAAGTACAGGTGAGTTCACACACTGTTGAATGCATACAGCAAAAAAGCAGGTGTCTTGCTAATAGCTGGTGTGTGGTCGTGTGCTAACCCGTGTAAGTTTTTGTTGGCACTTCCCGTTGGTGCTATTGCACGAAGCACATTTCGTTACAAGCAGTTATTTTGAAAGGATAATTCTGTGTAGATATTCTACCGTTGCGTTGCGCGATTTCTGCGTGTGAACGTTAAACTTTATTTATCTGGAATGAGGCAATCACGAGTACAGCTCGTGCGCGTTATCTGGCTTAAAAAACGTGCATTTGGGTCACCATGAACATCAAAGTATTCGACTAATTACCTGCGTAAGCATCCTATCTTATCTTTTAGGACTCCCAGTATTTGTGAGCATTGGTAAGCAATCTACGAAATGAGCTATATGATTGAGTAAAATAGCGTGCACAAGCTACTAGTCTTTACTAAGGTCTTTATTCTGAAACATCAAAAATAGCTTGTGGTTGCCTTGCATACATTGTTCACCGTTTTCATATTTAGCATGATCCCCGCAGGGGCGCCTGCGCAAGTAGGCGTTTGGTGTGTAGCGACACCACGGACCCGAGCTAACGGGGGAGTTTCAACTCCCTCCCACGCCTAGCCGTGCGTGGCTTTGCCGTGTCCGGGGAAAAGGGGATCCTGGGGGTTGAGCTGACGCTAGGTGATTGGACCTTTAAGGCCCCCCGGCAGAGGCAACACACCCCTTTGGCCCCGGCTTCACGTAGACGGCACCCCTGGGCTGACCCACCCAGGGGAAATCGGCATTCGCCTTTTCCTATCTCTCTCTCCCTACATCTTCGTCTTTTGTTCTCACTTTACATCTTTCCTGTCTTCTACTCTCTTCTGTATACTTCCAATTTTCCTGGCGGCAAGGGTTAACCCTGTGCAAATAGCCTACCTTGGTCTAGGCGCATTGGGTTATGGCAGTGTTGTACGGCTGACGTCTGCAAGCTTTCAGCACCTGTAAACTTGCAGCGTCCCCTTGTTGGGCTCCGTGGTGGGTGGCCGCCAACGCTGCTGAACAAAAATAAGACCGGCATGCAAGGCGCATTTCCTCTACTATCTGATCGTACCGGCCTAAAGCGGGTACGCACCGACGACATAAATCTCTTCAACCAGCCAATAGAAACTTTTCCCCACTTCCACGTCATTCACTGTGAAAAAACCGGAAAGCAAGCCAGGACCGTATCTCCTTTCGTAGTTGCCAGGTGTCTTACGGAAACTCTCGGGGCTGGATACAAAGTAACCAAAATGGCGAGCGGAGACCTTCTTCTAGAAATTCGGGACAAAGCACAATATGTAAAGCTAAACAGCCTCTCAACGTTTGGTGACGTACCGATCACCATAACACCACACCGATCCATGAACACCACTCGCGGAGTGGTATCTGATGCAGACTTACTTGAGCTCACCGAGACTGAACTTTTGGAAGGGTGGAAGAGCCAAAATGTCAATAATGTACAGAGAATTATCATCAGAAGAGATAATAAGGAAATTCCAACGAAACACTTGATACTCACGTTTGCATCCAGTAAACTACCAGATTCCATTCAAACAGGGTACACGAAAACATCTATCAGGCCGTATATACCAAATCCTCGTCGTTGCTTCCAATGCCAGAAGTATGGCCATGGCTCTAAGACCTGTCGTGGTCGCCAGACTTGTGCACAATGTGGAGTCCTAGGCCACGTGTCCGAGAACTGCAAAGAACCGGCACACTGTGTGAACTGCGAAGGAAACCATGCCGCATATTCACGCTCCTGCACATACTGGAAAAAAGAAAAAGAAATAATTACATTGAAGGTGAAGGAGAACATTACGTTTAAGGAAGCACGGCGAAGAGTCGCTCCATTCTATGGACCTACATACGCTGATGCTGCGCGTCAGGGGGCACCGCCGCACCAGCCCTCGCCACCCCTTCGGCCCGCGCAGAGCGAGCCGTCGGCTGTGGCACCTGCCCCCAAGGCGGCTGTAGCCAAGGCTACACCGCCTACTCTCAAACAGAGACCGGAGACTCCAGAGTCTTCGGGTCTCAAGGCCTCCCCTCACCAGGCGAGGCCCAAAATCCAAACTAACAGCCCGCACGTGCGGGCATCCAGTGCCTCCGAGGAGGCAATGGATACGTCGGCACCCTTGGTGCCGAAAGAGCGGCGTGGCTCCTTGGAGCGCGCCAAGAAAACAAAAAAGCAAATAACAGGGCCTGGTGACGGCCCTGTTAAGTGAACTCAAAGTCCCTGTCTAAACAGCCACTCGCTTTTCGTACACACAGCACTATTTTACATTCACCATGAACACTCAAATTATACAATGGAACGTCAGGGGCCTCCTCAGAAACCTTGACGACATCCAAGAACTCCTACACGAACACTCACCAAAAGTGCTGTGTGTACAAGAAACACACCTTAATTCAAAACACACAAATTTTCTTCGCAAATACGTTATTTTTCGAAAGGACCGTGATGATGCCGTGACATCATCCGGAGGTGTTGCCATCATAGTGAATCAAGAAATTGCATGCACACACTTACAATTCCAAACATCCCTTGAGGCAGTGGCTGTTCGAGCGGTTCTTTTTGATAAACTGATCACAATCTGCACGATTTACATTCCTCCTAGTTATCAGCTACAAAAACGTGATTTACACTCTTTAATTGATGAACTTCCGGAACCTTATGTTCTCCTTGGAGACTTTAATGCGCATAGCAGGCTATGGGGAGACTCTCGGTATGACGCGCGAGGTCGACTGATCGAACAGTTCCTTCTCTCGTCGAGCGCGTGTCTCCTAAACCGAAAAGAACCAACCTATTATAATCTCGCCAATAACACCTACTCCTCCATAGACCTGAGCATAGTATCTCCATCTCTTGTGCCTCTACTCCAGTGGAAAGTCGTCAGTAATCCGTACGGAAGTGACCACTTCCCCGTAGTTTTGAGCACGACAGTAACTGAGTGTCCATCACGTGTTCCCAAGTGGCTCATAAACAGAGCCGACTGGGAACAGTTTTATACTATTGCTAGTCTAGGTTGGAATGACATCCGTACTTTGAACATTGATGTTGCGGTGAACTACTTCACAGCGTTTTTGATCGATGCTGCAACAAAATGCATCCCACAAACAAATGGACACCCTGGAAAACGACGTGTGCCATGGTGGAACTCTGAATGCCGAAACGCGCGCAAACAGCAAAACAGAGCTTGGAGGCTGCTTCGGAACTCGCCGACAGCCGAAAATCTTGAAACCTTCAAGAAAATAAAGTCTCAAGGCAGGAGAACGCGTCGGCAGGCCAGAAGAAAAAGCTGGCAGAAGTTTTTATCAGGGGTTAGTTCATACACACAGGAGGCTAAAGTCTGGGACATGGTCTATAGGATAGCAGGAAAACAAGTACACACACTTCCACTCGTAAACACTCAGGGTGATACCTTGGAAGATCAGGCAAACTTCCTCGGTGCACACTTCGAACAGGTATCCAGCTCGTCCCACTATACTGACACTTTCCAAAAATACAGAACAAGAATAGAAAAGCAGAAACTTGAACACAAATCCACTAGATACGAGGGATATAACCAAGCTTTCAGTCTTGCTGAGCTCCGAACATCTCTGAACCCCAGCAGTACTTCTGCCCCAGGTTCTGACCGTGTGATGTATGAAATGTTAAAGAACCTACCAAACGAAACCCGAAAAACCTTACTTTGTTTGTACAATGCTATTTGGTCTTCTGGCACTATTCCTACCTCCTGGAAAGAGGCTGTTGTTATTCCCATTTTGAAAGAGGGCAGGGACCTTTCTTTAGCTTCGAGTTATAGGCCTATTGCACTTACAAGCTGCTTGTGCAAAGTCTTCGAAAAAATGATAAACTGCCGACTTGTACACTTTCTTGAAACAAACAATTTGCTCGACCCATTTCAGTGCGGGTTTCGAGAGAGTAGATCCACGACAGACCACCTTGTTCGTATCGAGGCACAGATCAGAGACGCCTTCGTCCATAAACAATATTTTCTCTCCGTGTTCCTCGATATCGAAAAGGCTTATGATACAACATGGCGTTTTGGAATTCTAAGAGACCTATCCAACCTTGGCGTGCGCGGAAGAATGTTTCACATAATCAAAAGTTACCTGTCAAACCGGACATTCCGTGTCCGAGTGGGCACGGTTCATTCTCAAACATTTGTCCAGGAAACAGGCGTTCCACAAGGTGGTGTACTTAGCTGCACACTTTTTCTCATAAAAATGAATTCCTTGCGCTTGACCATCCCTCGCAATATGTTTTATTGTACATATGTGGATGACGTCCAGCTTGGCTTTAGGTCTTGCAATCTGGCAATGTGTGAGCGGCAGGTTCAGTTAGGTTTAAACAAGCTCTCAAAATGGGCAGAGGAAAACGGATTCCGACTGAACCCACAAAAAAGCACGTGTGTCCTGTTCTCCAGAAAGAGAGGCATGTACTCAGAACCCGACATTGAACTGAACGGTCAGCGTCTGTCTGTTAATACGGAGCATAAATTCCTAGGATTAATCTTGGACAACAAGTTGACCTTCGTACCGCACATCAAGTATCTAAAAACAAAATCTTTAAAAGCCATGAATGTTTTAAAAGTGTTGTCACGTACTAGGTGGGGTAGTGACAGGCAATGTCTCATGAACCTATATAGAAGCCTCATTCGCACCCGCTTAGATTATGGGGCCGTTGTTTATCAGTCTGCGACTCAAAGTGCTTTGAAGATGCTGGACCCCGTGCACCATTTGGGCATCCGCCTTTCTACGGGTGCTTTTCGCACCAGCCCCGTAGAAAGCCTTTATGTTGAGTCAAATGAGTGGTCGCTTCATCTGCAGAGAACTTACATGTCCTTTGTTTATTACCTTAAGGTGAAAGCAGACAAGAAGCACCCCTCATACTCTACTATTAATGATTTGTCGAGCTCAATTTTGTTTCAAAACAGGCCTTCGATGAGGCAGCCCTTCTCTATTCGCCTGAAGAGTCTAGCTGAGGAAACTGGAATCTCACTAGAACACAGTTTAATGGCTCCTGTAGCATATACGCCACCGTGGCAATGGCAGACTATAGACTGCTATGTGTCTTTCCTAGAAGTTACAAAACATGCACCTGTTGCCCATATCCGAACATACTTTTTGGAACTTCAACACAAATACACATGTCCTGAGTTTTTCACAGATGCCTCCAAGACTAACTCCTCTGTGTCCTACGCTGCTGTAGGCCCATCCTTTTCGGATGCTGGTCCACTACATCCACGCACAAGTATCTTCACAGCGGAAGCGTACGCGATACTTGTGGCAGCTAAACACATCAAACAATTACAAATACAAAAAGCAGTAATTTATACAGACTCCCTAAGTGTGGTAACGGCTCTGCACAGTCTTAAAAAACAAAAAAACCCAGTCCTTGTCTCACTTTACTCTATTTTATGCACACTTTACACACTCAAACAACATGTTGTAGTGTGCTGGGTGCCAGGGCACCGTGAGATTCAAGGCAACGTGAGAGCGGATCAGCTCGCTGCATCCGTGCACAAAAGCACTGCCCCTACACCCATATCAATCCCGGCCCTCGATCTTAAACCATCCCTCAAACGAAACCTGAGAGTATACTGGCAGAGCAAGTGGGGTACACACACACAAAACAAACTACACGTTATTAAGCCACACCTTGGTCATTGGCCGCCCGTATCGAAATCGCGTTATACAGAGGTGATACTAACGAGACTCAGGATAGGACACACATACACGACACACACACACCTTTTGTCCGGTGGCGATCCACCATTGTGTGACAGATGTGGTGAAGCATTGACAGTCCTTCACATTTTAATTGAGTGCAAACAATTGGACACTGTAAGAAAACAACACTTTCCATTACCCTACCGACAACATATACCTTTACACCCTGCAATGTTTGTCGGTAGGGAACCGCTTTTTAGTTATAAATCATTGTTAGCGTTTTTAAAAGAAATTCATAGCTTTCATGTCATATACCCGGGCGTACCGTAGCATGACCTCTCCAGAGAGGTTTTTGCTGCGGTGGCTACACAAGAAAGCACATGCCTCACGGCCCTTGGACGCAAGGGTATGAACGAGTGAGGCACTTGTGCTAATGCCATACATATGCACCATCGTCTGTTATTATCACCAACTTTTGTCATCTATTCACATCACACACACCTTTCACCGCATGGTCATGATTTTATTACTTATATGTTTTTACCCGCCTTACTGCGAGGAATTTTATGGCCCTTATACAGCCGCTTATCACAATCATTGTCCATAATTTTAGTAAGATGAACTGGCGCTCTTTGGCCGTGAAATGGCCCTTGCGCCATAAAACATCAAACATCATCATCTTATTTAGCATGATGCAACAGTACAGGCTAGCGCATCTACCCAAGAAAATAAGAAACAAATGTTGCTAACCGTGACGTGGACCTTGACACGAATGTATAATGCAGCGCACTCACCTGCTAGGAAATGAAGCGAGAGTTACGTAGCAAGCCCAGACAGAATGTGGTTATACTTTACATCACTGCTATTCTAATGGTAAATTGTGTTATCAGGAAAGAAGCCCGGGAGAAAAGTACCGGATCTGCACCCAGCGCCTGGCCGTTTTTCGTGGAACTCCACAGGTTCCTGGGCACACTACCCATAAACGACCACTCTCTCGTGCAAAATAGTTGCCCTTCACCAAAGGGAAATGTCGATGAGGCGTGTAAATCATTTGTATAAGATAATTTCATTACGATAATGACTACAAATTGTCGGTGCCGCGACCAATTGCTGAAAGCAGAATGCAACCTAGGAATGCGACACTCCAAACTGAGCTCTAAAATGTAACGTCAGTTGTGATTATAGACTCCACTTAAGGGAATTTTATATCTACAAGCATGAAAACAATAAAAACACAGCATGGGATGAAACTATTGCACTAATTAGCCCCCAAAGAACAAGCTTTTTGTCGCAACTAAAGTTTGAAGTACGTCTTTCTGAGGCTAATCGATATGATTAGTTTATTTTTTTACATGCTTCATTCTTGCGACACTTCAAGAACGTGCAACATCATAAATGCACCATTAGGCTGAAAGCAGCTTGATGTTGTGGCACGCACTAACAGATTTTTGTCTTTACGATTATTCGGAGCATGGAGACGGGGTCAAGTCTGTCCTTAGATGAAGACGGGGCTACTGAAAGTTGCTCCGCGACATATGCCAGCAGCAGTACATCGGACCTGCAGCCGGAACCCCAGCCTAGCACCAGCCAGCCACAAGGGAAGCGTAGAGCGCAAAAGAGAAAGCGGATGTCCGCTAATGAAAAAAGTGGCCGGAATCTACATGTTACACTGTAAATGTCTTCGAAAGACGATAGTCTTGCGTCTGGAGAGAGGGAACAAAACGTTTATTTGATGTTCTGCGCAAGAAAATCGGTGAATGGTATTCTGAAGGCACTGCGTCAGAGTGCCTCGAGCGTGTAACAAAGGCGAACACCACATTTAAAGACGTTAAACACGAGTGCCATCTGGCAGTTATCTTCGAAAACGAAGGCATGCGCGGCTGTGGAGAAAGACGCGCGCCAGTCACGGATGTGATAAGGTGTAGAATGCAAAGCGACGGGCAGGTGCCACCACCGTGCCGTCACAGCAAAGCGTCGGAAACACCTTCTTGAGCATCGCGTAGCACTGTCAGCGCAGCGAACTAAACGCTACAGTCCTTAGACTGTTTTGAGTGTGTCCTCTTATAGTATAAAGGCAGACATACAAAACATAGAATTGTTGTTATGGCGCCTCAAATATGCGCAATATTTGCTTTTTAATTGACAATCGCACAACTATGAACGCTAAACCTTGAGCAATATTGGTGGGCACTGCGGATGGGGTTGGCTCTTCGGTGTCATTCGAGGTATCACCAGGGCACACAAACAGACAAATGATGTACAGACAGACAGACAGACAGACAGACAGACAGACAGACAGACCGAAATTTTTTCGTCGAAGGTCCCCAAGAAAGACTATCGTCTTCAAAATTTCAGAGTGCGCTACTTGACCAGCAAGAGAAACTCATTGCAGCACTGAAGACTGCCACGCAGGTTGAGCAGGGTCTGCGTGAGTGGCAGGTGGCAACACAAGAAAAACTTGTGGACTTGTTTTCAAAATATTTCAATACATATAGGTTTCTCTAGTCACCTCAATAAACATTTGTTTCTTTCAATCCCCCATTGTTTGAGTAGTATACATACTGATGTGCTTCACTGGTCGAACTACAGACAAATATTAAGGGTGCAACATGCTTTTATTACTACAGACACATTTATAACATAAAGTCTAAAGTAAACATGATGCCGAATTTACGACAAGCCATAACTTTTCAAAATACAATCTCCACTCCTTCCCAATTTCAAAAGATCACAGCGAACGTTTGCTTTTCAGACCTGGTGGACATACTTTACAAGGTCCAAAAAAGAACAGAACAATGGAGATAAATTGTGCAAATTGAAGCAAAGATTGTGTGAAATATGCAGCATTGGAAAATTTTTACGGACTGCAAATATAAAAAGAAAACATACATAGGTGTGGTACTAGGTGGAGGAGGGGGTTACACAACAAAGATTCAACACGGATACTTAAAAAAAGAAACTGCTTGTGCATACACTACAAAGAATAGCAATACTGACTCCAAGGCACCCCCCAAGAAGCTCACGGGACGTTTTTATAAACACACAGCAATACAGCAGGCTCAATGGCACCTTCAAAGCAGACTGGTAAACCTACTGAGCTTTAAGCTTAAGCTTCTTGGTTTCTTTTTAGAGCAAATAATTATTTCTTGTTTCATACCCAATTCAGTATAAATGTAGCTGTCTCCATGCTGCTGAAAATATTGCCCGAGTGCATCCCTAACATCTCTGCCACATCCAATTTGCATGGCTGTGGTGTGGTGTGGTTGCTCGTACAGTGCGTTCTGCAGGTCTGCCTCATTTATCTATTGCCGGCATACACTGTCATTGAAGAGTTAACAAATGTTGTTCAGCACACAGCACGCTCTTATTACAACAGCAACATTCGTGACCTCACACTTCATACGCTTCATGACAAATCTGAAACGGGCCTTCATTCTTCCAAAGGCATTCTCCATAATTCACCTAGACCTTGAAAGCTGGTAATTGAACTCTTTTTCGGCAGAAGTTTTGGTTGAACCAGGGAAAGGCTTGATCAAGTTGGGCGTCAGCGGGAATGCTTAGTCACATAATATCAATGGTGGCACAACAGAACTGTTGACAGAAATTGTAGGACTCTGAAATGTTGGTCCATTCACAATGCTTTGCAAGCTTGAACTGTGGTAGACATGGGCGCCATGCCACCTGCCTGGGGAACCGACGTTGATAAATCGAAAGTGGTATTTGTGGTCCACCAAAGCCAATAATATTACACTGTACCTGCAAGTATATTACCATCACAATCAATAAGAAGATGTAAGTGCACAGACAACTTCACAGTCACATTGTATACGATTGTAATAGAAGCATGCCAATGCCATGTACACATGCATTATAAGGCAAGATGTGGCATGTATGTGTGCCCATGCTAGAACAAAACTGTTCTTGAGCTGTGCGCTTAAATGAGACACCGTAATATAGATGATAATTAACTTGTTGAATAATGTTTAGTATCTACTAAAGCTTATCCGAAATGGGCATCATACATTTGATATGATTTTTTATCAAGTGATGCTTTCACAAGTGAATTCTGATTTTTTTCCATTTATGAGTTTAGCTGTTTATACCCACGGGCTGATATTTTCGTGTACATTGTGTGTTGACCAAGTTTTCGTATTGAAGAATGTATCAAGCAGCCCAGCTTTCAACTTTGATGTAAGTTGTACACACTTACCAGCCCTTGTAATTGTAGTAGTCGATGGCATTTTCTTTGGGAGGCGAGACAGGGAAATCACAGCCATCCAGTGCTCAAGCTGCCGGAGGGAAGCCAGTAACGGCATAAAATTCCCGTATGTGGTGGGTCATTTCATCAGCTGCAAGCATCCTGGCCCTCTTATCTTCTGGGGCTTCCACGACGATGCCACAAAATTCTCTATATATTGTGTTCACTGTCGACCTGCCCAGGTCAAACAAATTGGCGACTGTACTATCTTCAGCAGAGGAACACAGCTTGTAGAGAGCAACAGTGACCCCTTTTTGCATAGACACCACTTCCCGCATGTTTGTAGTTTGTCGTTGCATTACTGGCGTACATACGTCTAGGAGATATTTGAACATAGTACGTGAAACCCTGAATGACTTCCGGATGTTCTGCCCGCCTAGATTTGAGAGCGTGTCTTCAAATCAGCGAGAGAATCGTGGATATGCCCAAACTCGACTTGGCGCACGCCTCGATGACGACGCCATCGCATTCAACGTCAGGCTGTTCGCGACGAAACGGTGCCTTATAGCACGCACACTGCCTCTAGCAGCTTCAATCTCAATATCCATTTGTGAGCCGGGGAGAGGACGGATGTCGTCTGCTACTCAGTCGGAGCGAGTTGTTCCGTGCATAGAGTTTCCTCAAATTAACTCGAGGGGCTCTGGCGCTGCGATCGTTCAGCGACCATAGGAATGATGGGTAGTACACACATTTGCCTAGTGTTCGTACTTGCGGGCGGCGGCTCGTACTTGCGGTTTCGTTTAGTGCTGTGTTTAGGTTTTGTTTTGAAAGAAAGATTCAACCCTTTTGAACTTCATAACCCAATTTGGAAAGGTAAGTCTAAAACAATAGGGTGGTGAAGCGCAATCGCTGAATGTTCGTCGATTTTTTGTTTCGTGAGAAAACAGCTTCAAGCCACACGAACACACATGGAACTAAAATCAGGCCAGAGGTATGAAAATTAGACAAATGTGTGTACTACCCATCATTCCCATGCTCGCTGAAGCGCCGTGCGCTGCAGCTCCCATAGACACTAGCGTCAGAGGTCCCTCTAGATAATATATTAAGGCCCATGACAAAACTACGGGTCGGAATTTATTGATATTGGTCACAACTAATTAAATAATATAGACAACAACATCTGCAAAGTTTCGTAAAGCTCCGTTTATTTCTTCTGAAGGAACAATACTGTACTTTAGAAAGTACGCTGGGCTCTTGCCATAGCAATGCACAAGTTAGTGCGGTGCAAAAACAAAGCACGCGATGATGCTCTTGCTGAACAAATGCCATATTTATTTTGGTGCATATAAATAGTTGAAGCACCCATGTTTTATGCACAGCGTAACATTACACTTTTCGCAACACCATTTTGATCTTTTGTGACAGACAGTGCACCTCAACTGTTTTCAAGCTTCTTGTGAAAATGTCCGTGCGGATCAAGGGCTATGGCAGGCACAGTGGATGCTGGAGACCTGTTGATCGCTCTGTTGGATACACCAAGGCGCAGGTAGTGCCTTGCTATATTGCGGGTGAATGACAGTAAGTCCAGCCGCGAATCTCCAGTAAGTTGATAGATCATCCATGCGTTGACTACGGTCATGTTGATCATCTGGGTGAATAGGGGCCACAACCACTTCTTCCCGCGGATGCAGATTCTGTAGTTATTAACCATTTGGTCGTGGAGGTCAACGCCTCCCATACTGTTGTTGTAGCTGTTGAACAGGTGTGGCTGCGGCACCTTTACTTTTTTTCTTTTCAGAAGATGACCATCTGCTCACAGAGCATAGCGGCTTGACTGTGTCGTAGTTCGTCGCCATTGTAACTATGTTGTTGTCTTTCCTCTTTACGAAGAGAACCTCGTTTTCTGGATCAAAACAGAAGCAGAATTCCCCACGTTTTTGTTGCTCCATCTTCTTTTTCGGTGGCAGAAGGCATCCACTCTGTCGATTCTCTCGTATAGTCTCTGTTGCTCGAAAACCAAGTTCGTGTAGGGAAATAAGGAGGCTATGACTCGTAAAAAAATTGTCGGAGAATACTTTGTGGTCACTGGGTGTGGGAATGGTTTCAAGAAGAGATAGGACCACTCGTGATCCCAGTGGCCCTTTGTTTGGTGTGATCGACTTGCCACAGTAACTGTCGAAGGCATAGCAGTACCCACCATCAGCGCTGCACAACATCCAATTTTTGTAGCCGAAGCGAATAGGCTTTCCTCTGATGAACTGTTTGCATGGGTGGTGCCCAAAATATTTTATAAAGGATTTATCTATGGACAAAGTCGTGAAAAATGCCGTGTTGTCTGAACTTTTTGTTCAAGAGCTCCATCAGTGATCTCACTTTGAACATTCTGTCGTTTGTACTCTGAAGCAAATCATTGTCGGCTAGGTGCAAAAAGCGCTTTATATCGAGGAATCTCTGTCGGCTCATACAACTTGCTACCAACGGAATGCCCACGTCTTCGTCGAGGGACCACTACATGCGCTGAATGGGCACCTTGTGGTAGCCACTAAGCAAAAGAATTCCAATAAATTTCTTCAGGTCCTCTACGCCGAAGACAAATCCGTGCTCATTGTTCTGCTTCGCGTAGTTTCCAGTTTGCATCACAATATGCGTCAAAATTTCCTCATCAAGCATTGAGCTAAACACCTCATTTGGAGACTTTCAAAAAAAACTCAGATTTTAGCTTTGATTGCTTTTCTTCAGGCCTATTAGTTGATGCTGACCAGGTGTACTCTGGGTCGCTGTTCCGCCAACGTGGAGGCTGAACCTTTGCTCTTTTCTTGCGCGCCGTGGCATCGTCTGGATCGTCGTCACTTCCATCGCAGTGTAACTCCAGCGTGCTTAGAAGAGAATATAATCGTTTATGTTTCTATAAAAGACGCACGATCTCAGTAATTATGTATGTACACACCTGAGACGTCGTTCACAACCACATCCGTCATACCGTCTTCGTCCCCCTCCTCCTCATCAGTGTCCACGGTAGGGTCAGGCGGGAAAATGACGACATCAACAGGCTCGTCAATGTCTCCAGCGACATCTGCTGCAGCCTCGAGGGCCTCAGACAACCGACAAAACGGTCTTCTTCCAAAGAAAATGCCTGATTCCATCTCCGAGGCAACCTACAAGAAGAAGCGCATATCAGCTCCCACGAAGGCCCATTGTACTACACAAAGTACACCAACATTTAACAACACCTCAGAGAAACACCATGCCCCATATCTGCTTCTTGCGCTTTGCAGCGATTATTTTGTTCTCACTGATGCGTAATCAGTTCGATTTTTCAACATTTACCGTGAAAAACCTCAAAATAACAAAGAAAAACTGCTACTCACTGCACGTGTTCCACGGGCGCCCGTTTTTCGCAACTTTCATGACTCATAGAACGGAGAACAAATATGCAAATGACAATGCCAGATTGGGGGTGTCTTGCCAGGACTTCTAGCGTCCAAAACGCGCACTAGCAGGATAGAAATATTGGCATGTAAAATTTTGCTCCCCAAAAAACGATGTGTACTTTGTAAAGTACGCTGGGCGCTGATGGGTTAAGAAACTCTATGGTTCTGTGGAGCCAGTTCCTCGCAGCGCGCGCGTCAACTTCTCGACTCCGCCCCCATCATCATGTGTCAAACGACGTCACTGGTCGCTCTGCCGCTTGTGCCACCAGCGAATTTTTCCAACTCTGGCGATTTTCACAAAGGCATCCAGTCGCCGCCGTGTAGAGTTACTGTATATGCTACCTTTAGGTAGCAGAGTTGCGCCACTGTTTTCTGGGCACCACTCGCACCGCCTACAGGAGTTCAGCGGATGGATGGATGGATTGATATGGCTACACCCTTCAGATCAGGCGGTGGCTAACGCCATCAAGCCGTAAGGCTTAGTGAATCAAAAACTACATTTATTTTTTCCCTTTAGATAGTGAGGTTGAGGACTCGTACTTTTCACTGAAGCGTTTATTTTCACTCGTGCCTTGACTTTAGCCGCCAATCAGATAACCTTCTTCTAGTTAATTTTACCCGCTTAAACTTTATTCTGCCCTGCCTGTCCCTGAACCCCAGCGCTTTGAAAAACTCTGTGCCATCAACCTGAACTATAGGGTGAAGCCCTTTATAGAACATCATCAAGTGTTCGGCAGTTTCCTCTTCCTCTCCACACGCACTGCATACCGTGTCTACCTCTTCGTATTTGGCTCGATATGTCTTGGTTCACAATACTCCCGTCCTGGCCTCAAAGAGTAGAGAACTACCTCAAGAATTATCATAGATCCTTTCCTTGGCAATTTCCTGCTTAAACGTTCGATATATCTCTAGTGCGGACTTCTTAATCATGCCGATTCTTCACATGTCAGTCTCCGTTTCCTTCACTTTCTTCTTAACCAATAGTTTTTTTTTGTTGTTGTTGTTTGGCCCCCTGCTGTTTTCTAAGTATTTACCAGTCAATTTTCTGGTTCACTTCCTCCATTTTGTATCGACATTCTTCATGTACAAGTAGCTGAATATCTTCCTAGCCCAATGCTCTTCCCCCATTTATCTCGATCGCTTCTCAAATTTTATATTGTTGCTAGCTTCCCTGCCCTCAATTGATGTCCATCCCTCACCCTGTGAATAATATTGCTATACTGAAAAGTGTTCAGCGGAAAGCAGTGCGCTTTATCTTCAACAGATACGGGCGCAATGACTCACCTACTGCTCTGTTACACCGTGCTGGTCTAGCCACCCATGATAGTCGGGCAAAGGCTTTATGGCTTAAATTTCTTTATTTACTTTTACACAGATCATTCCGCATAAACCCAGAACTCTATTTGAACTTTCTAGACACCAGACCGACAAGGCGCGAAGGCATGCATGGGAACTCGAAGAATACTCATTTAGTAATAATACCTTTTCTTATCGTTTCTCCCGCACTTAATTCGAGAATGGAACACACTGAATCAGGTCATCACACATCAGCCAACATTAGAGAAATTTAAGAAACTAATTGAAGGTACTGAGCTATTCTAACCTAGTTAGCACGTACAGTGATCACCTGTTTTTTTCCACGCAGCCCTTCCTGCTTACAATTGTCATACCAAAGCACTTGTCTGCATATAATTATTGTTTACACGGTTCCTTGATAATAATACCCGATCTGTGTTTTTCTTCTTTCTATGCTTCGTTTCTTCTCGACCCCTGTTTCTTTGTCGGTGTACCACTGGAGTACTTTGTACTTAGTTATGGTACAAATAACTATGTAAGATTGTTCTATGCCGTATTGCTGTGTTCAGTAATTACATGTTCTTTTTTATTCTGATTTTTTTTCCGTTTCAAACGTCAAAAGTTGTGACGGTGATGCTCACCCCTGCAGTATTAATCCCCATGGGGGATTGACAGTATTTTGTAAGTAAAATAAAAATAAAATAAATAAAAAATATCACCTTGTGCTCCTTGATTTGGTGTATTCCTGTGAGCTCCCAAAGCAAGCCTACCTAATCCACGTTGCTTAATTCCTAATCTTGCTTGAACTTCTGATCTCATGCACAAGACCGCATTGCCGAACGTCAGACCAGGAACCATAACCCCTTTCCATATTCCTCTCACAACATCATACCTATTGTAACTCCACAGTGCCCTGTTTTTCATCCCCGCTGCATTCCTGTTACCTTTAGTCATCATGTATATTTTGTATATTTTGCTCCTATTCGCCGCCCCTATTCACGGAGCGCCATCACGAGGTCATAGGTGGTTCATTTGGACTGCTGAGAAGCCAACGCTACGCAGACTGCGGGCAGATTGATCGAGTGGTGTTGTGTCACAAAATGAGCGCTCAAAAAGGGCGCGCCGCCAAATTCTCGCGACGAAGCGCCAGAGTGACGCCGCGAAGTCAACCAAAAAAAAAGAAAACATACATCCAACGACTCCCCGGGCGCGCGCCTCTCCTCTCGGAAGCGTAGGTTCGCCGACGAACCTCCTCACCCCACATCGGCGGCCGAGCAAGCTCTGGAAATTTCTAGATGGAAAGGGGCGTGGTGATGCCGGGTTGAGTCATCCGTCGCGGACGGCCCTCGTATCGTCTCGACCTTTCCTAAAGCCTTCGCTGCGCATCGCGCCGACCGAAATGATGAGAAATTTCTGGAATCTCGCGCGGAAGGTATTTAATCGAGCAGCCGAGACGAGAGATGAGGAGAAGACGGAAGTTAGCGCCAGAGCGCGTAGGGATTCCGCCGTGTAGTCGGCGAAGGTTTTGTCCGTAGAGACAAAGCAGGAGACGAAGATGATTTCCACCTGAGGGGTGACGACTCGAGCTACAGGCAAGAGTGTGTGTGTTTACCGCTATCGATCGAAGACGCGTGGCAACAGCTGCGTGTGTGAAGCCGACGGGTTTCCGGCGAAGAAGTTGAAGCTTGGAGAGTGGCCAATTGAAGACGCGAGGTTTCCTGGAAGAGAAACTTCGGCGAGGTTTCCTGGAAGAGAAACTTCGGGGACAGCGGAACGACAACAACGCTGGACTTTGAGTGAGTGATTCTCGGAAGAGTATCATCCAGACTTTTGTTCCAAGCACTTTGGACTGAATAGGTTTTCTATCTCTTTAGTCTTTAAGTGTCTTGGTTGTTCAATGCATGTGACTGCATTGTAGTGTGTATTTTTGTCTGTGTCCATTGTTTCGAGTGTGGCTGATTGTACTGTGTAGTACGTTGTTTGATTGGTGACATATTGTACTCAACTATTGTGGAGTGTGCATACTTGTGTATTGTTTCTGATCTGCCATTATTGAGAATATAATTTTGTTTGTTTATCAACTCTCGGCTCTGATTTGTTCTTTGGGCCACAGCCGGCGTCCGCTGGCGTGCCAAAAAGGACCACTTCTAAATTGTCCACGCTTTCGTGGTGCGGTTCGGGGGGCCGGTACTTCGGCCCTTGGAATTAGCCCGGCGATCGCCTCTCAAATTAACGGGACTTGTGACAATTAATTTGGCGTCCGCGACTAGGACCTTTTGGTGCACGGTGTGTCCAAAGTAGTGAGAAAGAGCCTCGAGTTGTTGATAGTGCTATCGGAACGATTTTGTGTGTTGCTCGGTGTTCTCGTTAACGAGTGCAGGAGAGTGTTCCGATAGGCTGATATAGGCAGATACGTTTTGCACACGGCCAGACTTTTATCTGCGAGACACCATGGATCTCGAAAAGTTAGTAGCTCTTGGTGAGAAGATGGGGCTTTCTGGCGCCGAACTATGGAAGCAGGTAAGCCAGAAGGAGAAAGAGGCGTTGGAACGAGAGAGGTTGGCAGCTGAGAGGGCCAAGGAAGAAAAAGCAGCTGAGTTGGAGAGAGAAAGGCTGGCCGCTGAGATGGCGAAAGAAGAAAGAGAGGCAAAGGAGCAACAGCTGAAAGAAGAGAGAAAGCAGCAATTGAAGTTGGAGCTGGAGTGAGAGAAGTGGGCAGCCGAAAGGGCGAGAGAAGAAAGAGAAGCGAGGGAGCGACAGCTGAAAGAAGAAAGAGAAGCGGAGATGGCTGAAAGGGAACGGCAGCGGCAGCACGAGATGGAACTCGAACGGCTCCGTCTGCAACAGCTAAGTGAAACTCCCGTCCAAGCTAGAGTTGAAAGCAGCGAACGGGAAGATCATGGCTTTCGCTTGAACCGAAGCAAGCTGCTCGTAGCGTTTGATGAAAGGAAGGATGACCTTGACGCGTACCTTCACAGATTTGAGACGATTGCAAGGAGCCAGAATTAGCCGAAACATCAATGGGCAACTGCTTTGAGTACTTGCTTGAGTGGTGAAGCGCTCAGTGTGTACGGTAGGCTGACGCCGACCGATGCAGCCAACTATGCAAAGGTGAAAGCTGCTTTGCTGAAGCGATTTAGATTTACTGTGGAAGGATTCCGGGACAGATTTCGGACAGGAAAGCCAGCTGGTGGTGAGACGGCTACTCAGTATGCCGCCCGACTTTGCCATTATTTCGACAGATTGATTGAACTTTCAGGGACAGCGCAGGAGTACGATGAGCTTAGAGAGCTCCTAATTAGAGAACAATTTCTTACTAGTTGCCACCCAAGCCTGTCGCTGTACTTGAAAGAGAGGAGAGCTAAGTCCCTTGAAGACATGCTTGACTTAGCTGATCAATTCTTGGAAGCGCAAGGTGGCACAACTTTAGCCAAAGTCTAGAAGGAGTGTCCCGAAGATTCAAAGAAATTGGCACCAGAACAAAAGAAGCGTGCACCGGAGAGTGCTCCGCGATGTTTTCTGTGTAACCGAGTGGGTCATCGCGCTAACAACTGTCGAACTAACTTTACGAGTCCCACGGTCGTAAAATGTTTCAAGTGTGGTCAGACTGCGCACAAAGCAGACGCTTGTCGTAATGGAGTGAGTCAAACTCACCAGGTATCCTGTGTGCTAGCAGCACCGAAATTCGATGATAATGCCGCCACCGATGGATTCGTAGAGTTGAAAAATGGGGAGCAAATTCCTATTGTGGGTGCTGTAATGACAAAACAGCCAACCGGTGCCACGAAGGGAATGCCAACGCTGCCTGGAAAAGTTGCGGGCAAGAAGATTACGGTGTTAAGAGACACCGGTAGCTCCACGGTTATCGTGCGGAGAAATTTCGTACGGGAAAGTGAGTTGACAGGCAGAACGAAACCGGTTTGCCTAACTGACCGTACGGTTCGGATGCTTCCCGAAGCAGAGATTGAGGTTGAAACCCCGTACTTCAGCGGAAAGGTTACGGCTCTATGCATGACGACCCCCCTGTACGACCTCGTCATCGGAAACATCGACGGGGCGCGAGGGCCGAATGATCCAGAACGTTTGGGGGAATACCCGAAGATGGAGCCCCTGCCGACACAGATACCGCGAGATACAGCGGAGAACAATCCCGCGAAGGATTTCACTCGAGCCCAAGGTGAAGCCTGGGCGCAAGAGACAGTGACTGAGAACATCATTCTATCGAATGAGTTCACGTGCTGGGCAGCTGGGCTTACTTCGGCTCGACCTCAACTGACCGACAATGTAAAGAAGACGGAGTCGGCCAGCCAGGCCAAATGTCGGGACATGAACAAGCGGGTGAATAACCGGACAGGATCGGTTGAGCGTCATGACCCGCTAGCAGTGTCGGAAGTGACAACGATGGCTGAGACGCCGCCTCAGATACCGTCGCTGGGAGGGGCTCGACGGAAGAAAACGTGCAAAAACAATAAGAAGAGATCGAGAGAGCACCGCAAAAAAGGGCGCAAGCGCCGCTCTAAATGCACCGGATAGGTGTCGAAGTCAATTTGGAATGTGTTTGACAGTGCTATATGTTAAGTTAATGAGATTGTTTTCCTGTGCCACAACTGTATGTCGAGTGAGTCAAAATGTTTGTTACGGTGATGTGATGTATAGTAATGATGGGAGTATAGTAATTGTTGTAATGAGAGAACTTTGTACATTTGTATTGTCTGGAATATGTGATGGAGTGTTGTACTCATGCACCTGTGGTTATATTTCATGTATTGTGAGATTGAATTGCAATGTACATTTGTATTGAGTGATCTACTGTGAATGTGACGTGCCATGAGCAACGGACTATCATACAGTCTTTAAGTGTGTGGTGACTGTTCGCGCTCGTTTGTGTGGTTTTGAATATTATGAGATAATATTCTTAAAGTGGGGGGCAGTGTTACAAAACGAGCGCTCAAAAAGGGCGCGCCGCCAAATTCTCGCGACGAAGCGCCAGAGTGACGCCACGAGGTCAACCATAAAAAAAAGAAAACAAACATCCAACGACTCCCCGGGCGCGCGCCTCTCCTCTCGGAAGCGTAGGTTCGCCGACGAACCTCCTCACCCCACATCGGTGGCCGAGCAAGCTCTGGAAATTTCTAGATGGAAAGGGGCGTGGTGATGCCGGGTTGAGTCATCCGTCGCGGACGGCCCTCGTATTGTTTCGACCTTTCCCCCAGCCTTCGCTGCGCATCGCGCCGCCGAAATGATGACAACTTTCTGGAATCTCGCGCGGAAGGTATTTAATCGAGCAGCGGAGACGAGAGGTGAGGAGAAGACGAAAGTTAGCGCCAGAGCGTGTAGGGATTCCGCCGTGTAGTCGGCGAAGGTTTTGTCCGTAGAGACAAAGCAGGAGACGAAGATGATTTCCACCTGAGGGGTCACGACTCGAGCTACAGGCAAGAGTGTGTGTGTTTACCGCTATCGAGCGAAGACGCGTAGCAACAGCTGCGTGTGTGAAGCCGACGGGTTTCCGGCAAAGAAGTTGAAGCTCGGAGAGTGGCCAATTGAAAACGCGAGGTTTCCTGGAAGAGAAACTTCGGGGGCAGCGAAACGACAACAACGCTGGACTTTGAGTGAGTGATTCTCGGAAGAGTATCATCCAGACTTTTGTTCCAGGAACTTTGGACTGAATAGGTTTTCTATCTCTTTAGTCTTTAAGTGTCTTGTTTGTTCAATGCATGCTACTGCATTGTAGTGTGTATTGTTGTCTGTGTCCGTTGTTTCGAGTGTGGCTGATTGTACTGTGTAGTACGTTGTTTGATTGGTGACATATTGTACTCAACTATTGTGGAGTGTGCATACTTGTGTATTGTTTTTGATCTGCCATTATTGAGAATATAATTTTGTTTGTTTATCAACTCTTGGCTCTGACTTGTTCTTTGGGCCACAGCCGACGTCCGCTGGCGCGCCAAAAAGGACCACTTCTAAATTGTCCACGCTTTCGTGGTGCGGTTCGGGCGGCCGGTACTTCGGCCTTTGGAATTAGCCCGGCGATCGCCTCCCGAATTAACGGGACCTGTGACAGGTTGACAACGGCTGCTGTCATTCTCGGCGCGCTTCTTCGGTAATGTAGCCATGCTGCCTGTTTGTAACGTAGAATTGCGGCAGCAAATTCATTCTGTGTTGAATTGTACTACATAGAGCCCGTAAGATTAGACGCGGGTGCAGCGGGTGTTGCTATAGAGAGATTAGTTTTCAGTCGCAAGGAATAAACGCTTGGTCACTGTCGTCGGCAGGATTTTCTCTTGGGGGTGCAAACCATTGTTGCATTACAGCTTAGGGAGAGCGAGACCACCGGTCTATCTTGGGTCAGGGCGAGTGCTGTTGTGGCTTGAGGGTGGCAAGGGCCCCTTTTACACTTCTCTGCTGACGCCCATGCGCTTGACTTTTTAAACCCGTCCATGGCACTGCAAAACTTGGTCTATTTGAATTTCCCACATATGCAGTAGTGAATACGGTATACATCCAGAGTTGGGCAGCGTATGTCAGCTGCATAAGTCCAATTTAGTCAGGTGGTTAAAACGCTAAATATCAAGGAAATAGTTTCAAATGAAACTATTTGAATAGCGAAGGTGTTGCTGCTAGTGCGTGAATTGACTGCAGCTTTGAAACCTTAGGCGAAAAGAATGTTGGACACAACAGGGTTTTTGAACGACAATTCAGATTGTCATGAGCTGCGATTGTAATACGATCGTAATACGAGATATGCGCTTAACGCGGGCGTCGCACGGCCACTCTCGATCGCTATCCAGCTCGATTCAGTTGAAGACTACTAATTTTTACCTGGTTAACTCACACAGTTACTGAATGAGCCCGACGCAATGAAAAAAATTTCATCCCTGGCTCGATAGTGATCAAGAGTGAAAAATAATTTTATATATGTAAATGGGAGAAAGAGTACAAAAGAAGCCGAAGCTATTGTGTGGCATACTTTAATATACTCATGTACCACTGGTTCAATGAGCTGACGCACGTTTTTTTCATTATTACTTACCAAAAACATAAACATAAAATCAAGGCTTCCAGGCGTGACCAGAGAAACAGAGTTTGTCTCGTACCTTCATGAAAAATGTAACGAAAAAAAAGCAAAACAAAAAATAAATCAACGCCATATGTGCGAGCGCTGCTCCTACGCGGGTGGTGAGTGGCTTTCCCACAAGACATTTGAGCCCAAGATGGCGTATCTTAGCGAAACTATGCTACCTAAAGGTAGCACATACAGTAACTTTACCACCGTGGTCCACAAGGCACTAACTGCTGGTGAGATTTGGAAACACGGAGCATGCGCACAGAATCGCAAGGGTAGTTCGTGCCCGGCATCCACTGCTATTTCCCCGCACTAGCGCTCGGCGCGCGCTAACGCCAAGCTATGTTTGAATGGTTGGAAAAACAAGCCCGCTAATTTCGTTGCATCAAGTATCAATTTCCTTGTCTGTTATCAAAGGCAGCCTGCTGGTTTGAGCTTTGCGCAAAGCTTACGACTAACATTTAGTGAGCATTCACACTGTTGGTTACGCAAGCGATAGTATTCGTAATCGCTTTCACAGAATTCCGCAGCTGAGGGCGTAAATCCTTCGCTGAACGAACTTTAGGTGGTGCCACCTCTTGCATGGGCATGGCCAGGGTACCTGAGGATGAAAGGCTACGCAAGTGCAGCTCTACACTATAGAATACACTGAGCGTGCTGTTGCTGCCGTAGTGGAAATGTCACTGAAGACCATGACCATAATCATGTGCCCCCCCCCCCCCCTCACTAGTAAACTTACTTGAACGTAACTCAAAATGTGTGGGGCCGAATGGAACCATCTTTCTCCCGCCTAAATCTCCACGAAAAATCTGTGGGTGACCTCTGGGCTTCTGCAAAGGAAGAGTGGGAGCAGCTTTAGCACGATTCATCCTTCACGGAAGCTTATGACAGGTCTCTGCCTGCAAGCATGAAGGCCGTACTCAACGCTGGAGGTGACATCACCCGATACTGCGCGAAGCTCTTCATCCTACGTTAATATGCCGTAGATCTCGTCTGGTTCCTCTTTTGTCAAAAAATATGGCGAATGATTTTCTGTTTCGTGTTTACTCTAATGTATAGCTTAACTCGGATCATTTTTCATGCAGCTACATAATGATGTAGCGCAGTACTTTTTTATAAAAGTGAATGTTATCGCATATTCGAAATATGTAGGTTCTACCGATGCCGCTTCAATAATCAAAAAGTCCCATGATTTAGGTTGCTAACACTAATATTAGCAGGAATATAGCAAGCAAGAGCCAGAACATCATTGGACATCACGCCTTGATGAGAGACTTCCACGAGATTTCTTCTTCAAGTCTTTTCATAACTCGACATAGTGGTATAGTGGTTATGGTACTTTAATGCTGACCTGCAGGTCACGGGATTGAATCCCGGCCGCAGCAGCCACATTATTGATGAAAGCGGGGATATTCGAGGCCCGCGTATTTTGATTTAAACCCCAGGCATGGTCGAAATTTGTGGAGTCTTCCACTGCGTTGATCTTAATCATACTGCTGCTCTGCTATGCTAAATCCCATCATTTATTATTAATATTATTACTATTAAGCGTTTGTTCACAAGCTTCCATACATAATCACATGGCTTTTCGTTGTATATCGCCTCTAATCGAAATTCAACCGCTGTGGGAGTGCATTGCATCTTTTGAAAACTTGTGAGAAATCCCAGCAAGAAACAAGCTGCACCTTTTTTGTGCCTGCTGATTACCTGAAGCAACGCCGGCAGGCCAGCGACGACATGAATCGCTCTGCGGAAGAACAAAGCACTCGGCAAGCGCAGAAGTGGGACATAGCAGACGAAACCTGACAAGCGCCGCCTTTGGGCTTTTATGCGAGTGCGCCACGTACGTTTACAGATCTTGTCACCAGTTCGCGACACGTGGACCACCAGCCACGCGTTGGCGTGTTACCACAGAACACCTACCAGTTTAGAGAACGGAAACTGTACCTTTGGGCTGTTGTATCAAAATAACATGCAAATTCGTAGCAGCGGCGTACTGAACTGCAATACCGCGAGGCGAGGTGACGCTAGTAAAACTATCATCATCAATAAACAGACGCATTTTTTTTTGCAGGTGGCGGGGGCTCGCGGCTGATTCGCGCTGCTCGCTTCCTCTGGGTTTTTTTTTTTATCGTTGCCCAATCGCGTTTCGCATCTGTAATTATCGCCAAGGGACCTAGCTGGCCTCGACTGGCAAGAACAACGTCAATCAAGTAAGGTTTGCATCGTTTATTGCGAGTGTCCATGCCGGTACAATCAATCTATACGGTCTGGTCCGAACAAAACAAGTCACTCATACATATCGAAAGCTTTCAACCCATGTGTAAAGACTCTTGAAAGCTAACAAGCATATGCATATAACTGAACATCGAAATCGCTGAATGAACGTCGCTCTCATTGTGTTGCGGTGCTCGAGTTTAATACTTCAGGACAAGGGCCCGATTCTGCCGTCAGATGCGGCGCTTTCCCCGTAGTGTTGATCTTGAACCGAATGCATGATGTGGAATCGGGAAGGAAACTTGTACATTGCCGATAGATAGCTCGCGCAGTTAGAGCAATGTAGTTTTGCTAAATTTGTTAAATAAGCAATTGCGGATGCGTGCATTTCTGAATCATTCCCGCTCTGCAATGCTACATTGAGTACTTCACAATTCTGCAATGTCGCGTCGTGTCGAGAGAGTAGGCACTAGTTTTAATACTCAGCCGTGAGCCCATATCATAAGTAATATGTATTTAGGGGATGGGCCTAAAAATATTTCAGGCTTGCTACATTTATTGCTAAATTACACAGTTACCACAGCTAGAATTTCTCGTCGCAGGTAATGACCAGTCTGCTGAGTATGCAGCGAACATGTATGCTAAAGGGACACTTATGAGGTGTGTGCTTACATATCGAAAAGGCCCAATTCTAAGAAAATAGGCTTCTGGTATGCATTGTACAATTTTGTTGCCTGTAAAATTTTGTTGGTACTCTTACATCACACTATCTGCTCAGCCCCGAGCACAATCTCTTTTTTTGCATAGACATATCCATAGAACTTGAGTACTCTCTTGCAAGCAAGCACTCCTGAAATCAATTGGTGGTACATGATGTGAATCTGTCTGAATACTGGATCAATAAAGGTCACATTTATTACACACTTGTTATTATGTTTACTTTTTCAGTATACTTGTGCTTGAAAATGAAGTTGTTTTTTCCCTGCTACTTTTAGAGGTTAGGACTTGAAATACGTACTATCTTGCAGTGTAGCTGTAGATAAGTGAAGATCATGTATGTTTCAACTGCCTGTGCGATTTCCTAGATTTTTTTTTCATGACCGTGGTGCACAGAATTTCACTTCGTAGTGGTAGACACTATAGTTATGACAACTTCATTTAAACAGAAGCAGATGTGCACAAAGAAACCTGGAACGTTTTTCTGCAAAAAAAAACAGTACCACATGCAATGAACACAATCTTGCTCTTCATGACAGCATTCACGTCTTTAAAGAAGCTGTGCTGCAACTGCTCATCACCTTTATGATTTATTATTTTAGGAGCCCATTGAACAGATGTGCAGAGCTAAAGCAATTGAGTGCAGTCTTATGAGCTTTGGTGCATCTTTTTGTAAACTTGTATGAGCTAAACACAGTTAATTAGGACAAAACAGTTCTGGGTGTTGTTAGTAAACTGTCCCAAGGCACAACTAAATGTCGGAAAGCCTGTTTATGCCCATCAATGTGGGTGTGTTCATTATGTAGTGCAAATAATAATTTCTGACGATTCACATGCCAACTATGAAGTTATCGTGAGTCGTACAGTAGTGGGCAAATTTAGATTGATTCTGGCTTCCAGGGGTTCAAAAAAATGACATTGTAGCCTCACAGGAGACAAGATTGCTTGTCTAAACATTTGCTTTGACCCCTTATGTTAACCTATTTTTCATATTTTCAAGCTTCCATCTTTTAAGGGTCAGTTTAGTTCCCCTGTAACAATCGGAACTAATTGACAGTTGTGCACGAGAAGTTCAGAACTTGTGCAGCAGGAGTTCAGCGGTGCGGCATCACAAGTGAATGACAAGGTGCCGACAAGGTGGAATCCTTATTTTTGTTCGGTTAATTTAATGAGGTGCAAACATCTTGGCAAAACACGCCGCATTTATGAGGTGGGTACAGCACCTACGTCTAATGCTATGTTGTTTGTTAAGCTGTGCGAGCGGCTGCACCAAACCAGCGCCGTCAGAGCAGAAGGTACAGGAAAGTCATGAAATAGTTTTGGTTCTGTACCTCTCCTGCGCTTTTTGAAATGAATGGCAAGATCTAGAAGATGCCATTGCTGCGCCACTGAAACGAATGGCGAGGTGCAGCACTTGGTAAATTGGATCATGTGGTGCAGGCGAATCGAACAAACCCTTAAGCCCACAAGCGTCTTAGCGTTTCACCCCCATCGAAATATATGGCTACAGTGGCTCGGATCAAACAGTGTGTTGTTGAGCTCAGCAGCGCCACACAATCTAACTAATAGTGTTACAGTTTCAACATTATTGAAGTATAAATTCCATGCCACGGTAGGCAGGTAATGCTTGTAGTCAATCTAAAGCACCTCCCCACGATATGCACGGTAAAACATTCACAAAAACAGTATTACATGTGTGAGGTTAGAGATGACCTGTTGTAGTGGACATTCAGATGTTTCAACGTGCTTGCAGAGTGGACATTCGGGGGTAGTCATCCTGTCATTGCATGGCAGTCTGGAAAAACAAGTAACATCAACAGATATCAATGCATGAAATTTTCCAAAGTAAACAAATAAAATTAGTTAATTAGTAAACAGCAGTATTTTTACATATATGTAGTGGTACCTCATAACACGTATATCAATCAGGGCTGCTTCTTCACAAGGCATGCCATGTAGCAGGTTCCTTGCCCATTGTACACATTTGCTTCCATGTCAGGTGGGCCAGGAGGCTGTGGCAGAAAAAGAAGTTCTTCTCATTTATGTGACGCTTCCTTTGTCACACTATAGCAAAACCAGACCCATAATTATGTGATGTTTTTCAAACGCGACTGCAGTAAACTATTAACTAGTAGGTTTTTTGCACTAATATATGGGCTAGCTAAAAAGACACATGCGAGGCGACAGTGATTTATTTGCCCTCTTTTATCGCAACGGCCTGGTTGGTGTGACCTGGTGATAGAATTTCAGAATTAGCTATTGAGTCAGCGACTCGTTCCCACGTGAAGCCATGCACGCCGCAAGTAACGCACGTTTTTCCTGTTACAGATTGAGACGTTCAAAAATTTTAAAATTTAATACTGCAATGCGCTGCCACCGTGTGACGCCTGCGCAGTCATTGGCAAAAAAAACTACATATGTTGAAATGAACCAACTAGCCCCACAAGCAACCATCTTAAAAAACTGAAGTGGTTTCTACTCACCCGCATGGGCTTGCAACGGGTGTTCATCCAATGAAAGCTTCAACGGTCGCTTCGTTCCCCGAAAGTCACTTGAATTCCCTTCGCGAAAGCATTTGAACGAGTCAAAATAAACAGAATGAGAAAGAATGTGTCGGTCGGCAGAGGCTCGAAATATTTACAGCGAAACGAAACAGTCCGAGACGCATCCGAACGTACCGCGAGCCGTTACCTGCCGTCGCAACCATTGGCCGCCGCAAACTTTGAAATGAGGATAATGATGTCGATAGGCTGCTACGGACATCGAGTCAGGTGCAGCAAGAACTACTAGAAAAAGTTGATGACGCAGCACATGTTTAAAAAACTACTTGTTAGAAGAACAAAATGTTTTTAATGTGTAGCGGTACAGTACAGTCCGAGGCCTGGTGTTACCCCTCTCCGTGGACCGTTCAGTACAGCACAGGGCCCAGAAACTCTCAAGTTCAAGTGCTCACCTGTAGGGGGCGAAAAAATCAACCGCGGCGCCTTTCTGCTTAGAACACCTAGAGTGGATCTACTAACCTCTCTCGCCACTCGCGCTATTGCACTTTCTTGTAGAGGCGCCTTCGTCGGGGCCAAGTTTTATTTTAAAATGATCAAATACTACATGTTTGCGTAGCGCAACACATTAAAAACATTTTGTTCTTCTAACAAGTAGTGTTTTTAAACATGTGCTGCGTCATCAACTTTTTGTAATAGTTTTTGCTCCAGCTGACTCGTTGTCAGTAGCAGCCTATCGACGTCATTATCCTCATTTCAAAGTTTGCGGCGGGCAACGGTTGCGACGGCAGGTAACGGCTCGCGGTACGTTCGGAGGTGTCTCGGACTGTTTCGTTTCGCTGTAAATATTTCGAGCCTCTGCCGACCGACACATTCTTTCTCATTCTGTTTATTTTGACTCGTTCAAATGCTTTCGCGAAGGGAATTCGAGTGACTTTCGGGGAACGAAGCGACCGTTGAAGCTTTCATCGGATGAACACCCGTTGCAAGCCCGGGCCGGTGAGTAGAAACCACTTCAGTTTTTTAAAGATGGTTGCTTGTGGGGCTAGTTGGTTCATTTCAACATATGTAGTTTTTTTTTTGCCAATGACTGCGTAGGCGTCACACGGTGGCAGCGCATTGCAGTATTAAATTTTAAAAATGTTGAACGTCTCAATCTGTAACAGGAAAAACGTGCGTTACTTGCGGCGGCAATGGCTTCACGTGGGAACGAGTCGCTGACTCAATAGCTAATTCTGAAATTCTATCACCAGGTCACACCAACCAGGCCGTTGCGATAAAAGAGGGCAAATAAATCACTGTCGCCTCGCATGTGTCTTCTTAGCTAGCCCATATATTAGTGCAAAAAACCTACTAGTTAATAGTTTACTGCAGTCGCGTTTGAAAAACATCACATAATTATGGGTCTGGTTTTGCTATAGTGTGACAAAGGAAGCGTCACATAAATGAGAAGTACTTCTTTCTCTGCCACAGCCTCCTGGCCCACCTGACATGGAAGCAAAGTGTACAATGGGCAAGGAACCTGCTACATGACATGCCTTGTGAAGAAGCAGGCCTGAGTGATATACGTGGTATGAGGTACCACTACATATATGTAAAAATACTGCTGTTTACTAATTAACTGATTTTATTTGTTTACTTTGGAAAATTTCATGCATTGATATCTGTTGATGTTACTTGTTTTTCCAGACTGCCATGCAATGGCAGGATGACTACCCCCGAATGTCCACTCTGCAAGCACGTTGAAACATCTGAATGTCCACTACAACAGGTCATCTCTAACCTCACACATGTAATACTGTTTTTGTGAATGTTTTACCGTGCATATCGTGGAGAGGTGCTTTAGATTGACTACAAGCATTGCCTGCCTACCGTGGCATGGAATCTACACTTCAATAATGTTGAAACTGTAACACTATTAGTTAGATTGTGTGGCGCGGCTGAGCTCAACAACACACTGTTTGATCCCAGCCACTGTAGCCATATATTTCGATGGGGGTGAAACGCTAAGACGATTGTGTGCTTAAGGGTTTGTTCGATTCGCCTGCACCACATGATCCAATTTACCAAGTGCTGCACCTCGCCATTCGTTTCAGTGGCGCAGCAATGGCATCTTCTAAATCTTGCCATTCATTTCAAAAAGCGCTGGAGAGGTACAGCACAAAAACTATTTCATGACTTTTCTGTACCTTTTGCTCTGACGGCGCTGGTTTGGTGCAGCCGCTCGCACAGCTTAACAAACAACATAGCATTAGACGTAGGTGCTGTACCCACCTCTATAAATGCGGCGTGTTTTGCCAAGATGTTTGCACCTCATTAAATTAAGCGAAAAAAAAATAAGGATTCCACCTTGTCGGCACCTTGTCATTCACTTGTGATGCCGCACCGCTGAACTCCTGCTGCACAAGTTCTGAACTTCTCGTGCACAACTGTCAATTAGTTCCGATTGTTACAGGGGAACTAAACTGACCCTTAAAAGATGGAAGCTTGAAAATATGAAAAATATGTTAACATAAGGGGTCAAAGCAAATGTTTAGACAAGCAATCTTGTCTCCTGTGAGGCTACAATGTCATTTTTTTTTTGAACCCCTGGAAGCCAGAATCAATCTAAATTTGCCCACTACTGTACGACTCACGATCACTTCATAGTTGGCATGTGAATCGTCAGAAATTATTATTTGCACTACATAATGAACACACCCACATTGATGGGCATAAACAGGCTTTCCGACATTTAGTTGTGCCTTGGGACAGTTTACCAACAACACCCAGAACTGTTTTGTCCTAATTAACTGTGTTTAGCTCATACAAGTTTACAAAAAGATGCACCAAAGCTCATAAGACTGCACTCAATTGCTTTAGCTCTGCACATATGTTCAATGGGCTTCTAAAATAATAAATCATAAAGGTGATTAGCAGTTGCAGCACAGCTTCTTTAAAGACGTGAATGCTGTCATGAAGAGCAAGATTGTGTTCATTGCATGTGGTACTGTTTTTTTTTTTTTTGCAGAAAAACGTTCCAGGTTTCTTTGTGCACATCTGCTTCTGTTTAAATGAAGTTGTCATAACTATAGTGTCTACCACTACGAAGTGAAATTCTGTGCACCACGGTCATGAAAAAAAAATCTAGGAAATCGCACAGGCAGTTGAAACATACATGATCTTCACTTATCTACAGCTACACTGCAAGATAGTACGTATTTCAAGTCCTAACCTCTAAAAGTAGCAGGGAAAAAACAACTTCATTTTCAAGCACAAGTATACTGAAAAAGTAAACATAATAACAAGTGTGTAATAAATGTGACCTTTATTGATCCAGTATTCAGACAGATTCACATCATGTACCACCAATTGATTTCAGGAGTGCTTGCTTGCAAGAGAGTACTCAAGTTCTATGGATATGTCTATGCAAAAAAAGAGATTGTGCTCGGGGCTGAGCAGATAGTGTGATGTAAGAGTACCAACAAAATTTTACAGACAACAAAATTGTACAATGCATACCAGAAGCTTATTTTCTTAGAATTGGGCCTTTTCGATCTGTAAGCACACACCTCATAAGTGTCCCTTTAGCATACATGTTCGCTGCATACTCAGCAGACTGGTCATCACCTGCGACGAGAAATTCTAGCTATGGTAACTGTGTAATTTAACAATAAATGTAGCAAGCCTGAAATATTTTTAGGCCCATCCCCTAAATACATATTACTTATGATATGGCAAAAGGATCAAAATGTGGGCCAGTTGGTAATTCATTTTTCTTCGTTCAGCGAACTGGGAGCGCAGAGAAAACACAAAGGACGAAGCGAGGAACCACACAACGTGAGCGCTCGTGTTGTGTGGTTCCTCGCTTCGTCCTTTGTGTTTTCTCTGCGCTCCCAGTTCGCTGAACGAAGAAAAATTATGATATGGGCTCACGGCTGAGTATTAAAACTAGTGCCTACTCTCTCGACACGACGCGACATTGCAGAATTGTGAAGTACTCAATGTAGCATTGCAGAGCGGGAATGATTCAGAAATGCACGCATCCGCAATTGCTTATTTAACAAATTTAGCAAAACTACATTGCTCTAACTGCGCGAGCTATCTATCGGCAATGTACAAGTTTCCTTCCCGATTCCACATCATGCATTCGGTTCAAGATCAACACTACGGTACAAGCGCCGCATCTGACGGCAGAATCGGACCCTTGTCCTGAAGTATTAAACTCGAGCACCGCAACACAATGAGAGCGACGTTCATTCAGCGATTTCGATGTTCAGTTATATGCATATGCTTGTTAGCTTTCAAGAGTCTTTACACATGGGTTGAAAGCTTTCTATATGTATGAGTGACTGTTTTGTTCGGACCAGACCGTATAGATTGATTGTACCGGCTTGGACACTCGCAATAAAGGATGCAAACCTTACTTGATTGACGTTGTTTTTGCCAGTCGAGGCCAGCTAGGTCCCCTGGCGATAATTACAGATGCGAAACGCGATTGGGAAACGAAAAAAAGAAAACCCTAGAGGAAGCGGGCAGCGCGAACAAGCCGCGAGCCCCCGAGGGGGCGCTGCAAGCGCGCGATGATGTAGGACGTGCTGCGCTTCGGCTCCGCTGATTTTCGGCTGGAACCACGGGCAACTTCACAGTACCCCGTCAAGACCAACATCAATCGTTTCGGCAACTCACAGGCAACACGTGGATACCAGTGTCATCCAGGTGGGCCCGTTTTTTACAACTTTACGGCCGATCATCACCCGACCACGTTGGCGACGCCGTTAGGCCAAACGGCGACGCCAACGCCCGGCGGCGTGGGGCCGGCTTTCCGAGGCAACATGGACGCTACTCTCGTGCAGCGTGGATACGACCCGCATGCCATGACGTGGGAAACGATTACGATTTCCGAAACGCCAAACTCTGCTTCTTCACCGAGGTTTCGGAGCCAAGCTCTCAACGACGCGGTGGAACGCCGCTCGCAAGCCAACGCCAAGAAGGCGGCGTCCGCCGCTGCTTCGGCATCCGGCACGCCAGCTGACAAGACGCAGCCTCCCGCTTCGCGCGCTGTGGGACGCAAGGGCAAGTTTCTCACCAAATGGAAGCCTCGCCCGTTTCCGAAACCGAGTCCGGACGACTATGTAATAGTCGTAAAGCCACGAGGGTGCATCTCATTGCATGATGCTTTCTCAGAGAACTGGTACGGGACTGCGTTTAAGGCATACCTCGGGCCCAAGCGAGCTGAGACGCTGACAGTTATTCCATCGAGAGAGCAAAATTTGATCGTGATTTACACCCCGGACCCTGACACGGCGGACAAAATGATCGGGGACTTCGCGGTAAACATCGAGCACAGGCAGGTTCTGCTCAACGGGTACCTGCGACAAGATGGTAGCAATGTCTGCCACGGAGTTATCGTAGTCCGCAACACAAATACGACGGAGACGCTCCGAGAGAGCGTACGCTGGAGGTCAGGCACCATCGTCGAGGTGCGTAAATTTGGCACATCGAACAAGGCGCGTGTAACCTTCGCCGGCAAGGAGAAGCTACGCTTTGTTCACTACGACGCAATGCTGATCCCCGTCAAACCCTACTACCGGACGATCCCGGCCTGCGGCAAGTGCGGTGTCGTCGGCCATCGGATGGACACTTGTCCCAACCCACGACCGGATACGTGTGGCCTGTGTGGACAGCAGGTTCCGCTTGTGGAGGAGGGGGTGTGGGCCCCTCATGAATGTGTACCCGTATGTTCTGTGTGCGGTGGAGCACACGCCACAAATTCTCGAGCATGTACGGCCAAGTACCGTAATTCCAAGGTGGCCGCACAACAGGGCAGAAAGTCCAAAAGGGCGTCCAAGAAACGACGCAAAGATCAGACTCCCAGTGAGCCACCACGCCGGGAAGTCGCCAAGACAGACAAACCCGCTTCCCCTACTGGAGGAACCGAAAAGCAGCCGACGGCGCAACCATGCGGCGAAGCCGGACCATGGGCCAACGCCGTCAAAAACGGAAAGCAGGTGGGTGGTACGGGTAGAGCTGCCTCCTCATCCCCCCCTATCATCCCCTCTTCATCGCGTAACGCCGACCAAAATATTAGTGCCAAACTTCAGGCATAAATCGAAGCGTTACAGAAAAGACTAGCGGAAGCCGAGGCCAAACAGACCCAACTAGTCTCCCCTCCTCCTCCCCCCACAGTAGAGGTAATGGAGAGTGAGACCGGGGCGGGGGCTGCAGACGCGGTTGCCGCACTCGAGGCTCGTGTGAACACCCTTGAGGTCCGTATGGACAGCCGTATAACTGTCCTCGAAACCCAAATCTCAGCGGCTGTAAATGCCGCCATTGCTAAAATGACAGAAACCATCCCTACCCTGATAGCCCAACAAGTTGCGCGTTTCACCAAACGAGCCGGCCCAATTAAGGACGTGTCCGGCCGGTACCTTAAAACGCTTCGACGACAGATCGAACTTGAGGATGATGACAGCTGCTCCGCCTCCGGAATTGAGGACACCCCCCTCCCCGCGAGTGCTGGCTCGGGAGCACCGCCACTGCAATCGCTCGTTAACTCCACTGACCATGGCGGGCACCCTTAGAATTCGGAAGTCCCCACGATCCAATACGGCCACTCCCATCCAAATCACCCAGTGGAATTGTCGGGGCTTTAAGGCTCACACTAAGCGCGCCAACCTCCGGCTTTTCCTCGCAGCATTTCAAAACCTTCCTGCTGTGGTAGCCCTCCAGGAGCCAAGGAGTGCTGCCACACTTACAAACTATACTACGTTTCAGCAGGACCCTTTATCTTGCATCTGCGTGCACAAAAATTATACGGCCAACCTAGTTGATCTCGACCTTAAGCCAGCTTTGTCGTACGTGATGGTGACACACCTTCCGCTGCGTAAACAGGACCCGCCACTGCACGTGCTAAACATTTATTGCTCACCGAAACTAAGCAACATTACCTTCGCAGACCTTTTTAGCCGTGCTTTAAAGGCTGCGGGCAGGGACCCTCTGGTGATTGTGGGTGATTTTAATGCCCCCAGCACACTCTGGGGGTATGCACGTGAAGAGAAACGTGGACGTAAATTGGCGGAACTTATGTCCACGCTGGGCCTAACTCTTCACACCGACCCTGCATATCCAACTCGCGTGGGTAACTCCGTGACCCGGGACACATGTTCGGACCTTACCCTCACAAAAAACATTCAGTATGC
Organism: Rhipicephalus microplus; assembly: GCF_043290135.1. NCBI lineage: Eukaryota > Metazoa > Arthropoda > Arachnida > Ixodida > Ixodidae > Rhipicephalus > Rhipicephalus microplus. The sequence goes on from NC_134708.1 coordinate 132,784,424, forward strand.
GGATTGGGTCAACACTGAAGAGACCCTCGGCAGCGACCACTGCATACTCAACACCACCATTCGCACATACCCTTTGGCAAGACCCTACGGAGAGGCAAAATTACCCGATTACACGAAGTTTCGGCAAATATACGCCAATTCGACACCCATTGAGGAGCAAGGATACCATGCTTGGTCCCAGCAACTGGTTTCCTCATTACGCTCCACAGAAACGCAAATTAAACTCTCCGAGGCGACTCCGGCGGTGGATAACCATCTCCTTCACCTCTGGGAGGCCCGGCGCAGCCTCGTCCGCCGATGGCGCCGGCAAAAACACAACCGAAAGCTCAAAATTCGCATCGCTGAGCTCACCCAGCGAGCAGCAGAGTACGCGGCCCAGCTCGCTGACTCTAACTGGGTGGACCGTTGCAACACGGCCGCTCGACAAATGTCCAGCCGGAGTACCTGGCGCCTCTTCCGCGCCTTGATTGATCCGACCCAAACTCGAACAGAGACACAAAAGCATCTGCAACGAGCATTTCACAGCTTCGATGGAGACACAGCCAAATTGGATGTAAACTCCGAGACCAATATCTATGCACTCAGCAGGACTCCCAAGGGCCGGCGTACTCGTATGCAGGTACCGAGAACGCGGAGCTGGATCAACTGTTCCAGTTACACGACCTGAAGGCAGCCCTAGCAAAAATGAGGCGAGGAACGGCGCCGGGAAGGGATAAAATTACCGTGAAATTACTTGCCAATCTTCCTGACTCGGCCTACACCATGCTCCTTGCCTACATCAATTCCATTTGGATCGGGAAAACAAGCCTACCAATTGAGTGGAAGACCGCCCTGGTCACCTTCATACCCAAAGCGGGCAAAGCCAATAACACGGACAACCTCCGCCCCATCTCCCTTACTTCTTGTGTGGGAAAATTAATGGAGACCATGGTGCGCGACAGGTTGTCCGCGTTCCTGGAGAGCAAAAATGCATTTGCAGACACCATGTTCGGGTTCCGCCCACACCGGTCCGCGCAAGATGTCTTGCTTCAGCTCGACCATGAGATCCTCGATCCAGTCGAGTATCCCCTGAATGACAAAGTTGTGCTCGCTTTGGATCTGAAGGGGGCCTTTGATAACGTGACCCACGAAATTATTCTAACACATCTCTCACAGGTGGATTGCGGCCAAAACACTTTCAACTATATTAAACAATTCCTCACTGACCGACAATCATACATTCGAATTCAGGACATTGAACACGGCCCTTACCGATTAGGCACGAGAGGGACTCCGAAGGGAGCGGTCCTCTCGCCCCTCCTATTCAATGTGGCAATGATGAGACTCCCCGCTCAGCTGGCGAAAGTCGAAGGCATACAGCATGCGCTGTACGCCGACGACATCACCATATGGGCGTCACACGGCTCGGCAGGAGACATGGAGGCAAGCCTGCAGCAAGCGGCGGACATCGTGGATGACTATGCCCGTCGCTGCGGCCTTCAGTGCTCCCCGTCCAAATCGGAATTCGTGCACATACGCCCCTCACCAAAGTGCACCGCAAAGATCGACCTCTCCCTTCACAGTGGACCAATACCCGGACGCGATGAGATTAGAGTACTGGGGCTTTTTATACACAAAAATCGCAGAGCAGACACAACATTGGCCAAATTGCGTAAGGTGGGGGACCAGGTGGGCCGGATGGACCTCCGGGTTTCCAACAAGCGCGGGGGGTTACGATGCAAAGATGCCTTGCGGCTGGCGCATGCATTCGTAACCAGCCGAGTCCTGTACTCGGCTCCATACCTCCACCTACGCAAACCCGACGAGAATGCACTCGAAGTCATTCTCCGCAAAATCTACAAGCGCGCCCTCGACCTTCCTGTCAGCACCTCTAACCAGCGCCTTTTGGGCTTGGGAATGGTGAACACCTTCAAGGAGCTGAGAGAGGCGCACTTGACAAACCAATATACTAGACTCTCTAAAACACCGTCGGGTCGCCGCCTCCTTGCCCGGCTACACATCAATCACTCAATACACACGGAAGAGCGCGTACGTATTCCAGAAGTTTGGCGATACTCCTTGCACGTGCGCCCTCTTCCGGCTAACATGACCCGAGACGACTACACTGGCCGACGCCTCGCGCGGGCGGAAGCCTTGGCTCGACACTACGGCCACAAATTCGGGGTATTCTACGTGGACGCCTCCGGCCCGCACCACGGTGGTTGGTATACGGCTGCGGTCGTCCACCAAAACACCGTTGTAAACGGACTCACATTCCGTGCACATAACATTACGCACGCGGAGGAGATCGCCATTGCACTAGCCGCCGCAGATCAGGACTCGAGGGTCATCATCACCGACTCAAGGGGTGCCTGTCGCAATATTGAACAGGGATACATTCCGTACCGTGCTTATAAAATATTGCAGAACAGCAGCTACCTAGGTGCCCCCGCGCACCGAACGATCATATGGGCTCCGGCTCACACGGGCCTCGATGGTAATGAGACGGCCGATGCCGCTGCCCGCGCGCTCACTCTCCGGGCACCATCCTCGTCCCCTACCGATCCGGAACTCGAACCCAATCCTGCCTACACCTTTAAGGAGATCACACAATTTTATAAATCCGGCCATAACGTCTATCCAAAGCCCTGTAAGGGCCTCACGAAGGCGGAGGAGCGAATCCTCCTTCGCCTTTACACTAAAACTCTATTGTGCCCGGCAATCATAAAACACTTTGACCCCGCATGCACGGGGAAGTGCCCGCATTGTGAGGAAAATTCCTCTGACATTTTCCACATGGTGTGGGCATGCCAAAAAACCCCAAACGTTACACCACTACCCAACCCTTCGCGGGAGGACTGGGAGGCAGCCCTGCTCGGCTGCTCTGACCTGACGGCCCAACGGGCCCTGGTCGAGCGTGCCCGGGCCGCGGCCAACGCCAATGGGCTCCCGTAAGAGGGAGCCCACCTAGTGTTTGTACGGGGCGGCCCCTTAAGGACCGTTCCCACCCTCCCTGTAAATAACATCTGTAAATAAATGTTTTTCAGCAGCAGCGAGCCCCCGCCACCTGCAACAAAAAAAAGCGTCTGTTTATTGATGATGATAGTACTACTAGCGCCACCTCGCCTCGCGGTATTGCAGTTCATGACGCCGCCGCTACGAATTTGCATGTTATTTTGATACAACAGCCCAAAGGTACAGTTTCCGTTCTCTAAACTGGTAGGTGTTCTGTGACAGGAAGCTGTAGCAGTTGCCTACGACCCTACTCTAGCTTATACCCTCATTCACCGCCTCCCCTGAGGCTCTACAGCTGAGAAGGCAGAGGAGACCGCCATCTTCTCGGCCCTTGCACAATTCGATGCATAGTACGTCTTCACTGATTCAAACACCGATCTGTCCAACTATGCCAAGGGCAGTGTACACCCCTCTGGGAGAAAGTTATTTAATACTTCCTCAAAAAATTTACCACGAATGGTAGAGTTGCACTGGGTACCGGCTGATTCTGGGAACCCCGGAAATGTTGCTGCCGATAAATTGGCCCGTGGGTCGATTTGCCGGGCTCCGGACAGCCTTGATTCGGGCTTCTCGAAGGAGGGGCAGCACACTTTTGCAGAGCTCACGCAGATCCTCCGTTTGAACAATCGGATTTACCCTCCTCCAAATCCCTCTTTTACTCACTCCAAACAAATCCTGTGGAGACGTCTACAGACTCGCACACTTTCTTCCCCTCAGCTGCTGTTACACTAAGGGCCCCCCCTATTGGAAAAATTGCCATGGTGGATACTGGAAAACATGGTGGGCGTAGTGGAAATAATAGTGGGCATGGTGGAAATATTAGTGGGCATGGTGGAAATTATGATGGCTATGGTGGGACGTAGTAGAAAATATGGTGGTTATGCCGGGACATACTGGGTTGTATGGTGTACAGATGATGGGTAAAGTGGAAATGATGGTGGAAAGCAGAGGCTAGATAGTGGGCAATAATGGAACACTCTGCCCACCATAGCGATAATGCTGGGAAGCCCTAAGCATATGGTGGGTGGTGCTTATCATGGTGGGCTACATGGTGTACCAAGCTGAGAAACTTTTCCCACCATTGCGATAATGCTGGGAAGCACTAAGCAGATGATGGGTGCTGCTTGTTATGGTGGGCCACATGGTGTACCAAGCTGAGAAGCTCTGACCACCATCGCGATAATGCTGGGAAGCAGTAAGCAGATGATGGGTGGGCTTATAATGGCGGGCAATTTATATAGTGTGCCAAGCTGGGATCTGTACACTACATGTTCTACCACCATGATTTCCACCAAAGGTTAGGCCTACTGACCGAGCCCGTACAGTTGTGTTATCTGTGCTTCCGGGTTTCAGAATACACGATTACGACGATTAAGTATAACAATACAGTGCAGCCATATGGCATCAGTTAACCTAAATGAAGCATTTTTCATTGTGTATGGTGTCTGCTCAAGAAGCAACAAACATCGATGCGACGCGATTAAAGCACTCCCAGAGAACGTAATTAAGTGTCCTCTCACCGACAGCCGCCGGTCGCACTCGCCGGCACTTCTCTAGCTTTTGTACGAGAACTCAGACGTGGCAATTCGTGTGCTTGGTGAACCATTATGATAGCGCAATGTTTCCGGCACACTGCATTCGTTTTGGCCAAGCCGTTATGTAGTCGTTGCTTTAGCGAAAGAGCTACAGCATTGCGCTGGAGCGACCGCCCTCTACATTATGCGAAAAAGCATCCCAATACTCAATCAAATAAATTAGGCGAGCGTATCTATGAAATGAGCCTAGAAGCGTCATAAAGCGTGAGCAGATGTCACCCTTTAGAACGAGCGCGAAACGGATATTAAACTTGGCAGACCCTGCCGGTAAACTGTTGCTGCTCCCCAGTCCACTTGGTTTTTTTTTCCCTTGAAGTTGTGAACTGTAAAAAAAATAGCACTAGTTCCATTAACATAGGGGAAATCGTTACAGGCCGCAGTTGCTCGTGTTTAATAAATGTGCAATTTTTAGTAGCAGGTGTAGATCTCGTCTATGTTGTGTACACGACGAACATAACTCAAGTTGAACCTTAAGTTTGTATCCGAACTAAGTATTTAAGACGCAATGACCGTCATGTTGGTGTGGCGCAGTGGTTAGTGTCTTTGAATGGGAATGAGCAGGTTGCACGTTCGAGCCTCCATGGTGCTATGTTTTTTTTTTTTTTTTGCTGGACGGGTGTTTTTTATACCGTTTTTATAGAATTCTTTTTTATTTTTTGTGGCAGCTCGTCACGGTGATTCTGACGTCTTTTCGCGCTCAAGTGTGGCCGGCACTGCAGCACCCACCATACCCACCATGCGCCATGGTGGGCGTTTCCCACCATTCACCCACTACATTAATCCACTATAATGGTGGGTGGTGGTTTCCACCATGCCCACCATTCGTCGATAGGGGGGGGGGCACTTCTGTCTGTCTGTCTGTCTGTCTGTCTGTCTGTCTGTCTGTCTGTCTGTCTGTCTGTCTGTCATTCTGCGCTCGGCAGGAGACAATGTGCGAGATGCAAACGCAATGGTGATCGGATGATCACCTAACTGTTTTTGAAACAATGCTCCTAGTTCAACATCAGACGCATTCATTGTAATGGCGATAGGAAGCTCTCTATTGAAGATACTGACAACTGGCTTCGAGGTCAGGATTCACCTAACTTTATTGAAGCTCTGTTCAGCTTCAGCTGAAAAAGCAAAAAGCACAAGCTGTCAAAAGCAGCAAAAAACTGTCCTTGCCGAAGTAAGATACGCGTCTGCCTAATGCGACACAAGCTTTGCATATTATTCAACAAGACCAAGAAATAGTTGTAAGGATTTGGCCCCTATAAGCCGCGGTGAATCAACAATGGCCTGAACCAGGTGCATAGCCAGGAATTTTTCGGGGGGGGGGGGGTGGCGCCACCTTGAGAAAATTTCGGGAAGGGGGGACACGTGCTTGGTGTGCTACCCCATGGCTACGCCCCTGGCCTGAACTTTTCCTTCAACGGGTGTTAACCAGCTTGAACTCATCGTGTGGCCTAAAAATTTCAATTTATTGAAAGCAAAGATACACTTGTTATTAGGTTCATACCACATTTGCTGATGCGAGAAAGAACGGCATGTAAATTTGTATCGTGTTCTTTTCGATGTCGGCCCCACACTAATATGTCGTCTAAGTAGCACAGTGCACCTTAGCAGCCTTTAAGTATGATAGACATCGTGAAACACGGCAAGGTAGATGCAAGCCTGCGCAGCCAAAACGAAACAGTTCATCGTGCGAAATAAATGTGGTTAGGTCTGTACTGCACTGAGAAAGTTCAACTTGATGTCGAGTGCACGCAACGTCCAACTTAGAAAGGCGCACTGCCCCGGACAGCTGTTGAGAGAGAGAGAGAGAGAGAGAGAAGACTTTATTGGACACAAGGGGCGGCAATTTGGTCTCGGTGGCTTTAGGTGGCGGCTCGTAGTCCCTGGACTCAGGTGGCGTCCTCGGCCTTCCAGGCGGCCCAGAGTTTGGTCGTTCAGCTCTGGGCTTTGGAGGGCCGCCTCCCAGCGGCTGCGATGAAGAAGGTCCCTCGCGGCTCCCGCAGCCGGGGCGGCGGCAGGAACGAGTGAGCTCGAGGCTCCCTGTGATTTGGTATTGACGGCCGCTATAGGTGCATCGCAATTGGTGGCGTTTTCACGACTGTCGTCGCCAGCAATATCCCAGAGCATGTTGCTCAGCGTTGCTCTGTGCCCACACGCTTTACAGATATCGGTGGGGTATATGTTCGGATAGAGGTGGCGTAGAACGACCGGGCTAGGGTAGCAATGGGTTTGTAGTAAGCGAAAGCTTACGGCATCGCGCCTATTTAATTTCTCGTGCGGTGGCGGGAATCTACGCCTTTCGAGCCTGTAGGGTTGGGTGATGACACGGAACGTTGTAAGATGATCACCCCATGACCATTCTGAATCTTGTTGCTGCGTACCTATCAAAGTGTCTTGATCCAACAGATGCATCGCCCCGCTCTCGCAGTCAGAGGCGGCGACCACATAGTGGGCCGCGGCTCGGCGAGTGAGACCTCGAGCCGCGGCGTGGGCCGCCTCGTTCCGCGCGAGCGGAATGCTGGTGCGTGCCGGGGTCCATATGAGGAAAAGTTTTGGAATTCGGGGTTGTGAGCGTGACGTCGAGTCACCATCTCCACCCATTTGAAGGATGTGCGCCGCTTCTCGCGAGGCACGTCCGCGCGCGAAACTGCGGACTGCCGCCTGCGAGTCGCTTATCACAATCTCTGCATGCGGCGCTGCGGCGAGTGCTAAGGCTATCGCGGCTTCTTCGGCCGCCTCCGTGTGTCCCGTCGTCACCGTGGCGCTCGCGAGGCATTTACCCTGATGGTCAACGACCACAGTTGCGTGGGCTCTTCTCCCTTCTCCATAGCTCGCGGCATCTACGTATACCACGTCTGTACTGTTACCAAACTTCTTTTGAAGGTGTCTAGCACGCTCGTTACGCCGTCCGATGTAATGCGTCGGGTGCATATTCCTAGGAATCGGCGGAACGATCAAGCGGTCGTGGACTGAGGCAGGGACCTCCACCTTTTCTCCTTGCTCAGCGTGATATCTAATGCCCAGCGACTCAAGGATGTGTCGACCCATCTTTGATTTTGTTAAGTGTTCGTATTTCGTAATTTCATGAGCCTCATTTAACTCGTCGAGTTAGTTTTGAAGTCCTAGCTCTAGAAGTCCGTGTGGGCACGGCGAAGCGGCTGGAAAGATGCCGCTAACGAAACGCTTCTTTTTCGTTGTACAGGCCGTGTTTTTCATGCTCGCCGGGCCATCGGAACCTTGCACTACCGGGAATGAAGTTGCGGCGATTACATCTGTCTCTGCTAACTACTGTCCAGTGCCTTCATCGAATTTGGACATACTGGATACGCCCCCTCTGGAACATTGCATGCCCGTGACGTCATCGTTGGATCGCCCTTTTAAAGACAGGCCACACAGTTGGACCTTCAGTGGGCACGGCGAAGCGGCTGGAAAGATGCCGCTAACGAAACGCTTCTTTTTCGTTGTACAGGCCGTGTTTTTCATGCTCGCCGGGCCATCGGAACCTTGCACTACCGGGAATGAAGTTGCGGCGATTACATCTGTCTCTGCTAACTACTGTCCAGTGCCTTCATCGAATTTGGACATACTGGATACGCCCCCTCTGGAACATTGCATGCCCGTGACGTCATCGTTGGATCGCCCTTTTAAAGACAGGCCACACAGTTGGACCTTCAGTGGGCACGGCGAAGCGGCTGGAAAGATGCCGCTAACGAAACGCTTCTTTTTCGTTGTACAGGTTAGTTTTTCTCTTTCAAATCATAGGTCTGGAGACGAAATTGTACTTCTTATTGTGCCGTGCCCACAGACATGTTTTATTATTGCATATGAATGTTATTTTGTTTGCAAGTTATTGCTGTGTGGAGATGTCGAGCAAAACCCTGGGCCAACTGTTGATGAAATGTTTCACGAGCTCTTGAAGGGACAATCTGATATCCGAGCAGAACTTGTAAGCCTTAGAGCACGTTTAGACTCAACAGAATCATTAATAAGCACCTTTGGAGTGCGTCTGAATAACTTAGAAGCAAATGTTAAGCAACTACAAACTCAGAAGGGCGTGAGCGAATCGATACAGGAGTCTGTAGATTCCATTCAACAGTTAATTGATATTCATCAGTCCAAGCTGGTTGACCTTGAGAATCGCAGTCGCCGGAATAATCTTCTTGTATTTGGTATCAGCGCTGCTGGGAGTGAATCTGAAGCAGAGCTACGTGAAAAGGTAGTGAAGGGCATATTTCATGATCGATTAGGGGTGAAATGCACGACAATTGCGCGGATTCATAGATTAGGCAAGCCGGTATCAAGCAGACGTCCTGTTATACTTTTTTTCCAAGATTATACGGAAAAGCAAGCTGTGTTGCGTCAAGCACATAAGCTGAAGGGAACCAAAATTTATCTTCAAAACGACTACTGTCCTGACACACTCCGCAAAAGAAAACTGCTATGGGCAACTGCAAAAGCAGACAGAGAAAGCGGTAGCAAGGTTGCTCTTGTTCACGATAAGCTTCGTATTGATCACACCTTTTTCTGTTGGGACGACTCGCTTAATGCGCGTAGGAAAGTGTCACATGAGATTGCCGTAGGGAATCCCAGCTAGCAATTAGGGGAGCACCAACTTCGTTTGCTTTGCTTCAATGCACGGAGTATAACAAATAAAATTGAAAAGTTGGAAAATATTTTGCTCACGCACGATCCTCATGTCTGTGTGATAACAGAGTCTTGGTTACATGAAGCCATTGGCGATAGCGAGATAGTTCCGCCGAACTACCAACTTTTTCGATGTGATCGTGGTCATCGGGGCGGTGGAGTGGCTGTCATTATCAAGTATGGCATTGATGTAACTATTGCTGAGCGTTTTCCAGTGAGAGAGAGTCTGCTTTTAAAACTTTCATTTGCTGATATGTCATTTTTTCTCTGTGCGGTTTATCGATGTCCTAATGCTGATGATTCTTTTATGAGCGGTTTGTACGATGAACTACTACGTCTACGAAGCAAAAATCTTATTTTAACGGGTGACTTCAATCTGCCAGCCATTAATTGGGATGATATAAATTATGGTACTTCTTCCTCGGCTGACACACTCTTAGACATAATGTTTTCTCTAGGCCTTGAGCAAATGGTAGGACACCCCACAAGGGGGAGTTCGATACTTGATCTGCTATTTACAACGGAACTCTTTACCGAAGCGACTATCACAGTTGAAACCGGTATTTCTGACCATAGATTAATATCATTTGTTTGGGACAGGCATGCACGTTGTAAATCAGTGAAAACGCCAGTGGAAAGTGTTGTAAGAGATTTCAATCGAGCGGATGATGTTGCAGTAATTGATTATTTAGAAACACATCTCCCCACATCTGTTAGTGATGTTGATAGAGCCTGGCAACGCTTCCGTGGTATTGTGGACTTCTGTACAAAGAACTTTGTCCCGCTTAGGAGAATACGCAGGCGTTCACATAACCCATGGATAAACCGTGAGATTATAAAGATCAAGAGAAAGATAAAAAGGTTACGAAAAAAACACAAGACTAGTACGCAACATTTTTCCGATCTTAAAGAAAAATTATTAGAGAGTGTTAGCAAGGCTAGGCATCAATTTTTTAACGACACACTACCTGAATTCATCAGGACAGATCCTGATAAATTTTGGCGCTATATTAAGCAAACTAAAGAAGGCGTTTCTGAAATACAAGTTGATGAGGTCACGATAACAGATCCGGCACTAATTGCTGATCATTTTAATAAATACTTTCAGAGCGTCTTTTCCGAACCACAGTATTATGAACTGCGAGACCCGATGCCCATAATCACGGATGATGTTCTGATAACTCGTGAAGGTGTTTTACAAATGTTACTTAAGGTTAATCCTAAGAAATCGTCAGGCCCTGATGGCATTGGTAATTCATTCCTACGACGCTATGCTGAACAAATCACTGACTTCCTTACTGCCCTTTTCAATGTATCATTCAAATATGGTCAGATACCAGCCGATTGGCGTAAAGCTCGTGTTGTGCCGATCTTTAAAAAGGGTAACCGCTATTCCTTGACAAACTACCGTCCTGTTTCTATCACTAGTAGCTGCTGTAAAATGTTAGAGCATGTTGTTGCAAATTACATTAACACATTTTTATCAGAAAATAATATTTTGTCGCCTAATCAACATGGTTTCCGAAAAAATATGTCTACGGTAACACAGCTTGTGTCTACAGTGCATGAATTCGCACGGGTTCTAGATATATCTGGGCAGACTGATGTGTTCTTTTTAGATTTTAGCAAAGCGTTTGATAAGGTGCCTCATGGAAAACTTTTGTTTAAACTCGAAAATATTGGGCTACCTTCGGGTATCGTTAAATGGATTCATATGTACTTAAATAACAGAACTCATTTTGTTGAGGTCAGGGGTTGTTTTTCTTCTTCGCTAAATGTTTCTTCTGGTGTGCCACAAGGTAGTGTGTTAGGCCCCTTGTTATTCTTAATTTTTATTAATGATTTAGTTGATGTCGTACATAAGGACATATCCGTCAGATTATTCGCGGATGATTGTGTTGTTTTTAAAGAAATATGTTGTGTAAATGACCACATATTACTTCAACAGTCTCTTACAAGTATAGATGAGTGGTGTCAAAACTGGGGCATGGAACTTAATAGTGACAAAACAGTTCTCTTGAGAATAACAAGAAAACGAACTCCCAGCCTTTATACTTATTTTCTCCGCAATAACCCACTCAAAGACGTAGAAAAATACAAATATTTAGGAGTCACTTTGACAAAATCACTTACGTGGTCAGACCACATTACAAGCATATGCACGGCTGCACTTAGGAAACTGTGGTTTCTTAAGAGGAAACTTAAATCCTCAACGAAGGAGACTAGATTATTGGCATATAACACCTGCATCCGATCAAAACTTGAATATGCCTCGGTTGTTTGGGACCCTCAATGTAAAAAAGATATTGCCTTGATTGAAAAAGTTCAACGGAAGGCTGTCAGATTTATATTTAGTAAATATAAAAGATATGATTCGCCAACACAACTTATGCAACTAAATGATATCCAAACATTGGAAACTCGCAGGAAAATTAATCGGTTAACGTTCCTACACAAAATTCTTTCCGGTAAAGTTACAACAAGTCTGCCCAACTGTGTGAAACCTCTATCTTCTAGAAAAACAAGACATAAGCATAAATATTCATTGGCGCCAGTTTTTGCCCGTACCACTGCTTTTAAAAATAGTTTTTTCCCTAGGACTATTGCTGACTGGAACTCTTTACCAATAAGTGCTTTTCAGTCCGAAGATATTGAAAAACAGCTTGAAACTTTTTTTGTTTAGTTCTGAATGATGTATCCATATGGTGTGTATTCGCAGTGCCCGAGTAATGTAGTTAGTTGACTTCTGCTGCGCATGAGTGTTCTGATCACTGTTTATGTGCCGTAACTCTGTTGTGCAAGTGCACTATAAGTTGTCTAATTAAGTGCTGTGACATTGTACTTTTTTTTTTGTTGTTTTTGCCCCTCCTGCTTGGGCCTAAGTATAGGCCTGCAGAACCTGTAAATAAGAAATCTTTCGGTGCTCGCGTTGATCGGGAGGCCGATAGCTCTATTAAAAGCCTTTCGTATCATGCAGTTGATTTTGTTTTTTTCGGAGCCTATCTACTTGAGGTAAGGGGCAACGTATGTCATTCGGCTTATCGCGTAGGCCTGCACGAGACGGATCGCTCAGTGTTCGCGCAGACCGTTACGTCTATTCGTGATACGACGGAAAAGTCTGATCGCGTCGTCTACTGAACGATGGAGTCAGCGCACAGTCTCACCATTATCGTCATTTGCCTGCATGTGTAAACCTAGAATTCAAATTCTGTCTACGTGTGGTATGGGAGTGACGTCTGCTAATAGAACGCGTATTTTGAAGGATTCCCTTTCCTCGCGACGTGGGGTTTTGCGGCCTCTGCTTGTGGGATTGTAGATTAAAAGTTCGGACTTGGTTGCTGAGCACTCGAGGCCCGTTCCTTGCAATTATTCCTGAACTTTGTCTACTCCCACCTGTAGCGTTCTCTCGGCATGACTGTCACAATCTCCTCCAGGAACCCAGAAGGTGATGTCATCCGCGTACATACTGTGATACAGTCCGGGTATTTCCATCAATTTCTCTGCTTTCCCCAATAACACTAAATTGAAAAGTAATGGTAATATTACGCAGCCTTGCGGCGTGCCCGTCGAGCCCATCTCAAAATCTTGTGACTCTTGATCGGCTTTCACGACACTTTCGCGCCTGCTTGCAAGAAAATCACATATGTAATTGTACATTTTCGACCTAGACCTAATGCCTCAACTTGTTTCAGTATCGACTGGTGTTTGACGGTATCAAATGTCTTTTTAATATACAAATCAAGAATCGCCTTGGTGGAGCTCGTAGTGTCGTAAACAGTGTGGTGCTTTAGCTGAAGTAGTGCATCCTGTGCGGAGAGATTGCGGCGGAATACCAGCATGGTGTGCGGGAATGCGTCATGGTCTTCGAGAAAGTCGGTTACTCTAATGAGAACTGCGTGCTCTATGACTTTTCCTACACAGAACTTAAGCGAAATTGACCTCAGATTATCGAGCACAATTTGCTTGCCTGGTTCAGGTATCTTGACAACTCGAGCTCTTTTCCACACTTAGGAAAGGGAGCCGACGCTCCAGCACTCGTTTACGTAAGTTACCAATCGGGAGATTGACTCATCATCTAAGTTTTGGAGAGCCTTGTTGGTAACCCTGTTTTGTCCTGGCGCCGACCGGGAGTCAAGTTTGAAAAGGACTGCCCGAATGTCTGCCTTGCTAAAGTCTGCGTCTAATTTGTCATTAGCAACTCCATCGTAATCAGGGCGTTGGGCGTTGTCTTCCGTCTTAAAGTAACGGTCTCGTATTGCGGCGAGGATATTCGCACCTTCATAATTTTTAACAAGTCTCCAAGTTTTATGGCCTTGGGCGACCCGAGTCTTCTCCGGATCCAACAGATGCCGAAAGAGACGCCAAGCACCCGCCCCACGCATCTGCTTCTCCAAGCCATTACACATGTCTTCCCTCTGTGCCATACATACTTTGAACGCGTGTTCCTAGATCTGTCTGTCTAAAACTGTGCCATGCGTTTTCGCAGTGCCCGGTTGTGTCTATGGCGTTTCCACCTTTTAAGTAGGGTTTGCTTTGCTTCCCATATATGTAGCAGCCAGCCGTCGATTACTTCAAGCTTCGCCTCGGGCAGAATGTCACACGTTGCCGCAGCTACGTCCCTATAGTCCATTCGTCTATATTCGTGATCGGCTCGTCGCCACGGCCTCCTTCTTCTCGTTTCTTCCGGAACGCGTCCCGCTTTACTTGTTTCAGTTTACGGCCGTTGCCTTTTGAGCATGCTCCACTATCACTCGGGCCCGTGTCAACTATAATCTCTATAAGTGAGTGGTCACTCCCCAAGTCCTCTTGCATGTTTTTCCAAGACGCTGCGGTTACATTCGATACGAACGCAAGGTCTAGAAGCGTGTCTGCACTCACGCTATTGCCCCTGCGTGTTGGATCGGCGGGGTTCACGACGAGCTCAAGCCGTTGGTCTTGCGAGTCTTCCCAAAGGTGTTTGGCTTTAGGCGTTTCACGCATGTATCCCTAGGCTTCGCGCAGCGCATTAAAATCACCCGCGACTAGCAGAGGTTCCCCCCGTTGGCGGCCATGCTAGCCATACGAAGCAGCTCCCCAAATCGGTGCCAACGTGACTAGATCTAGTAACGTTGATCGGTGCTGCAACGTGGGTTTACTGTATGCGTTAACGACAAACTGTCTTCGCCCACGCCTAGGAATTAATTCTACGAAAACGTGTGGTATATTTGCACACTCAAGTTCAGGCTGCGCCACTGTGACGTTACGTCTAACAAGCACGGCGACGACCGGCGCCAGAGACGGCGAGCGCGACGGTGGCAACCGCGGGTGCACCGACGACGTGAGCGGAACGCCCCGCCGCCGGCGCCCCGCGGCCACCCCCGGCGACCCGCCATGTGCCGCGCGGGATGTCACCCGTTGTTTTCTCTGTCTGCTGTCAGTCGCTGCCGCGTTTATGGCTTTGTAACCATCAAGCTTTGCCGGACGGTTTGTATCCTGTAAAAGGATAACATCAGGCTTCGTTGCGCGGCCGCGAATATATTGCTCGAGATTGCCCCGCTTCCTCCTATAACCCCGCCAGTTCCACTGTCAGATCTTATACAGCTGTTGGCTAGTGTTAGTGCGATTATGTGCGTGTCTAGCCATGGTGACAGTCCCATTTAATTTAACCCACCACCGTCAAGGCGACTTAGGTTCGGCTGAATAGGAGTCTTTGCCTCTGTCAGCGGGTTTTGCTGTTGTTGACTCGGTTGCTGTCTAGCGTACGGCTTGTTTATCGTTCTAATCAGTCTGCCCCCAGCTAGCGGCGGTCGAGCTTCTATGTTTTCCATGCTCGCCACATGCACGGTGAACATTTAAGCCATTTGCTCAGATAGCTTAGTTATCGCACTGTACAACATGTCATTCATCTGCGCCACATGTGTTGCAAAACGCTCATCAAAGCTGTTTTCTATAATATCGATGCGTTTTTGTAGGTGCTCATAACGTTCACTTTGCCGGGGGGGGGGGGGGGTCTGGTCTCGCAGGATCAAGTGCAATTCTTTTCGCCCTGCACGGGCGGTCGTCTCGGCCGTCTGCCTCTTCCCCCGAACTGCTCTCATCGTTCGTGTCCATCTCCGCCGCCTCGGGTCGCATGGAAGTCGAGGACCGAAGCGACGAAGGTGGCAGTGGCGTCACCTGTTGCTGCGAAGGTTGCGGTTGTGGAACCTCGCCTTTTAGCATGGAATTTTCCCCTCTGAGGATAGCGTTTTCGCACTTAATTAAGCTCAGAAACAATAGATTGTACCGGAGATTGTAACGGTCCTAGGCGTTCTTCTAGCGCTTGCTCTATTGCTTGCTTGAGCTCGCTCCCATCAACGCCACCAACGGCGGGACCAAGAGAACGATCCGCGGAAGCGATGCCACCGGCGGGAAAAGCGGTGACATCCGCCCATCTTACCTGTTGCCCAGTGCTCATGTGCCCTTGTTGCGGCTGCCGCCGCGTCTGGTGCTGCAGACTTTGTGTGCCCTGGTTAAAGGCTCCGGTGCCTGGATCGGCACCACCACACGTCTTCGACATTCTTCTCGGCGTCGGTGTGTGGCTGCGAGAGCGGGACCAGCAATTCCCCCTGCCGCCTCTCGCGTCTCGGCTAGTCGAACGTCTTGTTGGGCTGGCGTTGCATGAATTATTGTCAAACGATGAATAATCACCGTAGTGACCTGTGTTGCCTTCTGTGCCGATGCTGCTGTTGTATGTGCTGCTGTACACCTCGGCCGCTTCCTCTTCTTCTCGTCGTCTTCGCTCTAGTTGGCGACGCTTGACTATATAAGGAGTCATGTATCTCGCTTTGCAGCTGCAGTCTCCTGGGTGGTGGCCTTTGCCAAAATGTCGACACCGTGGCACACATCGAAGGTCAGACGGCGGGTTGTTGTGGCCACAGCCCCGGCATATCTTGCCCTTCGGGTTGGGGCACACGTCAGAGCGATGTCTCAGCCTGCCATACTTATTGCGTACGTCGATGTGCTTCCTGTACAGGGAGCATCTGACAAGTGTAGGCCCATATTACACCTGTCTGGGTACGTGAAAGCCGTCAAACAATATGATTTTGTTGTCCGTGGTGCCCATGCACTTAACATGCAGCACTCCGAGGTTGCGCTGCGTCACTAAGTTATTAACAATGTCCGCCGGGCTCTCGTCCTTGTCAATTTGCCTCATCAGGCCTTTTGAAGTGTTTTCTGGGGCGGCTTGTTAAGCATTAACAGCGAACTATTTGCCACCGATGCAAAGCTTGCTGATGGCTCCGTAACGTGTGGCTCTGTCTGCTGACGATGTGCTGAGTACAACGACGGTTTGCATCACATTCAGGCAGATGCGATCTTCTCTAGCTGCTTCTCTGCCAATACCCGCCGCGTTACGTAGGCAGCAAGAAAGGCGATCCATTCCATATTCGGCCCCGTTGAAGCCATCTCTAGGGCGTACGATGATCTTGAAATCGTCGGGTGGTAGTTCTGGCGTTCGACTCACCTTAGCGAGGTGCTGCAATTGACGGGCACACTTTTTCTTGTAATACGCAGCCGTGGCCGTGGCTGGGGCTATTCCTGTAGTCGATGCGACAGTCGTCCCTTGCTGCGTTTTCGCCTGCTGCTTTTGCGCCGACTTGGATGCGCCATCGGCTTGTTTTGTTCTCCGGACGCTGCACCATCCTGCTCCCTCGCCGAAATCTTCCGGCTGAATCTCTCCTCCATCTACCACTACGTCATCCATTTATCTCTTGGAAAGGCCTGGTGCGTTTTCGTCGGAAATCGGGAGCTCCGAGGAGGTCGGGCGACACGTCAGGCTGGCTGGCCCTACCGCTGCAGCGGCTGGGCTATGCCACAGTACGTAGAGACGCTAGACTTGGCGTTCATGCTAGTGCGGTGGAGGAAAAGGCTCCGATAAGCGGCCAAAAAGTGGGACCACCTGGCAAACTTGGTGATAGAGGAGTCCTTGAAACTGCCGCTGATCGATGGAGAAGATGGTTTCCACGATGAGTTTGACAAACCGCCAAAAACATAGAAAAGTTACGGAGCCGACGCGAAACAAGTCTGCACTCCGTGGCCCCCTAGCGGTGTCCTCGACACCCATTGAAAAAGCTCTTTGATGTATGGATGCGGGAACCCAACATTGACGATTGCCTTGTTTTGTTCACGTAAGTCCACGTACAAGCAGAGTGAACCATTCCTTTTCCTTACAACGACGAGTAGAGTCGGAAGAGGAGACAGGCTCGATGATTCTACTGGCTTGAAGAGGGGACAGTTCTTCAGAAACTAGCTAACGGAGCAGAAGAGGAAGGCGTCGAAGCTTAGCATGAACCGGACACACATCAGGTCTACGCACCACTTTATGCACAAAGCCGTTCACTGAACCCAGTTTACGAATGAACAGTTGACGAAATTCACTGGGCGCGTTGGCCAGAACATCAGGTTGCACGTCGACTTGGGCACAAGTCATGGAAGCACCGAGAATGTTTATGGATAATGCACGTATAGCATCACGGCCCAGGGGGCAGTTGCCATTTGCAGTGACGTAGAAAGCGACAGATGCAGTACGAATGCAATACCTGACTGGTGCTGTGAAAGATCTGAAATTGTCAATCATTCCTTTAAAATGCTTGTGCAAAACAATATGCAAAAAAGAAAGCCTAACGCCTGGAAGATGTCTATAAAAGTCAGTGGTGCTAATTAACGAGACGGATTGATGCACCAGTGTCCACAAGAGAAGTCAGGAGAACATTGCCAGCTGTTGCTACAGTTGAAGGCGCATACGTTGTGAGGCAACTAGCCACATTTAAAAAGGTGACCATATTGGATTGTCCGCTACTTGACGTAGGTGAAGAGACTGAATCATGCAGGGGAGCAGATTTGCAGTCGGCCTGATAATGACCGCGTATTCCGCACGCGAGACAAGTGCGATTCCGTGCTGAACATTGGGCCAAATTCTCGAAGTGATCAACTGATCCACAATGGAAACAATAAGAAGGGGGTGACTGCGCATAAAAATGTTCGGAAGAGCTCGGATCTCGCTGCTGGCCTTGAAACGGAGACGTTAAACACGCGGACGTGCTATTGTACTTCGCGGCTTCTTCCCCCGTGAAGCGGAAGGGCAGTGATTTTGCGCGCCATGTTGAAGCTGGGAAAAGGGGGAGCCATCTTGGCCTTCCCGCCGAGATGAAGAAGGGTCGTCATGTTGGTGTGACCAGCGAAACGAATACACACCAGATTTGGAGTTTTGCAGACACGTAGCGCCACCCATCGGCGTGATTTTGGGTAGTGCAAGCCCGATTTCTTTGCAGAGTTTGGTGCGCAACCAGGTGCATCTAGTGAGTGTCTAACTACGATTGAGCTCAATATTAGGTGTGTTTGCACAATAAACACAAAAAAGAGCTACAAATTTCTCTCCGCTAGCAGGACGCATCAATGAGCCACCATGACGTGCTTACTGATTCACTCGCCAGAGCGATAGCGAGAACAAGAGCAGACGCAACACATCCCCGTTCTACGAACAATGACCCCAGTCAACGCTAGTTGCGTTGTGAATTGCCACGAACGTAAATGACTTCAGCTTTACCGATTTCCATAGCTGTGGCGAAGCAGAACGGTGAGAACGTTGGATACGGCCCGGGCCACTGCGAACATGTTGGGTAAGTGAATTTCTTGCGTTCTCCACAGCCAATGGCATGAGAAAGTGTGATAATGTATAGGTCTCCTGTTATTGTTTTGAGTAGCAGTTAGTATGAGGTAACCATTGGTGGCGTGTTGGGTGTTGCACAATTAATGCGGATGATACAGAGCGTGGAGCCAGTTCCCGACCCGCCAACTAACGAAGCTGATCGGTTCCGCGAAGGCGAGTGCGGGAGACCTGCGCACGGAAAATAAAGGAGACTCTTTCGTTCACACGGTTCACCAGCGGAGCTGTCAAGGTCGCCCCATTTGGGACTAGAAGGGGAAGGCTTACTTGGAAGAGCGTCTGGCAAGAAGCAGAATAGATTTGTGGGGTTTAGCGTCCCAAAACCACCATATGATTATGAGAGACGCATCTGGCAAGAAGCAGGCCAGGCGCCGCCGTCTGAAGCTATTGTTGGCATGCATGTGTGTTGAGAATGCCGCGGGGACGCGACCACTTGGCTGACCATGGTTGCGGCATGGAGACGAGCATATCCTCCCCCACTATACGTAATTACCGACTGTTGTTGGGATGTAGGGGCACCTCGCTGTCGCATACACACCCGGTAAGTGACAGAGCCCAACGGTGTACTCACCGCTCTTAAGGAGGCTTCTACGAAGCAACATTTAATGAGAGAGCTGACGGGGCTCGAGCGTGAGAATGGCTACTGAGGAAAATCGGCCTGGTATGAGAGAGTGAGTGACACGCGAACCTATCGCTTCTCGTGTCGTACTTCTTCATAACGTCATATTTACCAATGCAGCGCCTGTTATGAAAGTGTTCTCGCGATTGGTTGTGGCGATGCGAGCCACACGTGTGATTGGCTTGTGTCGAGATCTTTAGTTCAACCGGTTGAAAACATGATTCTTGAATTTGAAATAGACAGCGGAGGTTCGGGCTTGGACACGGGCAGACGCCTGAGGCTGCAATAAAGCGTCTCTTCACCGGACTACGGCTCTTCCTTTGCACTGCCACCGTGCACACGAGTCTTCGAGGGGACCCATTCCGAACCTCAAACATCTTCCCTCCTTAGCTAGTGTAGAAGCTAATCGAGTAGGAGTAAATTAACTGTAGCCTTGACGGAGACCCGTGTTTGATTATGAAGCTCAACAGAGCACCTGACCGCGGTTTGCACCGTGCAACTGTAAACTGGTGACGCGCGCGATAAACATATCGCAGATGCCGCGACAATAGAGTTTTCTAAAATTAACTAGAGGGGACTCTGGCGCTGCGATCGTTCAGCGACCATGGGAATGATGGGTAGTACGCACATTTGCCTAGTGTTCGTACTTGCGGGTGGCGACTCGTACTTGCGGCTTCATTTATTGCTGTGTTTCGGTTTTGTTTTGAAAGAAAGCTTCAACCCTTTTGAATTTTGTGACCCTATTTGGAAAGGTAAGCATAAAGAATAAGATGGTGAAGCGCAACCGCTGAACATTTGCTAATATTTGTTTCGTGAGAAAACAGCTCCAAGCCACATGAAGCCAAAAGCAGGCCAGAAGTAGAAAAATTAGACAGATCTATTTGCTACCCATCATTTCCATGCTCGCTGAAGCGCCGTGCATTCCAGCTACCATAGACACTGGCGCCAGAGTTCCCTGTAGTGTATATTAGGAAACTCTGTGGCCGCAACCACCGATAATCTGAGGTATAGGTGCCACCACACATCATTGCGCACATAGGATTTCAAGGTTCTAAGTTCTTGTTTTAACTATGTCACGAGGCTGTTTAATGGGCAAGCTCTCGTGTAAGTTCGTGTAAAGCAAAAAACCACCGATGACATAACCATCATCGAGAAATAAGCCGACGAGACCATTTGCTTCCACCAAATCCCTAATGCTCAATATATTTCAGAACCCCTAAAAGACAAATAACAGACAAAGAACACAGTCTGCATAACTAGAAAGAGGTTAGCAGGAACAACTAACGGTGAAACACGTGAACAGTGCACGGAAATAAATGTTCAGTGGAAAATAAACCTTATAGCAACGACCGCGTCCCGCTATGGACGCGGTGCTTGCAGCGGAGGCTCTGCTACCAAGTCATGAATGCACTCACTCAAATGGTGACAGCGGTGATGCGGGGCTTCCAACTGATGCGACGGAGTAACGGTGAAGACGCACCCTTGCATCAGGGAAAGACTGGCGAATAGGTTGATTCACGTCGTTGACTGGCACGGACTTGCACGGAAGGAAGCGTCGGGCTGGTCGAGGTCACTGACCTTTAGGCGTTTTGCAGCCACAGCTCGCACACGAAGCCGGAGACATTTCTTGGCCAACTCCAGAAGACCAGAACAAGCCTGGCCCACGTCAGGCGTCGAGAAGAAGCCCTGTGTCAAAGTGGGAGCCCGCAGCGACCTTGATGCAGGAGCTCTGCTGGCCACCACCGCTGCGCCCTGGCCACCTTCTTCACTCGGTCCCGATTCAGCCACGTCTGCCTGGCTTTGCTGTTCTTCTCCCGTGGCTCTCCTAAATCTCCGTGGAGGTACCTTATTGTTTGTTTGTTTGTTTGTTTGTTTGCTTAATTGTTTGTTTGTTTGTCCCTTTATCCTGGCGCAACCCACCATGGGAATCGGCCATGCACCTTATTGGCTTAAAATGTTTACGCCCACCCGTGCCACAACCAAGCGTCATCTTCCGTCCTTTTAGGTTCAGGCTGTTGGCGTGGCGCACTTTTCAAACGCGCACAATCACATAACAAACTAGCAAATACGAAAGGTTGATAATGACCCCAATCAGGCTTCTCTTGCTGTTTGTTTCCGCAATTGCCGGAGCTCCTCGGTTTCCCCTTTCGTTGTACACCGAGAAAGTAGACACGGGTGTACATTCCTATTTTCAGTACATAAGGGAGGTGCTGTGATCGCCAGAGCTCACGAACACGTTTTGCATGAACTCTGCATTTTCACCTTGCTGCATCACCACAGGTTCCCTTTTCTACGTCTGAAAAGTGACCCAACGCTCCAAAACGACGCCAGGCACCGTTGTAAATCCCCACTTCACACGGGCAAGTCGTTATTTTGCTGCTGTGAACGCAACGCACCATGCCCGACTACGCTAGGTCGCCGTGCTTACCCTAACACCGGCGTCGTTGCGACAAGACACCGCCTTTCTCTGTCAGCGTTCGCTTCCAGTGCGCGTCCCAGACAGGAAAATGGAAGTTGTCGTAAGAGTAACGCCAATAACTGATGAAGAACTCAATGATGGATCGTGGTCACATACTGCGTTGGCCATGCAACGCCGATGTCGCCGTCCTGATCACGAGTGCAGCTCAGACGCAGCTGACTATGTGACCAGCGACAACTCACGTGGCAAGCCGACTCCTTCTGTACACGACCACCGCCCGCTCGAAAGCGACGCCCACTGACGCGGTTACCACCGGAAGACTACAAAATAGTCCTGCGACCGCAGGGTTCATTACACTTAGCCAATCTGAGACCAGCCCGCCTCTCCGAAGCCTTATGCGCCACTGCTGGATTCGGCTCACCCGAAGTCCTTCACACCAACCAGATGTGCATTCACCCGACCAACGACACTATCACTGTCAGCACGCCTGATGTGAACCATGCAATGGCTTACCTGAAGATTACCCAAGTGAAAATTGCCGACCAATCCTGTACCATGGCTGTGTACGCCCCTGCATCCGACAACTTGGTTAGAGGCATAATATTCAATGCGCACAGCTTCGAAAGTGATGACCAGATTTTCAACGAGCTTCGCGCCCGCAATCCAACTATCAACATCGTAAGCGCTCGGCGACTGGGAAAGACCAGACATTTCGTCTTAACCATCGCCTGTCATACCCTACCCAAGCATGTCCACAACCTTGCTTTCACGCTCTTGATCTTTCCCTTCAGAGAACGGGTAGAGGCTTCCTTCAATTGCAGACAAACTGGTCATAGGACCGACGTGTGTCCGAAGCCGAAACAAGATAACTGTCGTCGTTGTGGCGAAAGCCACCCACAACCTATTGGCAGCAAAAAACTCACTTGCCCGGCGCAATGCGTCATTTGTAAAGGCGGCCACCTAACCGGCAGTCGCAACTGTAAATGCCGGTTCCTCAAAAAGAAGCTTCCAGGAAACGACAAGAGCACGGACAAAGCAACTCAGAACCTTTCCGACTCCCAGACCGAGGGTACTACTACCGACAATAAGAGCTGTCAAGAATCCTTCCCGCGGCTTGGGGGAAGGAGCACCAGTGCTAACGGACCTGACAACGGGGCCCGCTCACGGTCCCCGTCAAGGACCCGGGATCACCACAACAGACTTCCGGCCATCCCACATGCAAAGAGTGTTGCTTGGCAGACGGACAAGCAGCGACAGCCACAGACACAACCCTTCGAAAACCAACAGGTGAGGGAGTTGGCAGAACAGGTCGAACTATCGCAACAACAATTGGCTGCCGCCAAGGATAAAATTAAACAATTGGAACGCAAACAAGCGCCCGCTAGCGCCATTATTGCGAACAGTACCGAACAGATCGTGGCCTGTGCCGCGCAAAATGAAAACACTGCCACACTGGACCTAGACGTGGTCAGGGACACGAAACGTAGGGCTGCCGAACCAACAGCCGTAATTACCACCGCAGACCCGAACGTCTCACAAATCAATGATCGAATTGAAAGGCTAGAAATTTTATTCGACAAAATGTCTAGGGAGCAAACAACTCAAAACCAACAGCTCACTGAGAGTATCGGTGCCCTTGGTATGGCTCTCACTAACCTTACAGCTTGCTTAGATTCACTTCCCGCTCTGACCGAGAGTGCAGCTACTGCCGACGTAATCACATCACAGACACCGTCCTCAACTCCCACGCCGCCCATTGCTCACAAAAGTCTCAAAATGCCCTCGACCCAATCTGTGCGGGCAACGCCATATTCACGAAAAGATGGCCAACGCGACTAGCACGCTCTTCTGGCAGTGGAATTGCAGGAGCTACCGCAAGAAACAGGCAGCTTTGCAATTTCACCTCCAATCCACCGATCGTCCCCTGATATAATTGTGTTACAGGAGACAGGATATCCTGCGAAACTGCCTGGATATGCCGCATTCAACGAATTTACCACTGCCGGTAAGCAACCAGCTACTGCCATACTGGTGCAACGCAAGCTCACGGCAATCCAACATGACTTGCAATATACAGAAATAGCTCACACTCTCAAAGAACTTCTCTCCCACAAACGCTCAGATAGCAGGATATACGTTTTAAATTTGTATAGTCCACCCAGAGATACTAGCCCCCACGTTGCCTTACTTCTAAGAAAAGTTAACAGAATAGGGGGTCACTCCCAGCTGATAATAGTGGGAGACTTTAATGCCAAACATACCGAATGGGGCTACCCCAAATGTGACCTCAAGGGCACTAAACTATGGGAAACGATTAGGGACTTGGGTCTTACCCTACTCACGCTCCCCGACCGACCAACCAGGATTGAGAATAGCGTCAGTCGCAACGCAACCCCAGACTTTACACTTGTTAAAAGCGCTTACGCAGTTACGTGTGAAAACACTGAACGACATATAGGAAGCGACCAATATCTGCTTTCTATCACCGTACCCACTAAAGGCTGCGAAAAAAACAAAATTCACTACTAAACACGAAATGGGATGTCTCTTGATTCCTGAGAGACAAGCGCTTAACCACCGCTATCGAAGATCTCGATGAACGGACTACCGATCTCACTAATGATGCTAAACAGGCTACATGCGAAACGCCAATAGAGCGGGACTGCGCCGTCCCGGATTCGAAGCTTGTGCACCTGTGGGAAGCACAAGCCAGCTTACATCGCCGATGGCTAATCGAACGTTGAAACGCCGACTTGCGCAAATTAACAGGGACATCGAGGAGTATTTAAAAAAACTTAGTCAAACACAATGGCATCAGCTATGCGACAGGCTCAATGGTCAGCTAGGAAATAAAAACACCTGGCATCTTCTCAGGCACCTATTGGATCCTGAGCAGACTAAAAGCACGTCGTGCAATAAAATGCATCAGCTCGTTTATATATACACGGGCACCAACCATGAATTAGTGAAATAACTGAAAAACAGGTATTTAAACACACAGGTAGACTTGTCACAAATGCCTGAATACTCGAGAAATATTAACCATGAGCTAGATCGAGATATAACCGAGGCGGAAATACCTGCTGTTTTGAATAGTATTCGTACAACGGCGTCTTCAGGAGATGATCTAATTTCCAACAAAATATTGCGTAACCTAGACGATAAGTCTATTACGGCAATCACTGACCTTATGAACAAACATTGGGCGTCTGGGACACTACCGCCAAGTTGGAAACATGCTCGAGTAATATTTATAAGCCGGGCAAGACATTGAGTATGGAAAATCTTCAGCCTATTTACCTTACATCATGTTTAGGGCAAGTAATGAAACATGCAATTCTACAACGACTAACAGCTTATGCAGAGTCGAGGGACCTGCTACCCCCCACGATTGTGGGATTCCGCCAGCAATTATCCACACAGAATATAATGCTGCAACTTCACAAAGATATATTAAATACTAGACACACAGTGGCTACCAGGACCATCCTGTGCCTGGATATCACTAAAGCATTTGATAATGCGTCCCATGCTGCTGTACTTGACAACTTGGCCCAAATGAACGTCGGCAGTCGCACTTACAATTATATCTGAATTTTTCTGCATGAACGCACGGCTGAACTAACCATTGGCAACCTAAAAAGCGACAAAATCACCCTTAGAACACGGGGCACTCCACAAAAAGCCGTGTTATCACCATTCCTCCTTAACATTACGATGCGTGGCCTGTCCGTTCTCTTGGATCAGATCCTCCACATTAGGCACTCGCTTTATGCTGATGATATCACCACATGGACCTGCACAGGCTCAGATGGGCAAATCTGTGACGCGTTGCAAACAGCCGCCGACACTGTACAGGAGTACGTAAGGAAAGTGGGCCTTGGTGTTTTTCCCAACAAATCCGAGCTCTTAGTAATCAGAACCAAAAACAAGAATATGACCCCTGCAGTGAATCGATATCACAGTAAATGGGAACGTTGTCCCCACTGTTCGCACAATCAGGGTTTTAGGAATGCTCATTCAGCATAATACTCATAACACAGAAGCTATCAACAAGTTACAGGCATCCGTTCATCAAACGACTAGGCTTTTAAAAAGAGTGGTAACGAAAAATCGGTGAATGAAAGAATCCGACCTATGCAAGTTAATCCACCCTTTTGTAATCAGTCAAGTCACCTACTCGTTCCCCTAATACCAACTCAGAAAGAATGATCTAGAGACAATAAACTCCCTAGTTAGACAAACATATAAACGTGCCCTAGGACTTGCCAGATATGCAAGCACCGAAAAACTACTGTGCCTTGGTATCTATAACACAGTGGAGGAACTCATAGAAGGGCATTCGACGGTCCAAGAAGAAAAGCTCTCGCGAACCAAAGCAGGATTGCACATACTCAACCGTCTCAGATGACGCACTAGTTGCATGCTCAACAACAAGCTTTTCCTGCCAGCGGCAACTCGTGCACACATTATAAATAAACCCCTGCCCAAAATATGCTGGCAGGAATACATGACGAAAGACGAAAGGCAAGAGCAGAAAACCTCGCAAAACAATTTCAGGATCGCCCAAACGTTCTGTATGTTGACGCCGCTCGACAAGCGAGAGACCGATACACCATATGCGCGGTAACCGGCAGTGGGGAACTTATTACTGCAGCCACCGTAAAAACGGCATCACCATTAGAAGCAGAAGAAGCCGCCATCGTGCTGGCCACCTCGATTCCGGCTACCAATTCCATTCTGAGTGATTCGAAAAGAGCGCTCATGAATTTTACGATGGGCTGTGTTGGGCTGAAAGCGGTCAACATTATCAAAAATAAGACACGGGACAATAAAATACAACTTATATGGGTGCCCGCTCACGCGGGAAATCCAGGGAAGGAGGCGGCCCACCGCGTAGCCCGAGGTTTAATCAACCGGGACGAGGACCCCTCCACCCTGGACTTCCCGCAGGAAGGGATCATTACGTATAATTAAATTACAACGTATTACCGAGAGAACCGCAAGACATACGCGGCCCCGCAGGCCGATTTGTCAAGAAAACAGGCCACGATCTGGAGGTAAATCCAAACAGATTCCTTTCCCAGCCCTCATCGGCTGTCTAAAATTTATCCAGAAGAGATTACACCAAACTGCCGACATTGCAGCTGCGTGAAAGTTACCCAAAATCACATTCTTTGGGAATGCGAGGGTAACCCCTCACCAAGAACAATACTGCCAGCTTCCTCCCTCGAGTCGTGGGAGTCGCTCCTGTCGTGAGCCGACTACCGTCTTCAGACAGAACTGGTTAACTGGGCCGAAACGGTCGTGGCAAGCTTTTGGCCACCACCCTTCGAACCACCGGCAAATTAAGTTTACCGACCTTGCTATGCCATCAATAAAGTTGTTTCTCTCTTCAGTATATAAAAACAGAAGAGAACCGTCAACAGAACATTCTTGGAAGCGTAATAAAGAAGTTCCATGCACCAGGAGCGAGAGATGAACACAGAACGCAACTTCAAAGGTGAAAGTTGTCAGGGTCATTCGTGCTGGGTAAAGCGAGCTTCTTACCACTGATCGTAAGATACGTTGCTCGTGTACGCACTTGATCGCTTTGGTTACATGTGTATACCCAAATTTACGCATTTAGGCGTTGCAGGACGCATGTCCAAGTGCTTGCCTTGAACTGAATGTCTTGGGACGCACACTTTCACTTAAATTGTGCGTTGCAACATGGCGAAATGACTGGAACATCTTTTGCACTGTACCAGCAGTTCGCTTTGACGAGCTTACTACTTTTCTAAAGCTAAGTTGGATTGACGGGAGAAGCTTGCCAGGTCCCTGATTTTTCAGCAAACACCTATGAAAGAGAAAACAGGGCTATTCACGTGTCACGAGTCCCGTTAATTCAGGAGGTGATCGCCGGGCTAATTCCAAGGGCCGAAGTATCGGCCCCCCGAACCGCACCACGAAAGCGTGGACAATTTAGAAGTAGTCCTATTTGGCGCGCCAGCGGACGCCGGCTGTGGCCCAAAGAACAAGTCAGATCCGAAAGTTGATAAACAAAACAAAATTATATTCTCAATTATGGCAGATCAAAACGATACACAAGTATGCACACTCAACAATAGTTGAATACAATACGTCACCAATCAAACAACGTACTACACAGTACAATCAGCCACACTCGAAACAACGGACACGGACAACAATACGCACTACAATGCAGTCGCATGCATCGAACAACCAAGACACTTAAAGCCTAAAGAGTTAGGAAACTTATTCAGTCCAAAGTTCTTGGAACGAAAGTCTGGATGATACTCTCCCGAGAATCACTCACTCAAAGTCCAGCGTTGTTGTCGTTCCGCTGCCCCCAAAGTTTCTCTTCCAGGAAACCTCGCGTCTTCAATTGACCGCTCTCCAGGCTCCAAACTTCTTCGCCGGAAACACGTCGGCTTCTTACACGCAGTTGTTGCCACACGTCTTCGCTCGATAGCGGTAGACACACACTCTTGCCTGTAGCTCGAGTCTTCACCCCTCAGGTGGAAATCCTCTTCTTCTCCTCCTTTGTCACGGAAGAGAAAAGGCTTCGCCCACAAGGCGGAACACCCTACGCACTCTGGCGCATACTTTCTTCTTCTCCTGCTTTGTCACTAAGGACAAAACCTTCAACGACAGACGCGGCGGAATAACCCCACGCACACTGGCGCTAACTTCCTTCTTCTCCTGATCTCCCATCTCTGCTGCTCGGTTAAATACCTTCCGCGCGAGATTCCAGAAAATTCTCACCATTTCGTCGGCGCGATGCGCAGTGAAGGCTGGGGGAAAGCGCGAGACGGTTCGACGGCCGTCCGCGACGGATGACGCGACCCGGCATCACCACGCCCCTTTCCATCGAGAAATTTCCAGGGCTTGCTCGGCCGCGATGTGAGGAGGTTCGTCGGCGAACCTACGCTTCCGAGGGGAGAGGGACGCGCGCCCCGGGGAGTCTTTGGATGCTTGTTCTCTTTTTTTTTAATCGTTGACCTCGAGGCATCTTTCCGGCGCTTCGTCGCGAGAATTTCGCGGCGCGCCCTTTTTTGAGCGCTCGTTTTATGACATCACGTTTGCTAACAGACGGCTCTCTTTGCATTACCCAATTATAGCCAGCGCGGCGATGAGGGCGCTGGTGGTGGCGTTTTTTTAAGGGGACCCAGAGCCCTTAGGCCAACAGTGTAGCCAAAGACGATTCTGAAGGGACTCCAATATACAAGCCTCATGGGGTCCGTGGGAGAAGAAATCGACGTAAGCACATGTAAGGGCCGAGCTAAATCAGACATAGGCCATATTAACGTGCAGTGTGGAAGAAATAGATTAAAGTGAGAAGAGATAGAAGATCAATTAAGGCAAAAAGCACTGATGGAATAAAGGACTGTGGAAACACATGTTCGGTACATGAAGCAACCTCCTTGCAATCCGGACTACGTATGGGAATGTTGCAATATAACAGAAATCAGTAAAAGGGGAAGTGGAATGGGGGCGTTTATGCATAAAAGTATGTGCTGGCAAAGAGTCAAGCATGGATGCACGGAAAATTTGTGGTTAAAAGGGAAAGTTGCTGGGCAGATGACACTCCTTGGTTTATTTTCATTTTATTTACCCTAAAGGCCCGAAAGCATTATATGAGGAGGGGGGGGGGGTCAAGATAGGTTTTCAAAGAACATTTCACATAAAAACAAGAAAAATAGCGGTGTTCAATCATTAGTGCATATAGACATACATGTGCAGTTTGTCGAAAATGTTCGAGAGAAGAAAAAGTACTGACGATGTAATGAACTGCTAAACAACATACGTACAGTTTATCTATAAATGCGGATAAATGGTGTACTTGTGGACGGTAGTAAAGGCCTGAGAGGCAAACCAAGCAATGGTAGAGTGTATAGCAAATGACATTGAGGAATTAGAAGGAGAGTGCGAGATAATTATACTAGGAGATATGAATGCGCACATCCAAGATATAGATGCATGGGTATACCGACCCAATAGGCAAATTGATCATGGATATGTGTTAAAGGCAGGATTTGATCATTTGCAACAGTACCGAGAAGTGTGAAGGGTAAATAACATGGGAGGTAGGAACGCTGCAGTCGACGATAGATTATGCACAGATGTCACAGAACTAGCGCTAAAAATGGGCGCGCCGCCAAATTCTTGCGATAACGCGCAAAAGAGACGCCGCGAGGTCAAAAGAAAAAAAAAGAAAACAAACATCCAAGGCTCCCCGGGGCGCGCGCTCTCCACTCGGAAGCATGGCTTCGCCGACGAACCTCCTCACCCCATATCGGCGGCCGAGATAGCCCGCGAAAGTTCTAGAACGAAAGGGGCGTGGTCATACCGAGTTGAGTCATCGGCCGCGGAGGGCATTCCAACCGTCTCGCCCTGTTCCCAGCCTTCGCTGCGTATCGCGCCGACGAAATGACGAGAATCTTCTGGAATGTCACGCGCAAGGTATTTAACCGAGCAGCCGAGATGAGATATCAGGAGAAGACGGAATTTAGCGCCAGAGTGCGTAGGGATCCCGCCGTGTAGTCGGCGAAGGTTTTGTCCGTAGGGACGAAGCAGGAGATGAAGAGGATTTTCACCTGAGGGGTGAAGGCTCGAGCTACAGGCAAGAGCGTGTGTCTTCCGCTATCGAGCGAGGACGCGTGGCAACAGCTGCGTGTGTGAAGCAGACGTGTTCGGGCGAAGAAGTTTGAAGCTTGGAGAGTGGCCAATTGAAGACGCGAGGTTTCCTAGAAGAGAAACTTCAAGGGCGCGGAACGACAACAACGCTGGACTTTGAGTGAGTGATTCTCGGAAGAGTATCATCCAGACTTTTGTTCCAAGAACTTTGGACTGGATAGGTTTTCTATCTCTTTAGTCTTTAAGTGTCTTGGTGGTTCAATGCATGCGACTGCATTGTAGTGCGTATCGTTGTCTGTGTCTGTTGTTTTGAGTGTGGCTGATTGTACTGTGTAGCACGTTGTTTGATTGGTGACGTATTGTATGTAACTATTGTGGAGTGTGCATTCTTGTGTATTGTTTTCGATCTGCCATTTTTGAGAATATAATATTTGTTTTGTTTATCAACTCTCGGCTCTGACTTGTTCTTTGGGCCACAGCCGGCGTCCGCTGGCGCGCCAAAAAGGGCCACTTCTAAATTGTCCACGCTTTCGTGGTGCGGTTCGGGGGGCCAATACTTCAGCCCTTGGAATTAGCCCGGCGATCGCCTCCCTAATTAACGGGACCGGTGTGACAACAGATGTCACATAGGATGTATGATAGGCTCAGTGGAATGCACATAGATGAATGTGGTTCCTGAAGTCTGGGTAGTGATCGCAATCGCCTCATGCTAAGTTTTGGAAGAGCAATGAAACTGGGAAAGAGACAAGATGAGAAACTACAGGGGAATTTATATTCATAAAGGCAAATAGAAATAGCTACTAAACAAATTGAGAAAGTAATCGCTGCGGATAATAGAACAGCGTGGACATACATGAATCTAATTAGACTGTTTGAGGTAGAACTTGCTGAGGCACGTGACAAGTCATCCGGAAAAGGAGACACAAACCAAAGAGATGGTGGGATCGGGAAGCTAAGAGAGCCATAGCAAAACGTCAGGAAGCCTCTAGGGAACACAGACGGGCTAAGCAGCGGGGTGAACCAACAGATGATGTTAAAAAAAACGGAACATTTTTCTAAGCTGTAGAATGGAAGCATTCCTTCTGATCAATAAAAAAATTAGGGGAAAGGGGGCTCAGTGCCTGGCAGAATTATATAAAAAGGATAAAAAGGCAGCTGCAAAATTTTGGAACCTGTCAAACTCCCTATGAAATGAGAAGCTGAGAGCAGAGGTTTATAACTATAGCTCAATGTGTTCGGCTAGAAAGGGACGAAGCTGTTTAATATATAAGAACAAGGTTGACAGAAAAATTTCAAGAAGTGCCTTATGCACCTTAATAGACAAGGATTGATCAAGTGGCGCAGTGGCTCCATTTTCGCAACAAGAGTGGGAAAGGGCTGAGAAAAGGGTTCGCAGTAGTACATCAACAGGCCCGGATGGCATCCCAATTATGCTGATAAAGACATTGGGTCCCAAGTCTAAGCAGACTTTGAGAGAGGCAGCGAGAAAAAGAATAATCGATGGCGAAGTCCCCGATGGATGGAAACTTAGCAGGATGAGCATGATCTGCAAAGGAAAGGGGGACAAAGCTGACATAAACAACTACCGTCCTATAACACCGACATCAGTGGTCTACAGGCTGGCGATGCAGATTACAAAGGAAAGACTGCAGGCATGGATAGAGGATGAGGGGGTGCTGGGGGAACTGCAGAATGGGTTTCGGAAACACAGGAAGTTGGAAGACAACCTGTTCTCACTGACACACTGCATCGAAACAGCAGAAAAGGAACACAGGCCCCTGTGGCTAGCATTTTTGGATATCAAGGGAGCGTACGATATCGTGGTTCAAGGGGACTTGTGGGAAATACTGGACATACTAGGTGTGGAAGTTGGAGTCACTAATCTTTCAAAGGATATCTATAAAAGTAACAAGGTAGTTTTAAAGGGGGAAATCAGGTATCCAAGCCCACACAGGTAAAACGGGGGCTTAGGCAGGGGTGTCCTCTGTCTCCCTAGTTATTCATGATGTACCTACAAAAATTAGAGGCCAAACTAGAGGGATGTGGACTTGTTATCAACCTCTCTTTCGTGAAACGAGGAAAACTCATTGAACAGGCTCTACCAGCATTGGTGTACGCAGATGATCTAGTGCTAATGGCCGACAACAATTGATTTTTGCAGAGATTGATGGACATCTGCGGTAATGAGGGAGATAGGTTAGATTTCAGATCCAGTAAGGAAAAATCAGCAGTCATAACTTTTAATGAAAATGAAGGTAGTGAGCTTAGGATACAGGAGGTCCATCACGCTAGACATTACAAATAAATACAAATATCTGAGTGTATGGATAAACAGTGGGACCAAGTACCTAAGGGAACACGAAATATACGTAAGGACTCTAGATAACAGAAAATCAGCGGTGATGAAAAATAGGGCACTGTAGAATCACAATAGGTATGATGTTGCAAGATGAATTCGGAAGGGGGTCATGGTTCCTGGTGTGACGTTCGGCAATGCGGTCTTGTGCATGAGATCAGAAGTTCAAGCAAGATTAGAAGTTAAGCAACGTGGAATAGGTAGGCTTGCTTTAGGAGCTCACGGGAATACTCCAAGTCAGGGATTACAAGGTGATATGGGATGGACATCATTTGAGGAGAGAGAAGCTAGCAGCAATATAGAATTTGAGAAGCGATTGAGAGAAATGGGGGAGAGCGTTCGGCTAGGAAGATATCCAGCTACTTGTACATGAAGAATGTCTATACAAAATGGAGGAAGCGAACCAGAAAATTGACTGGTAAATACTTAGAAAACAGCAGGGGGCCAAACCAAAATCACTATCGGTTAAGAAGAAAGTGAAGGAAACGGACACTGACATGTGGTGAATTGGCATGATTAAGAAGTCCGTACCAGAGATATATCGAACTTTTAAGGAGGAAATTGCCAAGGATAGGATCTATGATAATTCTCGGGGTAGTTCTCCACTGTTTGAGGCCAGGACGGGAGTATTGCGAACCAAGACTTATAGGGACAAATACGAAGGGGTTGACATGGTATGCAGTGCGTTTGGAGAGGGGGAGAAAACTGCCGAACACTTCATAATGCTCTGTAAAGGGCGCCACCCTATAGTTCAGGATGATGGTGCAGAGTCTTTCAAAGCACTGGGGTTTAGGGACAGGGAGGACAAAATAGACTTTAAGCGGGTAGAAATAACTTTTATTTATTTATTTATTTATTTATTTATTTACAGTACCTTACAGAGCCCTCGAGGGGCATTGTGTAAGGGGGCGGTACAGATAATATGTTAGAAAAATACATATACGTAATTTATTTATTTATTTATTGAAAATACCTTACAGGCCAGAAGGCATTGAGTAAGGGGGGTTACAGTGAAAAATCGCATGTAAATTTCAAAATAAAAACGGTACAATGTCGGTTAGTAATAACAAAAAAAAATTAACAAAGCAATAAGTCAGCAATACGTAAACATGGCGATGAAGTATATAAGAACACTCCGTAACAAAAAACCCTCGGAAAAGAAGTAAAAGAACGTCAAGATGAAATATTAAGGAAATGCGTCTGAACTTTTTGCCGAAACGTGTTGGGGTTGCTATCAGAGGCGATATCGTCGGGAAGATCATTCCACATGCGGATGGCTTGTGGTAGTGCGGATGTGTTGAACGCGTTCGTGTTTCCAAAAATGCGAGTGAAGCTGAGATGGTTATGTAATCTGCGTGACGTGTAGAGCGGGCGTTGAAGGTGCAACGACGATGTTTTGTTACTGTAGACGTACTTATGAAATAGGCATAACAAGGACACGTGACGACGAACATTTAATGCTTGGAGGGAATGATGGAGTTTAAGCTGAGTCACACTGGAATTGATGTCATAGTTTCTAGAAATGTAACGGGTGGCTCTGTTCTGGATTGTTTCCAGCATGTTAATTTGATACCTATTATTTATTTGCCTATGTATGTGTAATATCTACACATACATAGGCAAATAATGAATACAATAGAAAATGCAGTTCTACTTATGAACATGTAAGCAAAATACATACTAGAAAAGTGAGTACAGTATGTGAAAGTGAAATACAAAAATAACTATTATGACAGTAACTACAACCTAGCAATAGTGAAAAACATCGGCAACAGTCCTAGAAACACTGATGATTACGAAGATGCGATAGAGCAGTTTTTGGTGCATAAGCATTTTTTAAGAGTATGATAGAACTTTTTGTGGTCTTGTTCTGACGCAAGATCATCTGGCAAATCATTCCACAAACGAATAGCTCGTGGAAGAGCCGACTGGTTGAAAGCGTTAGTATTGCCGTACATGCGTGATAAGCTAAAGGTGTTATGTAGTCTGCTCGAAGTTCGATGTGCTAGATTAAGGTGAACAGATGGCATCATGCTGGTGTGGATGCGTTTGTGAAATAGTGATAAAAGTGAGATGTCGCGGCGAATTTTCAGTGGCTCGAGTGCAAGGCTATGTTTAATCTGTGTTACGCTGGATGGGTAGCTGTGATTACGCGCTATGAATCGACTAGCTCTGTTCTGTATACATTCTAACTTATCTATGAGGTATTGTTGATATGGTGACCAAATGGAGGATGCGAACTCCAGTTGAGGACGGATTAGAGCAAGATAAGCCAGTTTGCGCACATCAGAGGGAGCACTGTATAGATTTCGGCACAGAAAACCTAATGATCTTGATGTGTTGGCACAGATAGCAGTGATATGTGTGGACCACGAAAGTGTAGAAGTTAAGTTTATGCCTAGGTATTTGTAATGATCAGTGCGTTCTACTATGCTATTATCAATTTTGTATTGGCTATTAAAGTTATCACGTTTGCGACTAAAGGTGATTAGTTTGCATTTGGAAACATTAAGTGTCATCTGCCATGTTTTTCACCACTCAATTATATGCTCAAGCTCTTTTTGAAGAGTTAGATGATCGCTATTGTTTCGTATGGGACGATAGATAATGCTGTCATCGGCAAATATACGCATACATGAGGATAAGTTGTCAGGCAGGTCGTTAATGTAGATGAGGAAAAGTAAGGGACCAAGAACACTGCCCTGTGGTACACCAGAGGAAACGTAACAGAGTGATGAAGAATGAGTGTTGGCGATAGTGAACTGTTGGCGGTTAGTTAGGAAGTTTCTGAGCCATGTTAGCGTGAGTGAATCAAGCTTTAGTGATGACAGTTTTAATATCAAGCGACAATGAGCAACACGATCGAATGCCTTTGCAAAATCAAGAAATAAACAGTCTGTCTGTAGCTTACTGTTCATGTTAGAATGTAGGTCAGTGGTGAACTCAAAGAGTTCAGTTTCGCAAGAATGACCCTTTCGGAACCCGTGCTGGTTTGTGAAAAAGAAATTGTTAGATTCTAGATGCGCATAAATGTTAGAAGCTATGATATGCTCAAGAATCTTGCAACATATGCACGTCAAGGAAATGGGGCGATAATTTCCAGGTGAATTTTTACTACCACTTTTATGAACTGGCACTACCTTCGCTATCTTCCAGTCAGAAGGCAACATTCCTGTAGCGAGCGACTGCCGAAAAATGTGAAGCAGGATATTGCCAGACACATAAACAGTGTTCTTTAATATTTTTGAATTGATATTGTCAATACCAGGAGATGATGACATCTTCAGATTTTCAATAATATTAACTATGCCTTCGATTGTGATATCTATAGGTGACATGAATGAGTAATCGCGTTCAACAATTTCTGGAAGATGAGCATGCTCGCTAGTAAACACGGATGAAAAGAATGAATTAAAGACATGAGGACAATCAGTGTCGGCAAAAGGAGTGTTATTTGCATCGTGTAATGAAATGAAGTTATCGTCCCGATCAGGACTTATTACTTTCCAGAATTTTTTCGGATTAGATTTTAGGAGTGAAGGCTTATCCTGGGAATAGTATTTATTTTTCGCAGTTGTAATTTCGTGGCAATATTTCTTTAGGCATTCCTCGTATCTATGCCAAGACGTGTGTGAACGCGAATTTTTTGCAGACCGATAAAGCCGCTTCTTTTTGTTTCTAAGTCTGCGCAAATACTTGGTGAACCATGGATTAGTTTTATCATTCGTAATCGTTATTAACGGCGCGTGTTTTTCTATTAGGGCTGAAATCGCATTCTTGAAAAGAACCCAGTTTTCCTCAACTGAGCGACTGTAAAAGGAAGGCAGCAGCACATTGTCAAGGAAAGACTCAAGTTTCCTGTTAATGGCATCGTAATCAGCTTTATTATAATCTCTAATTTTCTTTGATTCGGTTCCTGCAAAAGGTGGCAAGATAGAAAGATCAACTTGCAGCAGTTTGTGGTCACTAAAGCCATTCAAATAGTTTATGTGGTCTATAGTTTCAGGTGCAGTTGTAAGAACGAGATCAAGTGTATTTGAACCGCGAGTTGAGTGAGTGACAACCTGAGCCAAATGAAAGTCTAAAGTTAAGTTGACCAGTTCACCGAGGGTGAACATGGTCAAGTGCATTCGCACTTGACCATGTTCACCCTCGGGGAAATGCTTGGGAGTTTTATTACTGATGATGATGATTAAAGTGTAATTAATGAATTTAAGTGTTGTTTGTCATGAAGCATTTGTACACAGATAAATTATATACGAATATTATTTATTTACACTTCACGATTTTCGTACGATGCATTAAATGCACACATCACGAGCGCGTCACACACACACACACAAACTACACTACAGATTAGCACCTATTCGTGTTATCGTTGTAGCTCACGGTTAGTATCAGCGCTTTGTGATCCGAGAAATGTACGGTGAGCGGATCCGGCAAGACGAAGCGGACCGTACAGTTCCCACTGAACGCCAAGTCTATGAAGCCACCGTTGATCGTGGTCGGAAACTCGAGAGACAGACACGTCATCGAGTAATTGTTCAGCATGTGGTCAACCAACTAGCCATTGTCCTTTCTAACGTCCACGTTAAAGTCACCCACCACCACAATCGGAACCGAGGGACGCGCGCGCACAGACTCACTCTTCATGGCCGCATCCATCTGCTCCAAGACGTCATCTCTCGAGAGGTTCGGGGCCACGTAGACGGTCACAACCAGGACGGCATCGCCGGAGTAGGCACTGGTGTAGACTGAGGCGTACGGCGAGTCGTCTCTGAGCGGCGAAGTACACACGGCATGCGAGAGGACGTTATCGAACCACAGCCGGTTACACACGGCGCAGCTGTGACCGAAGCTGCGATCCACAAAGTCGCGTTTGAAACGCGCGTCCGGACGAGCAAGGAGACGCGCTTGGACGCCGGAGCGAGCGGACGCGCGTCTCATGCGCTCCGCCGAACGTGTGCTCTCGTTGACCGGATTACTTCGATATCGTCGCCGGCACTGTGTCGGATCATCAAGTTTTAACTGTCCTGGGAACCGCACACCCTTCCCGAGGCTTTAGAGCATCTCCATTTCGCTCTATTGTCTTCAGAAGAACCCATGTGAGCGCTGGGCCGCTGGGCCTAAGCGTCGACTCAGCTCGCCTGTGCGAGTACGGGTGACTAGGCCTAACGGCGGGACCCCTTCCACAACAATATGGACGCTAGCACTACGCCAACTGCTGACGTGACTACTACCGGATGCGTTCAACCTGCATTCAGCCCCAACGACACCCATGTTAACACGGAATCTCTCGACCTCGACGAGCTCACCTCGGCAAGCGAAGATGAAGTTGCCGTGCACCATCCTACATCGTGTGCATCGCTGGGACCGGCGAGCGACACCGACGCCAACTGGAAACTGGCGATTTCCCGTCGCCAGCGTCAACGCCAGAAAAAATTCGACAAAGCTCGAGCGGAATTGATGCAGCCGGCCGGTCCTGCAAGCACTCCGCCCAGCCACGTCAACGCCGGGGCAGCTGCGGATGCGAGCGCTCCTGCTGCGCAGGCAGACGCGGCCGGCGTCGCACCGGCGCGAACACCACCACCCGTAACGAAGCCGCGCCAGCTACGATGGAAGCTGCCGCCGCTTCCACGCACGGACATAAAGATCATCATGCGCCCGAAAAAGGGCCTGGCCATTCGGAACTTCACTACGCATCAAATCTCCCGAGCCGTAGCACTGGCGGGCAATTCACGACAACATTGTATTGGTGATCATTTCATTATACGTACTCGCCCCGGGTCGAACATCATCATTGCCAGCACGCCACATGTTGAGACGGCCGAAATTCTTCGTCGGATCACCACCCT
Organism: Rhipicephalus microplus; assembly: GCF_043290135.1. Lineage (NCBI taxonomy): Eukaryota > Metazoa > Arthropoda > Arachnida > Ixodida > Ixodidae > Rhipicephalus > Rhipicephalus microplus. The sequence goes on from NC_134708.1 coordinate 132,823,222, forward strand.
CACGCTTGAGAGGAAGACCTACGAATTCAATATCTATGTGGCGGCCCCTGAGGGCACCTTGCGGGGAGTTATTCATGGGATAGACCCTGGCACAACTCCGGAAGAACTCACCGCCAACCTCCGCGTGCGCACGCAGGGAGTGACAGTGCACAGTGCACGAATGCTTGGTGCTACCAAATCTGCCGTGATCACTTTTGAAGGCCCCCTTCTGCCCCGATATGTACTGTATTACGGTGGGGAGGTGGCCTGCCATCCGTACAAGCCGACGCGACAAGCCTGCCAAGTCTGCTTACAACCGGGGCACCGCTCAGACGTATGCCCCACGCCAAACACTCCCGTGTGTCGGCAGTGTGGTATCCTCAACCCCGTTGACGGTCAGCCCTGTGCTCCCAAATGTCACTTGTGTGGAGATGCCCACTTAACGGGCGCGAAAGAGTGCTCTCAGAGACTGAAGGCCCCGCGCCCACGGCCACCTCCTCAACCAGCAGCACCAGCCAGGGGTCGCAACCCCCATCGTAACCCACCCACTCCCAAACGTAGGTGGTTCAGCAAGGAAAACGAGACCTCATGCAGCCAATGAGGGTGGCCATTTGGGCTTGTTGGTACGGTTGCATGATGATGGATGGTAGCGCAGACAACGAACACGGACAAGAGAAGGCACATAGACACAACACAGCGCTAACTTTCAACAACAGTTTATTACACGCAGATCTCCGTGGTGTATGCGATCCACCACGCCAACGTCGCACGTGCGTAGCTCTAAAAACCATCAAATATAACCAACGCGCGTGTTCCAATACTTTACAATTTTATATTTTTCAATCTTTTATTACTTTTTCTTTCTTCCTTTTATCCCATGTTACCACAAACCCTATCGCGAATACATGTAATCAAGTTCCTTATCTGTCAACACCACTGATGGGCTGCTCACACACGTGTCACCTAGCTCTGCAATTCTGCCGGCCTCCAATACCAACCGCGTCATCTCGTGCCTACTTCTATTGATTATAACCGTTTCTTTGAATTTCGGTGTGCACTTACATCTCTGGCAATGAAGGGAAAGAAAACCATCAGGAACAACACTATTTACTTTGTTATTGTGCTCGCGCAAGCGATCGTTTATGCATCTACTGGTCTGACCGATATAACACTTTCCACAAGTAAGTGGAATGAGGTATACAACACACATGATGCACTCCACAAATAGGTTTCTATGTTTCTTTTGGCATACATTTGATTTTCCCTTGTCTGGTCTTGTGCTTCTGCAAAGACTCACCAACTTATTGGGTGCCGAGAAAACTACGTTAGTGCCACATTTTTCCGCAATCTTTTTTATCCTGTGAGAAACCTTATGCATGTATGGAATTACGGCAAAACTTTCCTTTCTTGAGCTCACCCTATCCATCCCTTCACATCTTTTCTCCAGCACTTTTCTGTGCAATCCTTCAGCAACGGACACGACGAGGCTCTTGGGGTACCCGGCATTGCTTAGCCTCGAGACCTGTTGTCTGAAGCTTTCATTCATGAGGCACCGGCAGGACTTCTTTAGTGCCTCACTCAAGCACATCTTCGCAATGCCTCGTTTTACCAGTTTAGTATGCGCTGAGTGAAACTGTAGTAAAGGCTTACTTGCTCTGGGCTCGTAACACCAGCATGTCTTTTCATCTGAGAATTGAAAGTTAATGTCAAGAAATCTGAGCCTTCCGTCACATGGCATTTCAAAAGTCACTTCAAGTGGGTTAAGCCCCTCACGAAAAACGCTACACACGCTATTACATTGAGTAGCAAAATCTGCAGTTCTGTCATTGATAAACACTAAAAAGTCATCGACGTACCTAAATACGTGCACAACATTGTATTCATTTAGGCGTCCTGATAGCCTCCTGTCCATTTCAGCCAAAAACAAATTACTTAAAACTGGTGCTAAGCACGAGCCAATGCATACTCCTTGTTTTTGCAGATACAGGGTACCATTGTTTTCAATAAACGTTGACGACAAGTAAAACCTAAGTAATTCTAAGAAATTGTCGACGGACGTACCTGCTTGTGAGCTAAATCTAACGGCACCGTACTCATCGATGCATTCGCCAACACTTGTTAATACTGCTGATTGTGGCAGAGAATAGTACAGATCTTTTATGTCAGCCGAAAACGCTTTTAACCCTATGTTTTTTCGTTCCCTGACGAAACTTATCACCTGTGTTATATCGGTCAGACCAGTAGATGCATAAACGATCGCTTGCGCGAGCACAATAACAAAGTAAATAGTGTTGTTCCTGATGGTTTTCTTTCCCTTCATTGCCAGAGATGTAAGTGCACACCGAAATTCAAAGAAACGGTTATAATCAATAGAAGTAGGCACGAGATGACGCGGTTGGTATTGGAGGCCGGCAGAATTGCAGAGCTAGGTGACACGTGTGTGAGCAGCCCATCAGTGGTGTTGACAGATAAGGAACTTGATTACATGTATTCGCGATAGGGTTTGTGGTAACATGGGATAAAAGGAAGAAAGAAAAAGTAATAAAAGATTGAAAAATATAAAATTGTAAAGTATTGGAACACGCGCGTTGGTTATATTTGATGGTTTTTAGAGCTACGCACGTGCGACGTTGGCGTGGTGGATCGCATACACCACGGAGATCTGCGTGTAATAAACTGTTGTTGAAAGTTAGCGCTGTGTTGTGTCTATGTGCCTTCTCTTGTCCGTGTTCGTTGTCTGCGCTACCATCCATCATCATGCAACCGTACCAACAAGCCCAAATCGCCACCCTCATTGACTTCATTTCTCGTTCAACGGGCTCTTTCGTTCATGTACTGCGAGATCCTTCGGGTGTTGTAGCCCTCATCGTCAACGCCGTGTGCAAGGCAAGAACGCTCAGTTTTTCCATAAGGAACAAGATTCTACCAGAGGATGTTCGAGCGCTCTTCGGAGGGTGTACCCCTTCAGATGGGCACAGAACGAGGATCATGAAAATTCAGCGCTCAGAATGGCTTCGACAGGTACGCCTTTTCAGAGCCTACCTACGGGCGCAGATGCATCGAACTTACGAGCCATATGCAGCGGAGATTCACTTTCGAAAGCATCTACGTCTGGCAGACCAAATGATAGAATTCCACTGGAAGCTTCAATTACGACTGTTACGTGATTTGGTGGACAAAGTGCGCGTGAGTGCAACCTCCAACGTTCATGTGGCAGAAGGCATCAGCCTACCGGACTTTGTACTAGAAGTATTGGGACTTGGGCCAAAGTTTGCCGTGCAACCTCAAAAGAACAAGCCGGAACTCGTATCAATTGTACGTCAAGTGTCGAAGCGGGTTCCCGAGGATCAAGCCACCAGGATCATCAACGAAGGTGTGGACGCTTTAAAATTGTGTAGGCCTCCATGCCGCAGTTTGCCTCTCAAACGCGTGGAAACTTACTTGACACAGCATGCTCTGAGTGTACTTCCAGTCGATAAAGAAGGAGGGTTTGCGGTTTTCTCGCATGATGAATTTAAAGAAAAGGCTAAAAGTGCTATTACGGCAGTGTTCAGCGAAAAGAAAAGTATTTCGATTGAAAAAGTGAGGGGAAAAGCAATAGAACTTTGTAAGAGGATGAATCTAGAAGGTGTGCTTAGCGGTATCAGAAAAAGTAAAAATGACAGTCTGGATGTGTTCTTTAGTGCTAAAACGCATAAGGAAGGAGTACCGTTCAGAGTGATAGTGTCGGAGAAGGACACGTGGCAAAAAGCTGTAGCTGTGTATCTGCAAAGAACATTAAACTTGCTTGACATAAATGACCCCTTCCTGACAAAAAATTCGGAACAGGTGATAAGTTTCGTCAGGGAACGAAAAAACATAGGGTTAAAAGCGTTTTCGGCTGACATAAAAGATCTGTACTATTCTCTGCCACAATCAGCAGTATTAACAAGTGTTGGCGAATGCATCGATGAGTACGGTGCCGTTAGATTTAGCTCACAAGCAGGTACGTCCGTCGACAATTTCTTAGAATTACTTAGGTTTTACTTGTCGTCAACGTTTATTGAAAACAATGGTACCCTGTATCTGCAAAAACAAGGAGTATGCATTGGCTCGTGCTTAGCACCAGTTTTAAGTAATTTGTTTTTGGCTGAAATGGACAGGAGGCTATCAGGACGCCTAAATGAATACAATGTTGTGCACGTATTTAGGTACGTCGATGACTTTTTAGTGTTTATCAATGACAGAACTGCAGATTTTGCTACTCAATGTAATAGCGTGTGTAGCGTTTTTCGTGAGGGGCTTAACCCACTTGAAGTGACTTTTGAAATGCCATGTGACGGAAGGCTCAGATTTCTTGACATTAACTTTCAATTCTCAGATGAAAAGACATGCTGGTGTTACGAGCCCAGAGCAAGTAAGCCTTTACTACAGTTTCACTCAGCGCATACTAAACTGGTAAAACGAGGCATTGCGAAGATGTGCTTGAGTGAGGCACTAAAGAAGTCCTGCCGGTGCCTCATGAATGAAAGCTTCAGACAACAGGTCTCGAGGCTAAGCAATGCCGGGTACCCCAAGAGCCTCGTCGTGTCCGTTGCTGAAGGATTGCACAGAAAAGTGCTGGAGAAAAGATGTGAAGGGATGGATAGGGTGAGCTCAAGAAAGGAAAGTTTTGCCGTAATTCCATACATGCATAAGGTTTCTCACAGGATAAAAAAGATTGCGGAAAAATGTGGCACTAACGTAGTTTTCTCGGCACCCAATAAGTTGGTGAGTCTTTGCAGAAGCACAAGACCAGACAAGGGAAAATCAAATGTATGCCAAAAGAAACATAGAAACCTATTTGTGGAGTGCATCATGTGTGTTGTATACCTCATTCCACTTACTTGTGGAAAGTGTTATATCGGTCAGACCAGTAGATGCATAAACGATCGCTTGCGCGAGCACAATAACAAAGTAAATAGTGTTGTTCCTGATGGTTTTCTTTCCCTTCATTGCCAGAGATGTAAGTGCACACCGAAATTCAAAGAAACGGTTATAATCAATAGAAGTAGGCACGAGATGACGCGGTTGGTATTGGAGGCCGGCAGAATTGCAGAGCTAGGTGACACGTGTGTGAGCAGCCCATCAGTGGTGTTGACAGATAAGGAACTTGATTACATGTATTCGCGATAGGGTTTGTGGTAACATGGGATAAAAGGAAGAAAGAAAAAGTAATAAAAGATTGAAAAATATAAAATTGTAAAGTATTGGAACACGCGCGTTGGTTATATTTGATGGTTTTTAGAGCTACGCACGTGCGACGTTGGCGTGGTGGATCGCATACACCACGGAGATCTGCGTGTAATAAACTGTTGTTGAAAGTTAGCGCTGTGTTGTGTCTATGTGCCTTCTCTTGTCCGTGTTCGTTGTCTGCGCTACCATCCATCATCATGCAACCGTACCAACAAGCCCAAATCGCCACCCTCATTGACTTCATTTCTCGTTCAACGGGCTCTTTCGTTCATGTACTGCGAGATCCTTCGGGTGTTGTAGCCCTCATCGTCAACGCCGTGTGCAAGGCAAGAACGCTCAGTTTTTCCATAAGGAACAAGATTCTACCAGAGGATGTTCGAGCGCTCTTCGGAGGGTGTACCCCTTCAGATGGGCACAGAACGAGGATCATGAAAATTCAGCGCTCAGAATGGCTTCGACAGGTACGCCTTTTCAGAGCCTACCTACGGGCGCAGATGCATCGAACTTACGAGCCATATGCAGCGGAGATTCACTTTCGAAAGCATCTACGTCTGGCAGACCAAATGATAGAATTCCACTGGAAGCTTCAATTACGACTGTTACGTGATTTGGTGGACAAAGTGCGCGTGAGTGCAACCTCCAACGTTCATGTGGCAGAAGGCATCAGCCTACCGGACTTTGTACTAGAAGTATTGGGACTTGGGCCAAAGTTTGCCGTGCAACCTCAAAAGAACAAGCCGGAACTCGTATCAATTGTACGTCAAGTGTCGAAGCGGGTTCCCGAGGATCAAGCCACCAGGATCATCAACGAAGGTGTGGACGCTTTAAAATTGTGTAGGCCTCCATGCCGCAGTTTGCCTCTCAAACGCGTGGAAACTTACTTGACACAGCATGCTCTGAGTGTACTTCCAGTCGATAAAGAAGGAGGGTTTGCGGTTTTCTCGCATGATGAATTTAAAGAAAAGGCTAAAAGTGCTATTACGGCAGTGTTCAGCGAAAAGAAAAGTATTTCGATTGAAAAAGTGAGGGGAAAAGCAATAGAACTTTGTAAGAGGATGAATCTAGAAGGTGTGCTTAGCGGTATCAGAAAAAGTAAAAATGACAGTCTGGATGTGTTCTTTAGTGCTAAAACGCATAAGGAAGGAGTACCGTTCAGAGTGATAGTGTCGGAGAAGGACACGTGGCAAAAAGCTGTAGCTGTGTATCTGCAAAGAACATTAAACTTGCTTGACATAAATGACCCCTTCCTGACAAAAAATTCGGAACAGGTGATAAGTTTCGTCAGGGAACGAAAAAACATAGGGTTAAAAGCGTTTTCGGCTGACATAAAAGATCTGTACTATTCTCTGCCACAATCAGCAGTATTAACAAGTGTTGGCGAATGCATCGATGAGTACGGTGCCGTTAGATTTAGCTCACAAGCAGGTACGACCGTCGACAATTTCTTAGAATTACTTAGGTTTTACTTGTCGTCAACGTTTATTGAAAACAATGGTACCCTGTATCTGCAAAAACAAGGAGTATGCATTGGCTCGTGCTTAGCACCAGTTTTAAGTAATTTGTTTTTGGCTGAAATGGACAGGAGGCTATCAGGACGCCTAAATGAATACAATGTTGTGCACGTATTTAGGTACGTCGATGACTTTTTAGTGTTTATCAATGACAGAACTGCAGATTTTGCTACTCAATGTAATAGCGTGTGTAGCGTTTTTCGTGAGGGGCTTAACCCACTTGAAGTGACTTTTGAAATGCCATGTGACGGAAGGCTCAGATTTCTTGACATTAACTTTCAATTCTCAGATGAAAAGACATGCTGGTGTTACGAGCCCAGAGCAAGTAAGCCTTTACTACAGTTTCACTCAGCGCATACTAAACTGGTAAAACGAGGCATTGCGAAGATGTGCTTGAGTGAGGCACTAAAGAAGTCCTGCCGGTGCCTCATGAATGAAAGCTTCAGACAACAGGTCTCGAGGCTAAGCAATGCCGGGTACCCCAAGAGCCTCGTCGTGTCCGTTGCTGAAGGATTGCACAGAAAAGTGCTGGAGAAAAGATGTGAAGGGATGGATAGGGTGAGCTCAAGAAAGGAAAGTTTTGCCGTAATTCCATACATGCATAAGGTTTCTCACAGGATAAAAAAGATTGCGGAAAAATGTGGCACTAACGTAGTTTTCTCGGCACCCAATAAGTTGGTGAGTCTTTGCAGAAGCACAAGACCAGACAAGGGAAAATCAAATGTATGCCAAAAGAAACATAGAAACCTATTTGTGGAGTGCATCATGTGTGTTGTATACCTCATTCCACTTACTTGTGGAAAGTGTTATATCGGTCAGACCAGTAGATGCATAAACGATCGCTTGCGCGAGCACAATAACAAAGTAAATAGTGTTGTTCCTGATGGTTTTCTTTCCCTTCATTGCCAGAGATGTAAGTGCACACCGAAATTCAAAGAAACGGTTATAATCAATAGAAGTAGGCACGAGATGACGCGGTTGGTATTGGAGGCCGGCAGAATTGCAGAGCTAGGTGACACGTGTGTGAGCAGCCCATCAGTGGTGTTGACAGATAAGGAACTTGATTACATGTATTCGCGATAGGGTTTGTGGTAACATGGGATAAAAGGAAGAAAGAAAAAGTAATAAAAGATTGAAAAATATAAAATTGTAAAGTATTGGAACACGCGCGTTGGTTATATTTGATGGTTTTTAGAGCTACGCACGTGCGACGTTGGCGTGGTGGATCGCATACACCACGGAGATCTGCGTGTAATAAACTGTTGTTGAAAGTTAGCGCTGTGTTGTGTCTATGTGCCTTCTCTTGTCCGTGTTCGTTGTCTGCGCTACCATCCATCATCATGCAACCGTACCAACAAGCCCAAATCGCCACCCTCATTGACTTCATTTCTCGTTCAACGGGCTCTTTCGTTCATGTACTGCGAGATCCTTCGGGTGTTGTAGCCCTCATCGTCAACGCCGTGTGCAAGGCAAGAACGCTCAGTTTTTCCATAAGGAACAAGATTCTACCAGAGGATGTTCGAGCGCTCTTCGGAGGGTGTACCCCTTCAGATGGGCACAGAACGAGGATCATGAAAATTCAGCGCTCAGAATGGCTTCGACAGGTACGCCTTTTCAGAGCCTACCTACGGGCGCAGATGCATCGAACTTACGAGCCATATGCAGCGGAGATTCACTTTCGAAAGCATCTACGTCTGGCAGACCAAATGATAGAATTCCACTGGAAGCTTCAATTACGACTGTTACGTGATTTGGTGGACAAAGTGCGCGTGAGTGCAACCTCCAACGTTCATGTGGCAGAAGGCATCAGCCTACCGGACTTTGTACTAGAAGTATTGGGACTTGGGCCAAAGTTTGCCGTGCAACCTCAAAAGAACAAGCCGGAACTCGTATCAATTGTACGTCAAGTGTCGAAGCGGGTTCCCGAGGATCAAGCCACCAGGATCATCAACGAAGGTGTGGACGCTTTAAAATTGTGTAGGCCTCCATGCCGCAGTTTGCCTCTCAAACGCGTGGAAACTTACTTGACACAGCATGCTCTGAGTGTACTTCCAGTCGATAAAGAAGGAGGGTTTGCGGTTTTCTCGCATGATGAATTTAAAGAAAAGGCTAAAAGTGCTATTACGGCAGTGTTCAGCGAAAAGAAAAGTATTTCGATTGAAAAAGTGAGGGGAAAAGCAATAGAACTTTGTAAGAGGATGAATCTAGAAGGTGTGCTTAGCGGTATCAGAAAAAGTAAAAATGACAGTCTGGATGTGTTCTTTAGTGCTAAAACGCATAAGGAAGGAGTACCGTTCAGAGTGATAGTGTCGGAGAAGGACACGTGGCAAAAAGCTGTAGCTGTGTATCTGCAAAGAACATTAAACTTGCTTGACATAAATGACCCCTTCCTGACAAAAAATTCGGAACAGGTGATAAGTTTCGTCAGGGAACGAAAAAACATAGGGTTAAAAGCGTTTTCGGCTGACATAAAAGATCTGTACTATTCTCTGCCACAATCAGCAGTATTAACAAGTGTTGGCGAATGCATCGATGAGTACGGTGCCGTTAGATTTAGCTCACAAGCAGGTACGTCCGTCGACAATTTCTTAGAATTACTTAGGTTTTACTTGTCGTCAACGTTTATTGAAAACAATGGTACCCTGTATCTGCAAAAACAAGGAGTATGCATTGGCTCGTGCTTAGCACCAGTTTTAAGTAATTTGTTTTTGGCTGAAATGGACAGGAGGCTATCAGGACGCCTAAATGAATACAATGTTGTGCACGTATTTAGGTACGTCGATGACTTTTTAGTGTTTATCAATGACAGAACTGCAGATTTTGCTACTCAATGTAATAGCGTGTGTAGCGTTTTTCGTGAGGGGCTTAACCCACTTGAAGTGACTTTTGAAATGCCATGTGACGGAAGGCTCAGATTTCTTGACATTAACTTTCAATTCTCAGATGAAAAGACATGCTGGTGTTACGAGCCCAGAGCAAGTAAGCCTTTACTACAGTTTCACTCAGCGCATACTAAACTGGTAAAACGAGGCATTGCGAAGATGTGCTTGAGTGAGGCACTAAAGAAGTCCTGCCGGTGCCTCATGAATGAAAGCTTCAGACAACAGGTCTCGAGGCTAAGCAATGCCGGGTACCCCAAGAGCCTCGTCGTGTCCGTTGCTGAAGGATTGCACAGAAAAGTGCTGGAGAAAAGATGTGAAGGGATGGATAGGGTGAGCTCAAGAAAGGAAAGTTTTGCCGTAATTCCATACATGCATAAGGTTTCTCACAGGATAAAAAAGATTGCGGAAAAATGTGGCACTAACGTAGTTTTCTCGGCACCCAATAAGTTGGTGAGTCTTTGCAGAAGCACAAGACCAGACAAGGGAAAATCAAATGTATGCCAAAAGAAACATAGAAACCTATTTGTGGAGTGCATCATGTGTGTTGTATACCTCATTCCACTTACTTGTGGAAAGTGTTATATCGGTCAGACCAGTAGATGCATAAACGATCGCTTGCGCGAGCACAATAACAAAGTAAATAGTGTTGTTCCTGATGGTTTTCTTTCCCTTCATTGCCAGAGATGTAAGTGCACACCGAAATTCAAAGAAACGGTTATAATCAATAGAAGTAGGCACGAGATGACGCGGTTGGTATTGGAGGCCGGCAGAATTGCAGAGCTAGGTGACACGTGTGTGAGCAGCCCATCAGTGGTGTTGACAGATAAGGAACTTGATTACATGTATTCGCGATAGGGTTTGTGGTAACATGGGATAAAAGGAAGAAAGAAAAAGTAATAAAAGATTGAAAAATATAAAATTGTAAAGTATTGGAACACGCGCGTTGGTTATATTTGATGGTTTTTAGAGCTACGCACGTGCGACGTTGGCGTGGTGGATCGCATACACCACGGAGATCTGCGTGTAATAAACTGTTGTTGAAAGTTAGCGCTGTGTTGTGTCTATGTGCCTTCTCTTGTCCGTGTTCGTTGTCTGCGCTACCATCCATCATCATGCAGCCACTCCTGCTCACGCTCGAGGTCACAGTCCTTCCCGCCCCTCCCTTCTGTGGAACCTGGCCAACAGCAGCAACCACAGCAGCGACAACATCCGAAGAACCAGATGACCAAGGGGCAGCAGCAGCAGCAGCAACCCACCTGTCAACAGTCCCAGCACGCCTCCAGCAAGCATAAAAAAATTGCCCGCAGCTTCCCTCGGGGGAACACTGAGGAGGATGCGGACCATATAATTGGTTAACGGGGTGTTAAAGTGCGACTTACTTGGGTCGATGGCTAAATTGGTTAACGTGGTTGTGAAATGGGGTGTTAAATTGCGACTTACTTGGGTCGATGGCTAAATTGGTTAACGTGGTTGTAGGAGGGGGTGTTAAATGAGTGAACACGTACACACGTATGCGAAAGGGCGGCGCTGGTCGAAGGGACGTCGATCATTGTGTTTGTGGATTCATTGGAATTCATTTCACCGCGACCTTGGACGTCGACGCGCCGTACAAACCAACCGACGAGCGGCAACTGAGCGAGCGAGCGCCGACCTTGAATATATATACAGCACGACGGCGCATGCACTGTCAGCTGTTGAATGTTCTCGAAGTGCGACGCCACATGCGCGTCCACTGGAGAATCAGGAGAATTGTAGATGTCGAACGCGGTGTGTAGAGGAGGAAGGGTGCACAGATGGTGGAGGAGTGAAGCGCGCGCGGTGTGTAGAGGAGGAAGGGATGCACAGATGGTAGAAGAGTGGGCGACGGCGCGACGGCGCATGCGCGCGCGTCAGCTGTCGAATGTTCGAGAAGCGGTGCGGACGGCGCGGACGGCGCACTACAAGGCGCGAGTATAAGATGCTCCGCATCTAATAAGAAGCCCAATCCCACTCCATCAGCCGGTGCCTACAATAAGGTGAGCTGGTCAGCAAATGTAGATCCTCCCATCGTTCCACTCAATACCCTGTCCACCGCATACGAACACCTTCTCGCGGAAAACATAAAACTCAAACAGGAGCTGGCGGCCGTCAGGGCACGTCAAGCAAAGGACAGTTCTCAACTTCATGTCCTAATGGCACGTCTTGGATCGCCGCCCGACTCCCCCGAAAAAAAACCCCCAACCTCCCCCAAGAGACAGACGACCCCTAAAACGGCGCTATCAATTCCTGCTGCGTCGGACACCACAGTCACACGCGAAGAGTTACGCGAAATGCTCTCAACGCTCGCGCAGCAGCTATCGCAACAATTCAGTGCCGTATTCACGCAGTTCGGAGAACGCCTCGACTCTCTCGAGACACGCTTCGAGGCGCAAATTGCTGAAACAGGCGAAAACATACGCAGGAAGAGGGCCACTCGTAGCTCGCACGCCACGAGAGATCAAGGTTACCATAGACTAGGATTGGAATCACATGCATCGAAAATCCTCGCTACCCCCGCATTGACACCCAGCGCCCTCACCCTCACTCCTACATCGGCGTCGCAAGCCGAGATTCCGATACCCACGCCTTTCCACTCAACGAATTAACCATGGGCAGCACAGCCCCACTCATTGGCGAACATTTAGAAGTCTGGCAATGGAACTGCCGCGGCTTCCGCAGAAAGCGGAGCCTCCTCCAACAGTACATTAACACACACCTTGCTCGGCCAGATGTCATAGCGCTTCAGGAGCCCGGAACGCCACCCATATTTTCAGGTTATGAGTCCTATAATAGTCAAACAAAGGGCAAAGCGGCCATCCTGATTGACAAAGCGCTAACCGCAGTTGGCTTAGACAATATCCCAGACACCAACATAGAACATGTGATTGTGGAGCTAGTTCTCAGGCAAAAAAAGAAAGGAGAAAAGCGAAGTATCATCATTGTCAACGTATATAGCGCCCCAAAGCAAAAAAACACTGATTTCCATGCCCTCGTCCAAGGTGCCTGCCGATTGGCCCAGGGAAAAGAACTCTTACTGCTCGGCGACTTCAACTCTCTCGACGAACGCTGGGGTTACAACCGTTCGGATGTCAAAGGCAAACAGCTTGCGGCTGCCACTGAAAAATTTCAGCTTGAACTGCTTACGGATCCCGCGTTCCCTACCCGGATCGGCAACAGTATGTGCAGGGACACTTGCCCCGATCTCACCTTCGCCCGCGGCCGTGCAAACTATAACTGGGACAACCTGCAGGAATCCTTGGGCAGCGACCACTTCATTCTCCGCACAAAAGTTACAGAGAGCGCAGCGCGTCGGTCTATTGGAGAAGCACGCATCACAAACTGGGACGCCTTTCGTCGTGAGAGCGAATATTCACTCGACAGCCTCACAAGCCTCACCGACTGGTGCACCCCACTTAAAGAAATTCGAGAGCGTTGGACCACCACCATTAACAGAACACCTGCACTGCCGGAAGTGGACGGCCATCTGCTACATCTGTGGGAAGCCCGAAGGAGCCTCATCCGCAGATGGAGGACGCAAAAACATAACCGACGCCTCAAGCTAAGGATCGCCACACTCACCACTCAGGCAGAGCAGTACGCTACAGAACTGGCGCGACTCAATTGGGCCCAGTTTAGCGGCTCTCTTCGAGGCTCATTGGGCACGGCCCGCACGTGGCACATTTTGCGCGCTTTGATGGACCCCACTCGCACAAAAAATGAGACGAATAAGTCAGTCATGCGCCTCATACACGCCTTTGAGGGTACTGACGATGAGCTGCTGGATCAAGTCCGGCGAAAATGCTTTGGCGATTTCTACCCACCCGCATCTCAAGCTGCGTATCGTTGACGTGCCAATGACACTCTCGACCGACCAATAACGGTGGACGAAGTTTACGCAGCCATTCGCAGCAGCAATCGCAACACAGCTGCTGGGGCAGACGGAATCACGTACTCCCTTATCAGGAACCTCAACGACAGCGCCGTACAAGAAATCACGGTGCTTTTCAATGATCATTGGCAACGTGGCACGCTTCCTCCTGAATGGAAGCACGCGGAGGTAATAATAATACCGAAGCCGGGCAAAAAACTTCAGATCGAAAACCTCCGACCAATATCCCTCACTTCCTGCCTTGGTAAACTCTTCGAGCCCGTCATCACTAATCGCGTGCAAGATTACCTCGAAGACAATGACCTTTTCCCGCACTCAATGTACGGGTTCCGGGCACATCTTTCAACGCAAGATGTACTGCTACAATTAAAAGAAGTCATTGATAACGCCCCCCAGCAAGGAGAAAACATTATCTTGACTTTAGACATTAAGGGCGCATTTGATAACGTTAGCCACCAGGCCATACTTGAGGGCCTCGAGGCCCTTCATTGTGGGCAGCGCGTCTACAGTTATGTTCACGCCTTCTTGTCGGACCGCACTGCCACAGTCGGTCTCGGCTCCATCCGATCAGATGTTATCAAGGTTCCGAATAAGGGCACCCCGCAGGGCTCAGTGATTTCCCCGCTACTCTTTAATGTAGCTATGGTTGGCCTGGCACATGAACTCCACCGCATCGATGGCATCCATCACGCAATGTATGTAGACGATATCACCATCTGGGCCACGCGGGGGTCCCTTGGAGAAAAAGAATATAACCTGCAGCAGGCAGCCACATGCGTCGAACAATACGCGCAGGCACGAGGCCTGGCCTGTGCAACAGAAAAATCTGAGCTTCTACGAATTTATCGACGCAAGCTCCCACCATCGACGCAGAACAACCAAGGCTCCCGCCTCCAGGTTGTCCTTGCTGGCAAACAAATCCCAGAGAAATCCACCATTCGAATATTAGGCATGTGGGTACAGTCGAACCGCCATGTGAATCACACACTTTCCCTTCTCCGCACCACTACACTGCAAGTGGCCCGAATGATATCTCGGGTAGCCACTCGCCGCCATGGCATGCGCAAGGAGGATACCCTGAAACTCATACGTAGCCTCATGGTCAGTAGGGTGACATACAGTTTGCCCTACCAACGCCTCACCAAGAGTGAACAGGGCCAAGTAGACGCAATGCTCCGCAAGGCCTACAAAGCGGCACTCAAGCTACCACCGGGTACTCCTTCTAGCAAGCTCCTCGCATTGGGCCTACACAACACCTTTGAAGAACTTTGTGAAGCGCAACTCGCCACACAACTGCAACGGCTCAAGCAAACACCTACAGGCCGTGACCTGCTCCTACGCCTCGGCTACATCAGCCAGTTTCACGACGCAGCTCGTCGCAAGCCCATTCCGGACCAACTTCGTGCCACTTATAAGGTCGCTCCCATCCCCCGCAATATGGATCCCCGACTACATCAGGGCCGGAGGGAAGCCAGAGTGGAAGCCCTCGAGCGAACTTATGCACACAAAAACACTACGTACTATGTTGACGCCGCCAACTACGACCATGCAAACAATAAGGCTGTAGCCACAGTCGTGGACCACACACTCACAGAACGTACCAGCGCTTCCGTGCGGTGCCGCAACATCACCGATGCTGAAGAAACTGCCATCACGCTCGCTCTCGCCCTCGGCTACAGACAACGAAGGTCGCTGACAGTTCTCACGGACTCTCAAGCAGCTTGCCGCAACTACCTACAGGGGCGCATCAGCCAACCCGCTCTTAGCGTCATCATGAGCGTTACAGACACTGGCGAGCATTCCATTACACATCCACTCAGAATTTGGCATCGGATTATATGGACTCCGGGCCACATGGGACTGGAGGGGAATCAGGCAGCGGATAGGGTAGCTCGAGGGTATGCGAGCCGAGCACCTTCCAACTCCGCCCCTGAGGAACTAGTTCCGGTCTCTTGCGACTATTCGGCCATCCTAAACCGTTACAGAGGACTTAGGAAAGCTTATTCGCTACCACACCGAACACTAAATAAAGAGGAATTGGTCATCTGGAGGCAAATTCAAACCGGCACGTTTCCAAATTTGCACATCCTGAGTAAAATGCACCCCTCGGCATACTCTCCTCTCTGCCCATGGTGTTCAGCTAAAGCCACTCTGTACCACGTCACGTGGGAGTGTCAGGCCATTACAGCCTTACAACCAGTACAAAATCCAACAGCGGAGCGATGGGAGGAGCTGCTGGCCAGCGAGAACCTGGAAGATCAATTGATTCTGATCAACCGGGCCCGCAGAGCGGCTGCTGCAAGCGGAGCCCTGGACTAAGGGCCCCCCCACCGCAAGCCAAGCGTGTCCGACTACTCGGAGCTTCTCCGCAGAAAATTTCATGTAATTAAATAAATAAATATGTTTCCACCACCACCACCTTCCGGACGAGCAAAGTCCAGGGCTCGCACCCTCTCCCGCGCGGCACGTTCACTGGCTCGAACGGCTTCGGGAACGTCCACTCGCCGTTGACGATTGCGAGCGGCGTCTTGACACCGGCCTTCATCGCCCTTCTCCGCCTGACGCTTGTGTTGTCGTTCCGCTTCTTGGGCCGCGTTCGCGGCTCGATGCTGACGCCTCATCTCGGCCTCGCGAGCGCGCAGTTCACCATCCGCTGCACGCTTCGCCCGCTTGTCCTCGGCCTCGCGAGCGCGAAGTTCGGCATTTTCTGCACGCTTCGCCCGCTTGTCCTCGGCCTCGCTAGCGCGCAGTTCGGCATCCGCTGCACGCTTCGCCCGCTTGCACTCGGCCTCGCGAGCACGCAGTTTGGCATCCGCTGCACGCTTCGCCCGCTTACGTTCGGTCTCACGAGCCCTTCGCAGCGCCGCCTTGTCTTCCAACGTCGGCGAAACCACCGCGGTACCGTCACCTCCAACGACGGGTGCAGTGCTGGCATTCGTTTGTACTGCATTCGTTGTTGACGGTAGCGTTGCCTCCGGGACATCCATCGCACGACCCGCTCTCGACGGGAGACTAAGAGAGAAGGCGGGCGCGCGAGAGAGAAGGGTGCGCGCGCAGCTGCAGCGAGCGAGGAGAGCGGAGGAGCGAGCGATGGGGGAGGGGGACGCGCGCAGTGGCGTTAAAGATATAAGGCGCGTTACTGACACCGGTATCAGCGTCGCGTCCGTGGCTTATTCGGTAGAGCGTCGCGCTGCGGCCCACCAAGTCCTCTTTCTCTTAAAGATAGAGAGAAGACTGCGGACGCCGCCGACGGCGGTGGATGGTTTGGGGTCGCTTATAAAGTGTATTCACACTTAAAACAGGCTTAAATCTATAGGATGGCAGACCATCACTTCAGATATTGGTCACTGCTGAGCGTAGACATGAGGGTTCTTAGGAAGGTCAATGTTGAAGAGCTCATCAGCAAACTCTCTCCGCAAAAAGCATGAAAACGCGCTCGTAGAGACGCACAGGCAATTTCACACTTAAGAGAAATCTCGAAGCACCTGTCATCGTGATGCGGCCAGCGCTGCAACCACGCGCCGTTAGCCGCTCTTGCGTGTGCCGCAGATGATTCAGAAGAGCAGTCTGAAACCGCGTCGTCTGCTACGGCGGCTCTCACTTGCTGTATTGCTGGCCAGCGCGCGGATGTCATTGTTAGTGCAGAGACTGCGCCAATAATCTGCACTAAACGTTGTGCGACACTAACCTCTAAGCCTTTATTTGTGATAACGGGGTGCTACAAGCAGAATTTGACAGCATACCTTGTTTGCTCCCTCAAAACACCGTGTTTATGTTTGCGTTCCTAAATATTTCTTCACTGTGTGTGCACCGCGGTACGCTGGGACGAGGAAGACACGACAACTAGCACGCAATGTGCATTGTTTTGATATCACTTTGAATGAAAAAAAGAACTCAACAGTAAGAGTCGTACTGCTGCACTGACTTAACACGATAAAACAAACAAATTAGAACAAATTCGGCAACGTGTTAGGTGAAGACAGAGCCTGAGCTTGTCTATTTACGATGACATTTCGTGACATGACTCGCTAGCCGGCTCCGAAAGGTAGTGTAGTTTCTACAACAGAGTTCAATAATCTCAAGTTGCTCTTTTTCTGGTATACGGGACATGGTATACCAGGCCAACAACACAGTAGTGCTCTTTTCAGACAAGAAAAATTGGAAAAACATATGGCAGATGAGCCCCTGTTTTATTTAGGTCAATGTGGGTCTTGTGATGCAATGCGCCCTTTGTAAATGAATGGGACATGCTGCGGCAGAACATGTCGCTGACACCATGCATGCACTGGCGTCTATAGAATGAGCGCCATCATCGCTACCGCTTGGGACATGAACGTGGAAGCGTCACGAGTGCATTTCGGTGCCGAAAGCGAGTTCTTTGTGTTGTGATTAAATATAGTCGAGAATATGCAAGTTCAGGTGACTGTTCTATTCTAAATCATGTCGGAATTCATTCCCCCTAGATTAGTTGTGTTAAACCTGTTCATCTGCTCAGCAGTCACCACTGAGTGTTTTGTTTTACTTAGAGTCAAATAGAGACCACACAAAGTAAATGCTCATTATCGTGTCTTCCTAACCAAAGCTTACTGCGACGCACAATGAAAAAACCTTCGTGAACGAACACAGCGCCACGATGTTTTTCGCACTTCTTGCACAGTTTGGTCTTCTTTCAGTATGATCCAATGAACGAGACAAATCTTAATGCTGTTCATGTGTCTTCGTCTCCTGATACGGTTAACTATTACGATGACATTGTCTGCTCGTGCTCCGCAAGAAAAAAAATGCCTAGGTGATATTATACATTTTGAAGTGGCTTGGAATAAATGTGACTCATGTTCTTTGCAGCTAAATCTAAAAAGCACCAAGTCTCAAGCATGACCAGCTGACAAAGTGGGAAGAAAAGGGGGCCGGGCAAGGAGCTCCCCCCTTTTTTTTTAAACCAGGCCCTTCGCACTGTTAATGAAATGGGATGCGATAGAATCCCATCCCTGCTAATGGGATGCGAGAGAGAGAGAATTCAATGGGGAGCTGGAGAGGTTGATCTAGTCGTGACGCCAATTCGTAGTTGTTCCTAGGAAGCAGCAGTGGTGCGCACGGCGTTGACCTGGTTGAAACGGGCGTCGACGCGGGCGCTGAAAGAATAGTTTGAAGCGAAACTCGGTGTAGTGTTTATTAGAGTAAACGTTTGTTTGAAACGCAAAGACCCGGTAGGAGGGTTGCATTGAAGACGCTTGCGCTTCGCTTGCTCGGCTCGCGTTTCGTCGGTGTTACCCGTGCACTGTCTCTATTCTCAAACGCAATCGGCGTTCTTGACTCGCACCTCGTCGGTGTCGTTGGTCTTCCACTGTGGACACTTGCGTTCGGCTTCCCTGGTCGGTGTTCCCTTCGTCGGTGTTCCAAGCGCGACGTCGCCATTCGCCAACGCGGTCGGCTTCGCTAACCCGCAACGCCGGCGACGGTCGAGAAAGGTACGCGCACACTAGCGGGAAGCATGCCCCGTCGGCGTGATTGCGCGACAAGCAGCGGTGCGTTGTCCACATGCCCGCGCTGTGGGACCACGGTCGGGCTAGACGACAGTGCGCGAGCGCGCGCAGCGCGCCTTCGATTGATATGTGGGGTTTAACGTCCCAAAACCACCATATGATTATGAGAGACGCCGTAGTGGAGGGCTCCGGAAATTTTGACCACCTGGGGTTCTTTAACGTGCGCCCAAATCTGAGCACACGGGCCTACAACATTTCCGCCTCCATCGGAAATGCAGCCGCCGCAGCCGGGATTTGAACCCGCGTCCTGCGGGTCAGCAGCCGAGTACCTTAGCCACTAGACCACCGCGGCGGGGCCACAGCGCGCCTTCCCGCGGCTTCTCGCCGACAGAGAGCTGGCGCGGATGAGAAGATGATGCCGACGTGAGGAGTGGGCTCGAGCGTTGCGACTGGTGGATAGGGTGAAGCCACTGACCGCCATTAAGAAAGCTGAATGACGCATCTTTGCTCTCTGATGCGGGCGCTTGGGAAGCCACCGGAAGGTCTCTTCACTACCCCGGAAGTTGGCGTCTTCTGCGTGCTTTAGGCGTCTAATTGATATATTATCTCGCGGCAGTTGTTCTGATGGTAATATTTGTGTTCTATTTTTATATTATAACATTCCCGCAGTCATCCAACGCTACACGAAATATGACAGACACCGAAGCGAGCCGTCCGAAACAGTGGGGTGCTGTGATATACAACTAGTCCATGCAACAAACCCTACGACAAGGCAGTGCACTTGGAACGCTGACTAACGCTACACGAAAAATGACAGACGCTGTAGCGACGCCCTTCGAATATGGCGCAGTGCTGTTACGTACAACGTTACATTTATTCATTAGTCAAGCGACAGAGCAAAAGATTGTCACAGCATTTTTTTACAAAAAAAACAGGAACTAGTGCAATGGTAGCCAGGAGCGCAAATGTTTGTCTTTTGTGAGCGATCCGGGAAAGAAAACAAGAAAACAAAGTTGAGATAACTTCGTTTCGAAGATAAGTTTTTGGAACCGGGCGATCAAAACATCACTTTGCTAAATGATCACTGCACTGTCCGCTTCATGGGGACGGCGTTCATTTGTCCCTCTTTAAGTTACTGACCCACTTCTCGTATAGTTGAGATTTTTAGTGAGGTAAACTGCATATAAAAAAACCAAACATCTTCAACGCGCCTTCATAAATAAAAATAGATGGTCAAATACCATCATCTCCTCGCAAAATACGTTAAAAGGAATATAATTTTGATGTACTTATGCGTAAAATGTTATTGGGACATTTCCGGTAGATAAGCAAGGTTTACAGCTCTCTGCAGTCCATAATTTCATTTAAAAAACTGGAAAAGCCCTCGCGCTCGCAGCAGGCCACTGTTCATGGCGGTGGCTTCCGAGACACCGAGAACAAACGGCGTCTTCCGGTGGCTTCAACCGCGCGCTCTCGATGCGCCATACAGCTCCCCTTTGTAGAGATCAGTGGGTTAAGCCAGAGAGATGACGCGCGGCCAGCGGCGACAGGCTAGGAAGAGAGTGACGTCACGCGCGCGCACTGCGAGGGAAGGCGTGGCCTACTTGGCACCACCCTGGTGCGGAGGACGTTACACAGGCTAGTCAAAGAGCTGCTTCGCATATAAAAACTGGGTTCAATAATATTGGCTTTATTTACTGTTTTAGCAAGCAGATGATGCTTCTTTGTACGCATTTACTGCACTGACTCGCGCAGCAGTCTTGCTGACACCTGGTCGGTAATTCTCTGTTGCGTCACGCAGAACATAATATTGCCAACATGTGGAGCTTATAATCGCAGCGATGAAGCCTATGCAACAAGTTTTTACAGCGAAAGCTGTCATGAGACCAAAACTCGGGTCACGCGCAGCGCCGTAGTTGTCCACCGCCCCGCCACCGGTGTTCGTAAGTACTGTCGCAAGAAATAAAGAAAAAAAACTTTGTACGAAGGGTACAGTAGGCCTAGAACCCGGTTTCACTGGGTGCCAGCTCAGTATTCTACCACTGAGCCACGCCAGTGCTTGGGACTTGTTCGCAAACTTGCTTTATCCAGGCTTGATGTCGTGAAACGAATGGCGTAATGTGAATAATGAAGCGCTTTAGAACAGCAAAAGAACAACCTGGCGTCACACAATGCGAATAGCGTAATGAAAGGGTCGTCCAATGGCCCAACCCATTACAAAAGCTTGTTGTTGATCATATATTAAGTGTGAAGCATACCCGGCATAATTCTTCATCGTCATGAGCCACTGCGTAAAAATATTGCGCAAAATTTGCAGCAAGTGTGTAGCAGATACCACGCTTCTCCGAAGAATGACGAAGCATGACATAGTGAATGTTGGCCAACTACACAAAAGTTATGATTTATGGCGTAGTGGGTACCCAGCAAGTGTGCTTGTAGATTTACCCAAAGAGCGTTTAGAAAAGGCTCTGCAAGGCCACTCTTCTAGCTTCTAGCTTTCGCTGTAACTGTGCTACGTGTTCCGCACAGGCCTGGCATTGTTTAGGGGCGAAGCTTCTTAAAACGGCACCCATTCGTCTCTCGTAGTAATGCGTAACATGTCTTGCGCTTTGCCCTGCAAGGTGGTGTCGGTGGGAGATTTCTCCTGTGCGTTGTTGAACAATAAAAAACTCGCAGCATGCATGTTAACTAAAAGCCAAATTCTCCTGTCTCTCATACCCCATTAGCAGCCATTGGCATGTACATTGAGCACTATCTGACAAGAAAGGGTTGCTACGTTATACCCGCTGGGCGTAACCTCCTAGGTTCTAGAAAGGTTTAGCGAGCGTTAGGCCGCAGTGCCATGAATACAGTGAACTAGTATATTTTATGAACTCGATGTGGTTAAAGGTGGGAAGTAGACACGAAGCGCAAGCTGTAAGAAAGTGTGCGTGTGCCTCCTGTCGTTCAGTCCTTGGAATGTCCGCTGGGTGGTGGTGCTTCTATATGAGGAACATATGATGAAAGGATGCGAGATGGTGGTACTTGGAGTGTTGAATATATGGACGAACGGACACAGGCAGATGCATGGACGGACGCATGGATGGTTGCACGGATGTATGGACGCATGAACGGACACAGGGGTGGTTGCATGGACGAACGCAGGGATGGACGCACGAACAGACGCACACACGGACGGGCGGATGGACGCATGGACGGTCACACAGACCGGCGCATGGACGGTCGGAAGTAAGAACGAATGAGCGGACGGATGCTTCGCCCCACTCTACATCATTCACCTCGTAGATGTGCTGCCAATTTTTTTTTTTCATCAGGCAATCATTTTATGCGTTAAATTATTGCAATATAGCGCATTCTCCGTTTGTTATTTTCTTGACCCTTATACGACCACTTATATCAGTCGTCTTAAAGCCGAGTTACTATAGTTCTCATAATCAGAATTAGCAATTTTATACTAATTAGATAACATCAGCTTATAGTTCACATGTATTTCCTATGAGATATCGGCTTGGAAGTGTTCTTCGTGTTTGTGCAGTGGAGAACTGGACTGAATGTCGGAGTCTCCGCACAAAAAGACAACCTACGTATGCGAGTGGCCTTAGTATACTCGTGAAATGCATTGATCTCTTTTGTCACTTATCGGCTTTGCTATCAATTTACTGAATTGAAAGAGAATCGTTGGAGAGAGTAATGTTCACGTATTTGGTTGTTTCATTTAGGTTCATGAAGTCAGCGTTGCTATGAGCCATATGACACCACATGTCAACAAACAGTATTTACCACAGGAAAGAAGTTTCTTCCGCAGTAGTACACATTCGAAAATGTTATCTTAACACGCTTGATTGAGCCCATTTGGTAAGTCAGTGTGGCTGCTGCATTGTGATAACAAAATCAGTTCACGAGGACGGTCGATGGTCTTCCGCACTACGTTAAGTGTGGTTGCGTCTACTGTTGAGGTCCACCATCTCCATCATGTCTGAGGTTGAAAGCAGCCGCGATGACGTTTATCATGGCCACCATGGTTGCAATGGCGGTTGCCACGTTGGTGAGGACCTCGGCGCGTCTCTGGTGGCACTCCTTGGACAGGTCCAGGAAGCCAATGACTACGAGCAGTCCCATTTGGATGACCTGGTTATTGAAACATGCACATGAATATTTCAGGATATTAATTTCATTGCAGACGTCTGCTTTGAGCAAGGCCTGAGCTATAATACAAGCTATTTGTAATCTTCGCAGTTAAACCGCTGCTATTCCGCTACTAGATTTCTCCGATGAACGTTTGGTGATAAGTGGCATTTTGGAGTGAATATCTCTTTAGGTTTTTGTGTGTATCACTTATTTATCTTAGAGTGACCTTATTATTAAGAAACCAAGGAACCATTGAAAAGCTATCCTTAATTTCCTAACGAGATATGCAAGAAAGAATGATGATTATATGTGGAGTTCAACGTCCCAAAACCACCTATGATTATGAGGGACGCCGTACCGGAGGGCTCTAGAAATTTGGCCACCTGGGATTCTTTAACGTGCACACAAATGTGAACACACGGGCCACCACCATTTGTGCCTCCATCGGAAATGCAGCCGCCGCAGCCGGGATTCGATCCCGCGACCTGCGGGTCAGCAGCCGAGTATCTTGGCCACTAGGCCACCGCGTTAAGGCAAGGAAGAAAGAAAAAATAAACATTTTACAGATATGACTTGGCGTTAGGCCGCGATATTGCGTCATTACAGCGCGAGAAAGCTACAAACACAACTTAGAGGCACACTAACAGGTAACGTCATCACTGTTATATATAGATGGGCTACCCTGCGCCCTTAAACACAGTGTCGGACAAAGCTGCTGTAGGGCGAAACACAGATAATACTTACAAAAAAAATAAGGCTGATCCCTCTATCTAGGACACGGTATAATAGAATAGTGAAACGTGCCTTGGCAGAGGTAATTGAGCGCTTATTAGAGTGACGAGACTAGCAGAGCATGCGCAGCGAGGGAGTGGACGATGCCGACGCCGAAGCGTGACTCACTGCGACTAAGAAATGCTCCGCATTTAAGAATAACCTGGAGAGAACGGGCCTTGACCTCGGGGGAATCTGCGTGGCAGCCCAGTAGTCTACCGCGGAATCTCACTGGTGCTTGGAAATACTTTACAACCCATGCATGTTTCATGTCGGGGAAGGAATCAGGTTAACATGCGTAATGGGGCGTTTTAACGAAGTAAATGAACAACCAGGTGTCACACTATTTGAAATGCGTAACGCGTGGGTCGTTGAATCATTTCAACACATTACATAGCGTTCAGCCATAATTCTTCATCGTCATCAACCACAGCATCAACCAAGTGTACATAATACATTACAGATGTGCAGCAGGTGCCACGATTCTCCGAACGAATAAGGTCATCGTGAGTGCTTCTCTGCTTCAAAAAACCAAAATAAAAGATGATTTATGGTGCAGTGAGCGCCATGCAACGGTAGCTTGGCCTCAAAAGTGTTTAAAGAAGGCTTTCGCTGTGGCTGTGTTGCGTGCCAGGAAGGCTGGGCATTTTTCTTTTGCACGTGGTGGTGGTTATGGAGACAGGCGGTGGTGTGCTTAAGAACTTTCTTGACAAAACAGTTTTTTTTTTGTGCGAAACAGCCATTAAAGTATGTCCCCATATATTTTGTGAGATAACACTACATCCGATGATAACACGCAATAAGTCTACGCTGCCCGAGCGAACGGATCGCTAGAACTGCCCATGGTGGGCAACATAGAAACGCACAGGCACTATAAAGAAACGGTACCACCAGTGGCATTAAACTTATTTCTCTCCGCGGCAGCTACTCCACCCACCCCACTAAATTGCGAGACAGCTGCAAAACACGCTTGTATACAAAATGCCGTTGTTTCCGTAACACATCTAATGAACGTTCGAACATAGATGAGTTCCATAAATACCAGCAACACTGTAAAAAGCCCCTAAATGTTCAGGCCACTCTGCGCTGAGCCGCCACTGTACATGAAAACAAAAACTACACTAACTCCCACTAAAGGGAACCATGAGTAGCGAAGTAGCGCATGGGTCAACCTAAAGTTTCGTTCATCGCGGCCAACTTGCCGGATGTTAACGCGTCCCCGAAAGCGGAGTACTCATGAATTCACTGTAGTTTCTGATGCTGTCACTCGCCCTGAACGCTTGTTGGAGCACGCTATGCGGGTCACGGGTTCGTCGCCACTCCACGCGGGAGCTGGTGAGCCCATCGCGCGTCTACTGAATTTCGTTCCCTGACGTCATCACGGGATCGCTGAGAGTTTAAGGGTGAGAGACCTCAGCCTCTTACACAGCCACTTACGCAGGCTTGAACGCGTTAACCTATGAGCCTGTTATGACACTGCTTGGACCAGAAGAAGAAGGTATTTAATGAGAAGAAGGGGGAAAGGTCAGCCTTGGAAGCGGGTTTCTCGCCTGCTACTCTTCACGGGGGTAAGGGGAAAAGGGAAAGAAAGAGGAGGGTATGATGAGGGGTGATTGTGGTATAGCACGCTTGGGCCAGCTTTTGCGCATGCCCAGTAAGGGTGGTCACGCCACACACCACTGGATTGAACTCCGCCACAAGCTGCTTCATGAAAACTGCAAGAATGGCGCGAGCGCTCGTGTGAGTGAAAAGTACGAAGGTGAGATGGACATTTCATTGCGATGTTTTGTGGTTCAGGTGGTATGCATGCCGCCTAAACGCACGAGAGCTCATTCACAATGGCGGCCGTTCGCTGTTTCCCGCCCATACGTACAGATGGCGCCGCAACAGATCTTTCTTCGCAACTCGTCTATTGCAGAGCCTTTCGCCGGACGTACGAAGTGACGATTTGCCAAATCTGGCAGAAAGCTTTTCCCCAATGACATTTTTTAATTGAGAGATCTCATTCACGCAGTGCTTCTGTGCTCTATAATCGTTTACCGTTACAAATTCCAGAGAAGGTGTACAACCATGAAGGCTTATCAGGAATTCGTACTTTTCACTCACACGAGCGCTCGCGCCATTCCTGATACTGCGTGAAGAATCTTTAAGGCGTAGAGACAGAAAAGTAAAAACGATACTCATGCAAGGGTAAGTTCTGATTTAAAAGAATTTTTTTTGCACTGTGGTCTGTTTGATTTTAGAATTCCCTTGAACGTGTGTGCCAAGTAACGCTTTTTTCTGTGCAGCCATTTTCGGAGTTCAAATAGGTTTGCCTACCTTGCCACACCACTGGAAAAGTTGATTTTTCGAAGGCCTACTTCATTGGTGCAGTACGAAGAACTCTAAGGATTCCGAGAAGTGCCATTACCAGGGTGGCCGCGGTGTGCTTGCACGTACAGACTGGAAATGCTCTCAGCGCCTTTTCTTTCTCCAGAACCGTTTTCGCTTTGCGTTCGTCTTTGCAAATGAGGAGAATTTCGCAGTAGTTGTACGCGCTTTGGGGAATGTATGTAATGTGTGAGCTACCGCGCTTAGTAGCGGGGTCAAATAGCCGAAGGTCATTCATTTAAGCGGCTGCTAAGCAGCTTTTGTCCAGCTGTCATGATGCCACCATATGACAGGTTGCCAGAGAATAGGTTAACATGAACGAGTTCAGAGGAGGCCAATCACTTCATGCAATTAATATTCGTACGTTAGCGCAGCAGAGAAAAAATTATTTGAAGCAAATAAAAGATTCGGGGGGAAAGGCAAAATCAATCTATTTACGGCGACTGACTTTATTGACAAAGAATGACGTTTACTAGAGGTGGTGTTTTAGACATGCTCACACGTGAAGACGGCTTTATTTGTGGTGTCATCATTTGGCAGATCCAGAGTGCTTCCGGTAGAACTCTTTTTTTCTTTCGCTCCGTACAGGGGAAGCTTGTTCCACTGGCAGATTAAGAGTGTTTTCTTTATGTTGCATTGGCAAATTCGTAGCAGCTTTTTCGCGAGATCCACTTCACGAAGCAACTGTTTTTACTCCTCGAAAAGCGGTGGATTCGACCGGAAGTCGTAAGTGCCGTGTGCCCCGGAACGGTGCAAACTAAAGGTGCGCCAACGGACGCCGGTTGGAGCTTGCGTTTTGCTAGTGAGGCGTCGCTACGCGCGCATCGCGTTCCATTCTGCTCCTGCTATTTGCTTCAGAGGAAGTGTGTATGTTTCTTGGGTAGATTCCCTTCAGTTGCCCTCCGCCAGAGTGGAGTACTCCGGCGTAGTTTGTCCGCTACTCCGAATCCGCCATTGGGTGACCCCGCAACAGCGAAGAAGACGGTACTAAATGATTCAAGCACAATTTTACTTAGCAAGCATAAGATATGCTTTTTCCGAAACGCAGATATTGAGTGAAATATGAGGCACGCTAACTTCAGAGATGCAGTTTTATAATGCCATGAACTATTAATGTTACCATAACTTGACCTGCTACACCATTATTCACAATAGACATGGAATTATTCTGGAACGCAAGCTGTTTTTTTCATTCAAAATTCACATTTTCATTGCAAGTATGTCATGCTATTTCATCATACGAAAACTTCGGCCAAAATATCCACCCTTTTTCAAGAAAGGTCCCTTGAGCTCCTTCTATGCGGCAAAATGATGATTATGATGATGATGATGATGATGATGATGATGATGATGATGGCCTAAACGCATGGCTCACACCAACTCTGGAGGATGGCCCAAGAAACGATTAATTAGATAGTGGATAATGTATCACTTTTAAATTTAATGAATTTTAAAATGGTTAGAAGAAATCACATTTCGCTAGTTGAGAGATTTGCAATCGAAATAGCCCCTGCAGCACGTGTTCATTGTTTTTTTTTTCATTCCAAGAACATCCAGAAATAATAATAATAATAATAATAATAATAATAATAATAATAATAATAATAATAATAATAATAATAATGAGCGACTGATAGAACAGCTCCTTGCCAGGTTCAGGGTCTTACGGCTACTGATGCTAGCTGGGCTGTGCTCGTCTCCTGGCGGCTTGAATTATTATTATTATTATTATTATTATTATTATTATTATTATTATTATTATTATTATTATTATTATTATTATTATTATTATTATTATTATTATTATTATTTTGTTGTTGTTGTTGTTGTTGTTGTTGTTGTTGTTGTTGTTGTTGTTGTTGTTGTTGTTGTTGTTGTTGTTGTTGTTGTTGTTGTTGTTGTTGTTGTTGTTGTTGTTGTTTAACGCCTCAAAGCCACCACATTTACGAAAACGCCTTAGTGGAGGGCTCCGGAAATTTCTAACACCATGGATTCAATCACGAGACTTGCGGGTCAGCAATCAAACATCATAACTAGGCACTATACCATAACCGCGAGGTCACCATGCGGGCCACACTTTGAAGACTGTGCAAACCGAACGCACATTTCACGAAGCGCGTCAGGCGCCACGCTAATCACTTGACTAGTGAAGCTATATGAGACACATTTTCCCAAGTGATCTGAAGTAGCGAAGTGCGCACGCATTAAGCGAACATCTCTCATAATCATGGAGTTCTAAAATACGTCTCTGAGTATGTCAGTTGATTCATATTTCGACCAATACGCCTATATAAATGCTGCACAATTTGTCTAGGTAAATTGAACTAATTCCTATCGATGCACTGGGAATGTTGTTATTTTATCACGTTTTCGTCAGAAAATATCATTTAGTGATGCGGAGAAATGTCCGATGCAGTGCAAGCGTTATGATTTTTGATAACAGTAGGATAGTGCTATACTGTCATTCCGGCTGAGTTTATCATCGATGTCAGCTGATTACCCCCTTTATGTAGCTGCCGTTGGCAGGCCCTGAAACGAAGCCATCAGAGTCTGTCCCGGGAAAAAGTGTAATGTTTCAATTAAATATGATAAAAGAGCGGAATGGTTCTCGCCGTCGTTGTTACGGCAGCGTAGATCCAGGCGTAACGCTTCGATTTCTCGTTTTCCAACGTGTCTCGGCACCCCTACCTGGAAGGCAATGGAGAGTGATACGAGGATCAGGACCGGTGCGTAGAAGTCGAAGCCGGGTCCCAACTGTAACACGTGCTTGAGCTGCGCCCCGTTGGCCGACAGCAGCGCCACGTCGAACAGGCCTTCGGAAACACTCTTCTTGGCCGCGTACCAGTTGCGGAAGTTGACCTCGGCATCGATGGCAGGCATGGAGGGCTGTGGAGGTGGCAGACCCACGACTCGATCAACGTTGTCATTGTCCACCTGCAGGTGCCGAGAAGTCATTCCACCACCACACTTGACCAAGCGATTCGTACATGGCTGCTACAATTACGATGCAGCGTATGTAGTGCTCCCAGTTTCATGAAAACCAAGGAAGGTATACGGGCCATGCACTCTCAGATGATGCTTTATTTATTAATACATTTTAAAGGGTTATTCATTACATTTAAGAGAGTTCAGCTTTTTCTTTTTCTATCTTTCAACATATGACGCCACGATGACGTCAAAGATCGTCCAACTTGTGAATGCATAGGAGTCCCTCAGTGTTTTTCATTTCTCTTTAACGACGCTGAATTCACTACAGCTTGTAAATCACTATCGCCAGGATATGCTGATTATTCATTCGTATTTACTTGCTTCATAACAACTTTATTGTTGTAGCAAAACAGCCTTTTGGGCCAGTTATACTGTGCTAGTTTTTTTAACTTCAGCCTATTTTCGTCACCAGTGGCGAGATGGGACTACCAGCTACAGTTTGGTGTTACGACCTCTCGCGTTTCGATCAGCGCCACCTCCACGGAGCGTGGTCTCTCCTGCGCGCGCGCTTGTTAGACATCGGGAAAGCACAAATGTAACTTTGCTTGCTGCCGCAGCCCCGTTTACGAAAGGCGCGCACTGTTTGTTCGCGCTTATCCTGAGTGAACTTTTTGCGTCTTTCTGTTTGCACAGCGCGCTTCAAGTGTCGAGCTGTGACAGTTGTTAGTCTGCGCTTGTCGTGTGTATGCTCATTGTGTGCGTGCTTTCTGCTTGAGGTGCGCGCTGCAAGTTTCGAGCTGCTTGCCGTCATTTGCGTGACTTCGCAATTTGTTGCTGTAGCATTCATTCATAAGCCCTTGTGTCGAAACAATGCTGAATAAACGCTCATCTACCTCTGTGAATACCCGTTTCATTTTCGTGTTATACTGATTCCTAGAAAGAGGGATCAGCCGCATTTTTTTTTTTCAGCGAAAGAGATCAAAACTAGGGTCACGCGCAGTTGTCCGCCGCCGCCGGTGTGCGTAACCACATCACGGGAAATTAAAAAAATAAGACGCAGTGGGGCTCGAAACCAGGGTCTGCTGGGTGCCAGCCCCTGCAGTATTCAACCACTGAGCTACGCCGGTGCTTTTGACTTGTTGGCAAACCTAGCACCCAAGTCACGGTGGAGCTCGAACCCGGGTCCGCTGGAACCCGGGTCAGCCTGGTATTTTACCACTGAGCTACCACGAGAAAGCAATCACATTAATACCACTTATAAAGCGTTTTGAAACAGCGAAAGAACAACCAGTCGTCGCACAATGCGAATAGCGTAACGAGTGGGTCGTCCAACGCTCCAACACATTACACAAGCTTGTTCTTGTTTCCCTATAAACTCTGGCACATACCCACTTCAGCCATAATTCCTTTCATTGTCAGCTACTGCATGAACAACTGGCACAAAATTCCTTCCAAGTGTTTAGTGGATACTACGCTTCTCAGAAGAATGATGAAAATTAGCATAACGAATGCCGGCCTACTACCCCCCAAAAAGTTATTAAAAATGCCCTAGTGGGTATCCAGCAAGTGTGCTTGCTGTAGTTACCCGTGTTTTGAAAAAGGCTCTGAAAGGCCGCTCTTCTAGCTTTCTCTGTGACTGTGCTATGTATACGCCTTCCGCACAGGACCAGCTTTTTTTTTCTGCATTTTCAGATTCGTGAAGCGCCCTGGCCAGCAAGATCCGGTGAGTGCGCTTATATCCCAGGTAGATTTATACATACAGCAAAATTTCCGACAACAACAAAACAGCGTGATCCTTTTTGATTATTGCGTAAATGACGACGAGCGCCGCTATCATCCTTTATAGAAGATCAGAGTGGAGGTGGACATGTGGACCTTGCTATGGGGACGGCGGCTCGTCTTTTTCTCAACAAGCACCTCGAAGCCTTTTCAGCATGAAGCTACAATCATGATCAGAGGCAGAAGCCAGTGAAGCATTTTCAAAGATATAGTAGATTACATTTTAGTGGGAAACTCGGACATACAAAACAATGAATAAAAATGTGCTCTTTAGCATCCGGCGAAACTGGTGAACTGTATTTAATAATATGTAATTCCTATTGAGTTTCAATATTACGATATTCGTGATACGCAGAAAGGACGTCAGAAGGAAAACATGCAATTGTGTTTCCTGTATAACACTGTGTCGAAAAGTCGAATATATTGTTGCGGGTTCGCGGCTATGCAGCTATGCGGGCGGTGCGAAGAAGAAGACGACGACGTTTTTGGGCTGTTCGAAAATACACAACGGCTGCCATCTTGACTGCTGGAGTACTTTTCTACTCTAAAGTAGTAAATACATTCGCAACATTTTGGTGGTGGCGCTGGGTACGACGCAAGACGGAACTTCGAAGCGGACGTGTTCTCGACTGCCCGACCATGGCAACAGAAACCAATTCTGCCGCTCCTGTTTCAGCCGCGACTCCGGCGCAGCCTGTACAGCCGGTCGTATTGACGCAACCGCGCGACCCTGGCAACTTCTGCGGCACCGACCATGTTGACGTTGACGACTGGATTCCGAAGTTCGAGCGGTTTGCAGCAGTGTACCGGTGGGACCCTACGATGATGCTCGCCAACGTTGGCTTCTATCTCTGCGGAACAGCTGGCGCGTGGTTCGAGGCTCATGAAGCGGACATAACCAGCTGGGATACTTGCAAACAGAAGCTTCGTGACCTGTTTGGTAAGGCCGTCGGACGCCAGCGGGCCGCTTCTAAAGAACTCTCTGGTCGGGCACAAACTACGACCGAATCATATGTCACCTACATCCTTGACGTTCTCGCCCTTTGCCATCGTGCCGACCCCAACATGTCCGAGGAAGACAAAGTAAGCCATTTACTTAAAGGCATTGCAGATGATGCTTTTAACATACTGGTTTCCAAAGACTGTTCCACCATTGATGACATCATCAAAGAGTGCCGCCGATTCGAAGAGCTGAAGAGTCGCCGGGTCGCCAAGAATTTCTTGCGTCTTCCGAACACGGCCGCTACGTCATCTTGCGAGGACCTTCAGCCGCCATGCAGTCAACCACATAACAACGAGAGTGTGGTTCGCATCGTTCGTAGAGAAATCGAGGCCGCGTCTCCGTCTTTTCTGACCCGCCCATCTGATGATCGACCAACGATCTCGTTGATCCAACAGGTCGTGAGAGAGGAGCTGGCAAACGTTGGGCTGCAGCCTGTATGTTCGTTGACGGAACCTCGGGTCAGTACCATAGCGCCTTCTCCTGCACCAGAAAGATTCCGCCGCTATCGTGATCCTGCTCAGTGGAGGACACAGGACGACAAGCCTATATGTTTTCATTGTCATGGTGTAGGACACATCTCCCGCTACTGTCGTTTCCGCACGTATCCACCTCGGTCGTTTCCTGGCTATCGACGTGACGACAACCACCGGCCCCTGCAGTACAGCGCTCGTGACGATGGACCGTACAATGGCACTCCTGCGACACCAGTCCGCCGGTCCAGCCGTTCGCCGTCCCCGCATGACCGTCGCTCCAGGTCACCTCAGCACCGCCGCTATTCGTCGCCCCACCCTAGTGGACGCCCTTCTTCGGAAAACTGAGCAATGCAGCTCCCGGAGGTGACGCTGCATTGGACTCCCGACCTGAAAACCCTCTGCTGACCTTGACTACGGACAAAAACCTGCTTGATGTAGAAGTGGATGGCCTTCCTGTTACTGCCCTTATTGACACCGGCGCACATATTTCAATTCTGAGCTCTGACCTCCGTGCACGATTAAACAAGGTCCTTACGCCGCCAGAGTCCCTATTTGTACGTGTCGCTAGTGGAGCGACCCCGGCTGTGCTCGGAATGTGCACCGCGCGTGTGAGATTCGCCGACCGCCAGACGTCCGTTCTATTCCATGTTCTCGCTCACTGTCCACATGACGTCATCCTTGGACTCGATTTTTTGTCCGACCACTCCGCTGTAATTGACTGCTCAGCCGGCGTCGTGCAACTTGACTTGCCTGCGGCCACCGAAGAGTCGAAGATGGTACAGAACAAGCTTTCGTGCGCTGAGTTTGTTCGCCTCCCACCCCAAGCCCTAACTTGTGTCACAGTTGAACCATATCCCAGTGTTCCGGATGGGGATTACGTGGTCTTTCCCTCTCCTGGTGTTTTACTGGCCCGCAACGTTTCCTCCCCGTACACCATATTAACTGTCACAGCGAACAAGACGTGCCTTCCTCTTCTGAACTTCGGACTCAGCCCTCAAATCCTACCACAAGGCATTGTTCTCGCCACTCTTTCACCGTCACACGAGTGCCAGATCTCATCAGTGTCACGTGAACTGGCCACAGTCGCCTCGCCGAACCCGCATAGCACCGACGCAGCCAACTCTACACGGCTCAACAATGTAACTAAGATGATTGCCTCAGACCTGTTGCCGTCTCAGGTCAAAGACCTCACTGATCTTCTCACGAGCTATTCGGACATATTTGACTTTGACGGTAGGCCCATAGGTCAAACATCGCAAGTCAAACATCGCATTAATACCGGTGATGCAGCTCCAATTCACAGGCGTCCCTATCGAGTGTCACCATCAGAGCGCCAAGTTATCCAACAGGAGGTGAATAAGATGCTCACAAAAGGCATCATAGAGCCCTCATCGAGTCCGTGGGCGTCCCCTGTAGTCTTAGTTAAAAAGAAGGACAATACCTGGCGTTTCTGCGTGGACTATCGGCATTTAAACAAGGTCACCAAAAGGGATGTCTACCCGCTTCCTCGTATTGATGATGCCCTGGACTGCCTTCATGGCGCAACCTATTTTTCTTCGATAGACTTACGCTCCGGTTACTGGCAGATCGCCGTGGACGACCTCGACCGGGAGAAGACCGCCTTTGTAACGCCCGACGGTCTCTACCAATTCAAGGTAATGCCGTTTGGCTTGTGCAATGCGCCGGCAACGTTCGAGCGGATGATGGACACGCTTTTGCGCAGCTTTAAATGGTCTATCTGCCTGTGTTATCTGGACGACGTGATTGTGTTTGCCCCAACCTTTAAGTCTCACCTCGAGCGCCTTTCCTCAATTCTTTCAGTATTTCGAGAGGCTGGGCTCCAACTTAATTCTTCGAAATGCCATTTTGGGCATCGCCAAGTTACTATTCTAGGGCATCTCGTTGACTCCTCCGGCATCCGCCCCGATCCCGACAAAGTCCGAGCTGTCCTGGATTTTCCTGTACCGACTTGTGTCAAGGACGTTCGAAGTTTTGTGGGCCTATGCTCATATTTCCGACGATTTGTCAGAAACTTCGCAGAGGTCGCACGCCCCCTCACTGATCTTTTGAAGAAAGATGTACCATTTGAGTGGGGTCCTGATCAAGGCACGGCCTTTTCCCAGCTCATAACACTTCTGACCACGCCACCGATTCTCGCCCACTTCGACCCGTCTGCTCCAACCGAGGTCCGCACTGATGCTAGTGGCTACGGTATTGGCGCGGTTTTAGCCCAGCGTCAATCCGGTCACGATCGAGTTCTTGCGTATGCCAGCCGGCTCCTTTCTCCTGCCGAACGCAATTACTCTATTACGGAACGCGAGTGCCTGGCGCTTGTATGGGCAGTTGGTAAATTCCGCCCCTATTTATATGGCCGGCCTTTCACAGTTACCACTGACCATCACGCTCTATGCTGGCTTTCAGCCCTCAAAGATCCAACGGGGCGCCTTGCTCGTTGGGCTCTGCGCCTCCAGGAATTCACATACACAGTGGTTTACAAGTCTGGCCGTTTACACCAAGACGCCGACTGCCTCTCTCGGTACCCCGTTGACGCTCCAGATCTAGTAACCGACGACGCGTCCATCTGTATTTCCTCGCTCTCTGCTTTCGGCAACATGGGATGTGAGCAACGGCGTGACGCGTCCCTACGCGAGCTAATCGACCGCCTGAACACAGGCTGTACAGACAGTTCGCTTCGCATGTTCGTTGTCATAGACGGCATTTTATACCGCCGCAACATGCACCATGTGGGAAACGAACTACTACTCGTAATACCCACTCATTTGCACTCGACCGTACTTCAGCAACTACATGATGTACCAACGGCTGGCCACCTTGGTGTTGCCAGAACGTACGACCGTGTCCGCCGACGCTTTTTCTGGCCCGGCCTCTACCGTTCTGTACAACGTTATGTTAGGTCTTGTGAGTCGTGCCAACGCCGCAAAAGGCCAGCGGTACACCCCGCCGGGCTCCTTCAACCGATCGACGTACCTGCCGAGCCTTTCTATCGTGTCGGCCTCGACCTGCTGGGCCCTTTCCCTCTTTCTACCGACGGTAACAGGTGGGTCGCCGTCGCCATAGATTACTCGACCCGTTTCGCAATTACGAGACCTCTTCCAAGCAGCTGCGCTACAGATGTCGCCGACTTTTTGATTCAAGACGTCATCTTACATCATGGTGCTCCTCGTCAACTGGTCACCGATCGCGGTCGCTACTTTTTATCTAAGGTAATTGACGATCTACTTCGTTCTTGTGCAACCAAGCACAAGCTTACGACGGCCTACCATCCTCAAACAAACGGCCTCACAGAACGTCTGAATCGCACACTCACTGACATGCTCGCCATGTACGTGTCGACGGATCATCGTGACTGGGACATTGCGCTACCCTTTGTCACTTTCGCTTACAATAGCTCACGCCACGACACTGCTGGATATTCTCCCTTTTACCTTTTGTATGGAAGAGACCCGACATTGCCGTTCGACACGCTTGTACCCAACCCTGCCGACCTGTCCACAGCATATGCTCGCCGCGCTATTAGCACCGCGGAGAAAGCCCGTCAGATTGCCCACCAGCGCCTTTCGGACTCGCAGCTCCGTCAGAAACGTAGCTATGACAGCCACCATCGGGACGTCCACTTTAGTCCAGGTGACCTCGTTCTTCTGTGGACTCCGTCGCGACATGTTGGTCTGGCTGAAAAGCTTCTACCCAAGTATTCCGGACCTTATCGTGTGCTACGGCAGGTAACTGATGTTACCTATGAAATAGCACCTCTAAACCCTTCGATACCTTCCACATCTTCCGACATCGTCCACGTCGCTCGCCTCAAGCCGTACATCTCGTCCAACACCTGCTAACAAGCGCCGGGTCGGCGCTTTTCGCCGCCGGAGGTCGATGTTGCGGGTTCGCGGCTATGCAGCTATGCGGGCGGTGCGAAGAAGAAGACGACGACGTTTTTGGGCTGTTCGAAAATACACAACGGCTGCCATCTTGACTGCTGGAGTACTTTTCTACTCTAAAGTAGTAAATACATTCGCAACAATATTACTGATTCCGTTAGTGTCACACCAAAGTTGCGTAAAAGAATTTTACCTTATTTGGCACTGCCTTGAAGGATACCAGTTCAGTCATGTCCATGCTGAAAGCAGAGCTACAAACTACGCTAAGTGGGGCGACAAAATTCACTAGTGGCGGCGAGACATGCTCGTGAATTCCAAATTCGACAGCTGTGGGCGTGAGAACGCTGGTTGAAAACGCGTCAATCCAGTGCAGTGTTCGCTTTCCACTATTGCGTGCGGAGTGTAGCTCGCTGTCACGACGTGCTCTTAGAATTCCTACTGCGTTACGTGGTCATTATCGCATGCGATGGGAGATAACTTCTTTGATGGGGCTTACGCAAACACGGATGATGCAGGCCGACCACACTCGCACGCTGAAGGCCGAATGGTGGCCGTGGCGGACCCAAAAATATCCATTTATCTCACACCGATAAGTGTGAAATTTTGTTGCGTGTAAGCCTCCTCTTGCAACCTCTCTGTTATTAGCGGTCGCAAACATTCCAGATAATCGAGGTTATCGGTGAAATGCTAATCGCAGTAGCTTGCACCAACTCATGACATTTCGACTGTATCTCTCCCGCAAATATTCTGGCTAGTTTCATTGTCGCAAGGGACAGAGTTTCCCTTTTTAAATTTATTATCTAAAGAAATGATGCACTAAAAAGTGCCCCAAGTTCACCCATACTAGAATATTCTGATCAATGCTCTTTAGGGGCCATCGCAAGGGGGGTAATTAAAATTACTACGAACGTAGCTCTTCAGTGTCACATTGCTTCAATGAAACATAATTCTTTACCATTTGATTTCAATCCAGGCTGCACAGGAAAAAATATGGTGGTGATGGTTCCCAAACCTTTGGTCACAACAGCACATGACACATCGTTGAAAAGATCTGCCAATAAAAGCAAGTGGTGGACTGGTCGGTTCTGCATACAGTACAGTTTAGTGCGAAAAAAAAAACAGACAGGCAAGGCCTTTTTGGCAAGCGTTTTCAATACGCGATTTAAACATTGGCCACTCAGTGCCAATTACTACACTGTAGAATTTTTTGGAGTCCATCGTCCTTTACGTAGGTGGGTATGTAATCGCTGCCGTGAGTCTCAATGCCGCAAAATCATTTAAATTTGTGAGAGAAGCATCGTGACACCAAAGGCAGGTAAAGGCAGCTGCTATACGTGAGACCCCGTTATTATGTTGGGTTACCATTGTTCATGAGGCAAAGGTCGTAGTCAGAAGCGAATGTAGCAATATCCCTGCCCCTGGCATTCATTATAGTGCTCTCCCAAAGCATGTGATGCGCGTTGAAGTCACCGGTGATGATCTAAGGCCCGCTGGTCTTCAATAAAATTTCTTTTAATCTCTCGCAGTTAAATAGCGCTGATGGAGATATGTATTCACCAATAAGTGTGAACGAAACAGTGTTCTTCTTTACAGAAAGACACACGTACTAATTGTCGTCATTGGAGCTTACTGAATGTGAAACGCAAGTCAAGTCCATACGGATGTAAACAATTACTTTACTTCGATCTTCGCAGGTGGCTGTTGAAAAAGCTTCATAACGGGTCAATGTTCAAGACGTTGGTACATTTGGTTCACATATGACAAGTATAGGGAATTGATTGCCCCGAATGAATTTGCGAAAATCCGAGATACGGTAATTCAAGCCTCTGGCATTCCATTGAAAAAATTGACGCACTTTTAACTTCAGTGTAGAAGAAGAGATTTGGTTGAGCCATTGTGCTTATACG
Organism: Rhipicephalus microplus; assembly: GCF_043290135.1. Taxonomy (NCBI): domain Eukaryota; kingdom Metazoa; phylum Arthropoda; class Arachnida; order Ixodida; family Ixodidae; genus Rhipicephalus; species Rhipicephalus microplus. Next base: position 132,861,453 of record NC_134708.1, read on the forward strand.
ATATTACTAATGCAAGCAATGGATTCAGATCATTCAGTACTTGCAGTGCATTATCAGCAGATGGAGACTGTATGCTGCTCAGTAGCATGCGAATCGTGGCAAAAAATGATTGCCCGATTGCAGTCACTTGCCTGTTTTGGTTGGAAAGATCCCTAACCGAGATTTCGGGCTTGTCGTCATGAAACTCCTTTGGTGCTCTTGGTGCTGCTTCTCTTTGAAGTGCATGCATGCTGGTGTGTCACAGTCACAGTGTGCCCCCGGGCCTTGTCCTTTGCAGTCTTTCCCGCAGCATGTGGTCTGGGAGGTAGAAGAGGCGGTAATGATGAGGGAGCTGCCAAACATATTGAAAAGGTAGCGGGCGTCATTGAAGGCCAACGTTGGCGTGAACGATGCCTCCTGACTTCAGCAGCGGCTTCTAGATGAGATGAGTGATCGCGCACCATCTCCTTCAAGGTGGCAATTTCCTCCTGAATATGGGGGCAATCCTTCGATGTGGCTTCATGGGATCCATTGCAATTAGAACATTTCTTTACAGTAGCTACGCACGTATATGCTGCATGAGGCTCGGCGCAGGGGTGACACACCGTCAGATTCTCGCAAACGCTGCTCACATGCCCAAGTTTCCTGCAGTTACGGCACTGGAGAGGTTTTGGAATGGTAAGACGCTCAACATAACTGAAGTGCCCCACATTAACATGAGAGGGTAGGGATGGGCTCCTAAACGCAATCTTCCCAAAGCGATACTTGCCCAGCCTGTTGACATCAACAATGGCAGCATCAGTTATTGACTTGACAAGGACTAGAAAGTCGTTATTTGCAGCACAGTCATCTATGTCGTAGATCACGCCGGTTACTACATCAGATCCCAAGGGAACATGAGAGTGCACCTGATTTCCGCTCAAGCCCGTTACACTGCGTAGAACGCCCAAAGCACTTGCGTGTAGGACGTCAACAGCCACTCTATTCTTTCTGGCGTTCACTCTTACACCCGTGATCGCATTTCGCACAAGCGCTTCCAGAGACCTCGGCACAGACTCTTTTAAGACGTTTCATGCTTAAGCTAGGAAGTGCAGGCAGAAACCGGATGTTCGATTTTCACGTTTCTCTTGAATATTTGAGGATGTCCTCGTGTTCCTGCCCTCCGCACAGGTTAGAAACCGACACCTGAAAAGTAATTACTGCTTAGAGAGTACATATTTTATCTTCACTGTCGCTGTCGCTCTCTTCTCCAATCCGGTTCCTGCAGGCGGCCGCTGCTGACGCCGATGGTGCGGGCAGGCGCCCCGGGTGGTGTACATGCATACCCTCCAAAAAAGCAGCGAAAACCAATCAACAGACCTCAATTTCGATAGAAATAGCCGGAATAAGTAGAACTAGCACTTATTCAAAACACACTTCTTGATTAGTGTAACGGGGTAGTAACAAAACTTGAGGAAGACACGTGGCAATATCATAGTTGAAATCAAGAACAAGAAATGAACATGGGCCGGGCACGTAGCCCGGCTCACTGGATTCCCAGAGAAGGCAAGTGGGGGAGGCGGATGTCAAGGAATGAGAGCGACGCTATGGCTGCCCCGTTTTCTTCCCTTTAATAGAATCCCGAATCCCCATGATCATTATACGTATGCCCTAAATGCGACCGTTGTTTTCTTCTATATTCAACACATTCGCACCCACGCCAAATAGTGAACATGCCTAGTCGAAGCACGAGCATTGTCAGTACTTAGAGTCTTCATATGGCTTGCATTGGATGGAGTAGTTCGTGGTTCAAGTGGTCACTAACGATGCTACAGTTATCAGGTCAGTCACTGCGGTATGTTCTCTAGTGATGTCCCGCTTTTACTTGTCTTCTCGCTCTTAAAGTCTTCTTGGCAGACACTATGAACAGAACGCTGCAACCTGGTCTCGCGACTCTTGTATAGAACATCATAATTCCTTCAGGCAGGTAATTACACTGCTGGTGGTCTTAAGGACATAGCTTAGACTATCAGGATTCATCATATTCGAAGCCGCCTTCGTTAGGGTATTTACACTTGCGCTTCACGTTCCTGCTGCTTTAAAAGGCTGTGTCTACAGGACGGGCGTCGTGGCGAAGATTTCTACCACTGTTCATTTTTTAACTTGTTAAGGGCGCGCACACAGACACGGACACTAGAACAGACCAAGAGCGCCCAATTATCCGTGCACCTTTGTACCACTGGCCTCACGAATCTCCAAGATGTCATTGACAAAAAATATTGTGGTGGGTGGAGATGCGCACATACCTTTGAAGGAGATTGCAGACACAAACGTTGCTGAAGGCTCAACGTTCTTTTTTTTTTCAATCCTTCCCTCTGGAACTCAGGGCTGAAATGATACCAGTCGGTAAAAACGCGCCACATGATATCCCTTCGTCGCATACTATTGTTGCAACGGGAAAGAAAACGACATGCTATGGACGTCCACAAGCAGGGCTGGGCAAATTTACTTTGAAGTTGTATCGTGACACGATACAAGATACCCCGACGAAAAGTATTGGAGATACAAGATACTGCTGCAAAAATTGTATCCGATACAGCACTTGTCAATCGCATTTTAAGATAGTTCTATACAATCACCAATTTGTTGTTATACACACCCACAAGCTAGTAGAGAGCACATGCGCACAAAAATATCGGCTTGAAATTTTCTTCAATGTGCCCAATTGCATTTTATTGAAATGTTTGTTTACATCCCACAAATTTTTGTCCCAAAGTAAATTAGTTTACTTTCGAGGATATTAGGATTCGATTTAGTTGTTTAATAGGAGAGCTCATTAGATACTTCGCTGACAGCGGTTCTTTCTTGTCATTTTCAGTAATTGATTGGAGTCGCTCCTTAGCTTGCCGACCAGCTAGCGGATGTTGGATTTTATCACACCAGCTTCAATAAGAAGTCTTCGCATGATGGCACAAAATACCGGTGTGCAGTTTCAGCTTGTCCATGAAAGACCGTTTTGCAATATTGATTCACTGGTGTACAACTGCAACAACGCCGACAGCGACATATTTGTGAAACATTGTGCATATAGGTCCACCGATATAGAGCGCATAAAGCCGCTGTTATTTTACTTATTCTTTTTATCTGCTGGCATAAGCCATTCGTTATCATGCTCACTAACGTGCAATCTATTTTCTTGAACGATAAAACATGGGTACCTCAGAAACGTCTCATGCCTATTCTTTTGTGACGTGGTAGTTGGTGGCTATGAAATAAGCGGCAGTCACTCTGATAGATATGAAACTCACTAATCAGCTAACGTGTTCCCTGAAAACTAAGTATAATTTGAAGTACAAGTCAAGCACATTATACTCTGATATGGCAAAAAGGAAGAGAGAGGAATATTTTAATGAAGAGCTGGATAAGTTTGTCTGCATGGCTTTTTGCCTGACATGTCACTCCAGGTGCTGGGTGATGATTATGACATGTACAGAATTAACACATGCAGTCACGCACTACGGTATTTACGAAGTTTCATTCAGGCTTGTGGCCTGCAAGAAAGTCAGCAGCACTTTTGTGGCGTCCAGCGCACTGGAGCTGGTTTGCGATGGGTCCAGATTATGTGTCCACTCCCAGTTCGAGTCCCGATGGAGATTCAAGGCCACCTTCAGAGACTGTCTCACAGGTCTGTATATCGTGTATAATGCATAGCGTATATAGCGTGTCATTTTTAAGACGCAACTCAACTTGGTCACCTTACCAAGCAGTAAACCGAATGTTTGGTGCTGTACACTCAACGCACGCCCGCATAACGACATATTTGTTTCCCAGATCACCTTGACAAAAGAGTAAACTCAAATGATTATAAATATGTAAGTACCAGCAAAAATAAAGCAACTAAATGTAAGAATAAAAGAGAGAGCTTATTTTGGCTGGTTTTCAGAAAATGCATATTGTATTCACAAGACTGAAAAGAAGTTCAGAGCACTAGGTAATGTATGGTATATAAGGAAAGGACAACTTAGAAAGCACTTGTGCTAACCATCGTGTAATATCAAGAGCTGTATGTATAAAAACAGCAGGAATAAAGCGGCAAGGTACGCCAAGATATCACCTGATAGGTAAGTGCTTGTTCTTTTATACAAAGCATCGGTACTAGCGGTGCTGAAGTTGCACGCTGGATAGCAGCATCAAAATTTGTGGCCACACGCATTGGGGTACACGTCGCTTGCATGTGGCTGAAGGTAAGTGTCGTGCCTCTCACACAACTAAAAAGGACGAAACCTTGAAAACGAAACGCACGTGGGAAAGCACGGGAACGTCATTTCTGTCGAGAATGCGCGAACTCTGTCGTGTTGCTCCGCTTCACTGAAAGGGAAGAGCACACTTTATCGCCTGCTCTGACTGGTGAAATCGGACGAAAAAAGTAAATTACGTCACAACCCTTCGTTTTATTTGGGTGGCTTAGTGGTGCAAGTACCAGCCTGAGCGACCGAGTGCAGTCAGTTATTAATGTTTCGCACAGTATAGCGTTGCAACCGCAGTATCTTGTATCTAAAGATACAAGATACATTATCGAGTGTAACGGAACTACAGATACAGATACTCGTCTTGCAATATGTATCGCGATACAGATACAAGATACGCAATGAGTATCTAAGATATCTCAGATACTCGTATCTTTGATTCTGCCCAGCCTTGTCCACAGGATACCCTCGGTAGGATTTCGGATATCCACTGTATTACCTGAAATGCATCCCTTCCAAGTCCATTTGGCCGCACTTTGGTGAACCCAGGGTTATTCCTTGCAAGTTCCGAGCTATTGCCGAATGCCATACTGTGCACATGGCAGGAAGATTAAGGGATGTCTTTTATTCAGGGTGCTTTCTAAAATCAGTCTTCTGTAGTCTTTTTTTTTATTTCTGATGTTGCGATTTCAAAAGTTCTAACCATGCATACGTTTTTCTCTGTGCTGTCAGATGCTAATTTATTCCATTATTCTCGACACGTACTTAAATAGCTAAACTTGGACTAAAGCACACACATTTTTTCTACCAAATGTGCACATATGACAAGAAGAACTAATTAAATTAGTACCTGAAAGCGCACAAAACCTTACGCATGATTTGAACTTCTGAGATCGCATCACTTTCATTAATGGGAATGCGATAGATTACAACCTATATAACGCTTACTATCTGCTCGTGCTAGAAGAAAAACACCAAGCCAAGTATATAGCAAACACACATCATTTTATTTAGGAATGAAGTACAAAACACGCGGATTTGGGCATTTGGCTTCACTATGGATTAGCATTCCAACACCCCCACCTTTCCTTTCTGATATGATCTTGTTGCATCCTTCCCAAGTATATTTCAAAATTTGTGGTGGCTTTTCCAAGTCTCTAAGGTGTGTTTTAGTAACCGCATAAACACCTATATGTTTCTTGTTTAACTACTCCTCAATCTCTTACCATTTTGCCCTTTTTCTGCCACCCTGCATGTTATCTAAGTAATTGTAACCCGCACCTTCTCCTTTCTTTGAATTTTTTTTCTGCTTTCTCACTATACCAACTGTCAAGGAAACTCCCTTGTTCTTTTCCTCATTACTAGCTCTTCTGGAACACGAAAAACCCGCGTCCCTCCCCTCAAAAAAAAAAGAGAGCTACTGTGCGTCCTGCAAGTCACCAACCCACCTCATGACCTAGCCTCCTATATAAATGAACTTTGTCTCGTTGAAAACCACCCCACCTATGCACCTCTCTGTTTATTTCCACCACCTCAAAGCCTTTCTCTTGACTCATCCGCCATATCTCCTCGTTTGCACCCACAACCATTCTTTGCAGGTTGCCGTCGCGCACCAGTACCTCCGGTATCGTGCATACCCCTAACTGTACCGGGTAAATGACGCGCATATCATCGACCTTTTTCGCCAATGTCGTCGCTAGTCCTACAGATTCTTCGTTCAAGACATCATTTAGACCACCCGCAATTATCACGAGGTTTCGTCTATTAGCTTTAGTTGTGAGTTTCGCGCTCGCTGCCTCAGGACTCCTTCCAGCTTACGCCTTGGGAACGTCCCTACTGAAACCCTTTTGTCACATCTTACCCTCTCTTTAATTGTTTCTGCACATCGATTTAAATTCGAGTCCCCGGCAATTATCACGTGCTGTGACTTTTCTGCAAGAGTGTCCCGCGCATGGAAGATACTTGCGCTTGTACCGCCGGCTGCTTTGTCCCTTCCACCCTAACAACTATACTTCGTGGAAGCTGGGTCTTGTGACCATTGAACCGATTGAACCTGTTTTTTTTTTCGAACATGTTTCCAGTTGCTTCTCCACTGTTCTGGGTGCCGGTGCTCTTCTTTTTGATTTTTTCGGCACATCAATTTAAATTCGAGTCCCCAGCAATTATCACGCACTGTGACTTTTCTGCCAGAGTGTCCCGCGCATGGAAGATACTTGCGCTTGTACCGCCGGCTGCTTTGTCCCTTCCACCATAACAACTACTTCGTGGAAGCTGGGTCTTGTGACCATCGAACCGATTGAAGCTGTTTTTTTTTTCCGAACATGTTTCCAGTTTCCTCTCCACTGTTCTGGGTGCCGGTGCCCTACCATTACCGCCATCAGCTGCTTCTTTGTCCACCTTCACTAGTGTATCCTCGGATGACCTAAGCCTCTTTATCATAGCCTTTGTTTTTTCTTGTTTTGTCGCCAACGCAATCTCCAGCTCAGCTATTCTCATCATCAGTTCACTCTGGGCAATTATAACTTTCTCTATTTTTTCCTCGACTTCACATCGCCTACACTTGGCGTCAGCTTCTCCTGCATTCATATCCGCACTACCTTCCATGTTCACAAACCCACCATGCATCCTGAACTTTTTACAGCCTTTGACACCATGTCTTTTTTTTTACAGTCTTCTTGACATGAATTCACCAGGGTCAACGAATAGGTTAATTGTCCCACTCATTATTTACAGGACGCAGATTACGATAAACACTTCCATTAGTACAAAAAAGAAGTCTAAGCTCTACTACAAAATTTTTGTGGTCGGTGTACTTGCACCCCCACCCCGTGGTGCAGGAGAAAAAACACACTAACAAGCAAAATACAAGGTGACTCATTGGCACACCGACAGGGGGGGGGGGTGTAACCCCTTAGAGGCCGACCTAACCCCCCTCTTATATGCCCCAATGTCCTCGTCGCCGAGTCACCTACTTCAGTGGTGCACTAAAGGGAGCGGGAATCAGGGGTTTTAATTCCTCCTACCAGAGGTCGACCGCCCCCCCCCCCCGTTAGTGCATTTAGTTCAGACTGGCACGGTGGATGAACGTGTTTTTTAAGCGCTCCCAGTCGACTGCGCAGATAAGTGATTATGCGTGTTTTGAGCTTGCCTTTATAATTGTAGTGAATAAGAAAGACGTTGATACCATCAGGTCAGGTATCATCAGCACAAGAAGAAGGCACGAGATCGGCGATCAAGCACCGTCATCTGGGTTCGCCTGCGTTCCTTGAGAGCTACCACCCGCTTGCTCAGTCCTTCAATAAACCCCCTTTTACATTTGGTGGATCGTGCTGGGTAACTGCATCACCTACACCCTGGAACTCCGATCCCGCACGCTGCCGTCGACCATGCAAGTTGACGCTGCCCAACAGACAGCACCTCTCGCGGCTCCTACTTGCCCCGGCCCGGTTCACCAGCGAGACCCCCCGATCTTTTCGGGCACCGAAGACCAGGACGTCGAGGACTGGCTGTCGTCCTACGAAAAAGTCAGTGGACCAAACAGGTGGGATGACGCTGCTAAGTTGAGCACCGTCAACTTTTACTTGGCTAATGTGGCGAAACTGTGGTATACAAACCACGAATCCGAGTTCGAGAACCGGGCCACTTTCAAGCAGGCAATATCCTCGGTTTTCGGTCGCCCTGCCGTGCGGAAGTTGCGCGCCGAACAACGCCTGCGCTCACGGGCACAAGAACCTGGCGAAACGTTTACCGCCTATATTGAAGATATACTCGATCTCTGCAAGCGCGTCGATGCCGCAATGAGCGAAAGTGCCAAGATCCAGCACATTATGAAAGGTGTTGATGACGACGTCTTTCAAATGCTCCTGGCGAAGTCTCCTGGCACGGTGTCTGAAGTGGTAACTCTGTGCCAGAACTACGACGAATTGCGACGGCAACGAGCTCTCACCCGTCGTCCATTTCAGCCTAACCAACCACTCGCTGCACTGGACGTCGTACCTGACCACTCCCGCCTTCTAGCACAAATGAAAGACTTTGTGCGTGAGGAGGTCGCACGTCAGCTTTCCCTCCTGCCGTTTTGTCAGCGCCAAGAGCTCCCGCAGCAGCAGCAAGAGCAACCACCGACACCGTTAGCTCCCATGCTCCGACATGCACTTCAGGACCAGATTGCCGAGGCTATGCCAGTGCCCTTTCAGCAGCAAGTTGTCGCCGCGCCTCTTACTTATGCTGACGCAGTAAAGAGGCAGCAGCCACACCAGCCCTCGCCGTTCAGTGGACTGCCGCATGTCACCGCTCCTATTCAGTCTTCCGTCGCATGGGCTCCTCCCCTCGCTACCACAGCCTCGACTCAGCCGTATGCCGCGTGGGCGGCGCCCCTTGCTTCAAATGCCTGGCGAACGCGCGATAACCAGCCGATCTGTTTTGCGTGCGGCGGACCTGGCCATATCTCCCGATACTGCCGTCGTCGCGTGCCCGCCTACACAGACGTCCGACCACGAAGCAATTACATGGACCGACCACCTTTTGGTTATGAAAGTTCGGATCGTCAGTCAAACACGTCTTCCCGTGACTATCCGGCAACTTCGTCTCGTCGCTCACCTTCACCCAATCGACGCTCCTTGTCACCCATGCGTCCACGACCAGCCCCTCAAAATGAGGGAAACTAGCCGTCGCAGTTCAAGGGGCAAGAACTGCGCTATCGAAATGTTCAAGTCCTCGCACCTTGCCGTCAAATATCGTCGAAGTTTTTGTAGACGGCGCCCATGCATACGCTCTTGTGGATACCGGTGCCGCTGTGTCTGTTATAGACGCCAAACTTTGCCGCAAGCTCCGAAAGGTGACCACGCCGCTTGATATGTTCTTACGTGCAGCAAATGGAGAACCTGTTCGACCTATAGCCGCCTGCACTGCCCGACTCAAAATTGCGGAGGACCACTACATTGTTGAGTTTATTGTCCTTTCCTCGTGCTCTCATGACATCATACTTGGCTGGGATTTCCTATCCCGTAATCGTGCCGTTATAGATTGTGCCCGTTCCGAACTTGAACTGCTTCCGTTCTTCGAGCACCCCTACGACCACACTAATCGAGCCGCGCACAAGCTAGTTGTCAAAGAAGACACTGACATTCCACCGACAACAGCTGTTTTGCTCCATGTGGTCTCCGACGGCATGCGTGATGAAGTAGCATTTTTCGAGCCATCACGCCTCTTTCTAAGTCGGAAACCACTTCTGCTCCCTTATTCAGCCCTCTCAATTTCTAATGGAGCCAGTGCTCTCTGCCTTACCAATCCCTTTCCGCATACCATCAAATTGTTTAAAGGCGAGTCTCTTGGATGCGTACAGCCCATTGATAACGGACAAATTTTTACCGTGCCGCAAGAATCATCCCAAAGTGACCTCGCCGCCGTCAGTGCTCTTAACCACTCTCATCTACAGGCTTCAAAAGTGTTCGATTCGGCGATCGCAGACGGACTGTCACCATCAGAACGATCTGAACTCCTCCAACTGCTGTACCAGTACCGCGAATCTTTCGATGTTGTTCAACCTTCACTTGGCCGCACTTCTACCACTCTACATTACATCGATACCGGCTCCCATGCGCCACTACGACAGCGACCATATCGTGTTTCTGTGGCGGAACGCCAAGTTATTACCAAACAGGTGAACGATATGCTGCAACGTGGCGTCATTCAACCTTCACAAAGTCCATGGGCCTCACCTGTAGTGCTCGTTAAAAAAAAGGATGGTTCCGTTCGCTTCTGCGTGGATTACCGGCGCCTAAATAAGATCACTCGAAGAGACGTGTATCCTTTACCCAGGATTGACGATGCCCTTGATACTTTACAAGGTGCCGAGTTTTTTTCATCATTAGATTTGCGCTCAGGGTACTGGCAGGTCCCCCTTGCCGATGCCGATCGACCAAAAACAGCCTTCGTGACACCGGACGGTCTGTATGAGTTTAATGTCATGCCCTTCGGCCTCTGCAATGCCCCTGCCACCTTCGAGCGCATGATGGACTCGGTTCTTCGGGGTTTGAAATGGCAAATCTGTCTCTGCTATCTCGACGATATAGTCGTCTTTGCGCCAGACTTTGGAACACATCTCGAGCGCCTCAAACACGTCCTCACGTGCCTGCAGAATGCTCAGCTCCAACTCAACCTCAAGAAGTGTCACTTCGCTGCTCGGCAACTTACGATTCTCGGCCACGTCGTATCAAAGGACGGTATACTTCCAGACCCGGCTAAGTTACGTGCTGTCGCCGACATCCCCAAACCAACGACTATGAAGCAGTTACGGAGCTTCGTGGGGTTATGCTCCTACTTTCGCCGGTTCGTGCGCAACTTCGCCTCTATCATTGCGCCTTTGACCGAACTTATAGGCAGCACCACTGATATTTCGTCATGGTCTTCTGAGTGTGACCAAGCCTTCTGCACCCTTCGTCGTCTCCTCACTTCGCCACCAATACTGCGTCACTACGATCCTACGGCAGCAACTGAGGTCCACACCGACGCCAGTGGCGTCGGCCTCGGTGCGGTTCTCGCGCAACGCAAGCCTGGATTCGCCGAGTATGTCGTCGCCTACGCCAGAAGAACTCTTACCAAGGCTGAATCAAACTACAGCGTCACCGAGAAGGAATGCTTGGCGATCGTTTGGGCGCTTATCAAGTTCCGCCCATACCTTTATGGCCGTGCTTTTGATGTAGTAACGGACCACCACGCATTATGCTGGTTATCGTCGCTTAAGGACCCATCAGGTCGTCTTGCCCGTTGGGCTCTTCGGCTTCAAGAATATGACATTCGCGTGGTATATCGTTCCGGCCACAAGCATGCCGATGCTGATGCACTGTCACGATCTCCCCTATCCCCGGACATCGCATCTGTTTCCTCGGACAACACGTTGTCAGCGCTTGACGAGGACACCATCTCTTCTGCACAACGCAATGACCCATGGATCGCTTCGCTTCTTGACGCGTTATCTGAGGCACCGACACTTCCAACCACTCGAACCCTGCGCCGCCAGGCTCCGCACTACAGTATTCGGGATGGCCTTTTGTACCGGCGCAACTATTCAGCAGATGGTAGGAAATGGCTACTAGTCATTCCCCGAACGCTGCGCTCTACCATCTGCGCGTCGTTTCATTCCGACCCGCAATGTGCTCACGCCGGTGTTTTCAAGACCTACGAGCGCATACGAAAAAGGTATTACTGGCGCGGAATGTTTACCTTCGTCCGCCAGTTCATTCGCGGCTGCCACGAATGTCAGCGGCGGAAAAGCCCGCCACATCCTGCAACAGGTTCATTGCAGCCACTTCCATGCCCAGACCGCCCATTCGACCGTGTAGGAATTGACCTTTACGGACCACTACCATTAACAACGGCAGGCAACCGATGGGCTATCGTGGCAGTGGATCATCTAACACGGTACGCTGAAACTGCTGCTCTCCCCACAGCTGCAGCACAAGACGTCGCAACTTTCATACTCCATCGTTTTGTGCTTCGTCATGGTCCTCCTCGAGAACTCCTCAGTGACCGAGGGCGTGTTTTCCTCTCCGATGTAATACAAGCACTTCTTCAACAGTGTCATATGGTTCACCGGAAGAGTACAGCCTACCACCCACAGACGAACGGCTTGACTGAGCGGTTCAATCGTACTCTGGGGGACATGCTCGCTACGCATGTCGCTTCTGATCAAACAAACTGGGACCTCGTTCTCCCATTTGTGACATACGCGTATAACACCGCTACGCAAGTCACTACCGGGTTTTCCCCATTTTTTCTCCTGTACGGTCGCGAACCATCACACACCATCGACACTTTACTCCCATACTCGCCAGATCCCTCCGAATACAAGCCTGTCTCGGAAGCCGCTCGTTACGCAGAAGAGTGCCGCAAGCTAGCCAAGCGGCTTACTACATCCGACCAACAGCGCCAGAAGGAGATCCGTGACGACGACCATCGTTCTGCACCAACGTTCGTTCCTGGAGCACTTGTATGGCTTCATGTACCGCCCTGCGCCCCTGGTGTATCACCCAAGCTACTCTCCAATTATCATGGTCCCTACCGCGTGGTCGAGCGTACTTCACCCGTGAACTACGCCATTGAACCCCTCACGCCACCAGGCGACCGTCGTCGGCGTGGACGTGATATCGTTCACGTAAACCGTCTGAAGCCGTACTTTGACCCGCTTGTCCCCACGTGTTAGATCGCCAGGATGGCTTCAACTTTTTCGCCGGGGGTAATTGTAGTGAATAAGAAAGACGTTGATACCATCAGGTCAGGTATCATCAGCACAAGAAGAAGGCACGAGATCGGCGATCAAGCACCGTCATCTGGGTTCGCCTGCGTTCCTTGAGAGCTACCACCCGCTTGCTCAGTCCTTCAATAAACCCCCTTTTACATAATTAATAAGGCAGCAGTTAAAATTTTGTAGCACTTAATACATTCTACTGCTTCCTCGGGGGTTAGTCACCAGGTATTTACTAGTCTGAGCGTGTGTGTTTGTTTTTTATGTTTTTTCTTTTACCACCTCGTGGGGGAGGAGCACGTACATTGAACACGCAATTTTTTGTAGTTAAGCTTATACTTTCTCTTTTTTGTGGGGCAGGAATCGTGTTTTGTAATTATCGAGTGAGACGATTTATAAGGACAATTCGTGTCAGAAAGACGCGGTTAAAAAGCTGTAAAGTGTTCAGGATGCGGGGTGGGTTTTCAAAATGGACCCAAGTGCAGAAGCGAATGGAGAGGGGGCTGACGCCAAGTGTAGACAAAGTGAGGTCGAGGAAAAATTGGAGAACATAGCGGCTGCCTAGAGTGAACTGCTGATGAGAATCGCTGAGCTGGAGACTGCATTGGTGACAGAGCAAGAGAAAACAAGGGCTTTGGGAGAAAGGCTGAAGTCCGCCGAGGAAGCACTACCAAAGGTGAACAAAGGAGCAGCCGACGGAGAGAACAGTAGGGCACCGACTACCAGAACGGCGGAGAAGAAAGAGCAAGCAAGTTTGGGAAAAACAGGTTCAGCCGGTTCAATGGTCGCAAGACCCAGCTTTAGCGAAGTAGTGGTGCGGCTGGGAGAAAACAAAGCAGCCGGCGTCACAGGTGCAAGTAACCCCCAGGTGCAGGACGCTCCAGCTGAAAAGTCACAGCATGTGATAATCGCCGGGGACTCGAATTTAAATCGAT